>NW_022631044.1:9765339-10039229 GCF_010015895.1 Lontra canadensis | reverse complement strand
ATATATATATATATATATATATATATATATATATTCATATATATGCACACACATATACGTATATACACATGTATATATGTTTGTGCATATATATACATATATGTGTGTACATACACTCACACATAGTTTTAAAATTAACATATATTATTTGTATCAGGGGTACAGGTCTGTGATTCATCAGTCTTAACACAATTCACAGCACTTATCATAGCACATACCCTCCCCAGTGTCCATCACTCAGCCACCTCATCCCTCCCACCCCCTTCCCCTCTGGCAACCCTCAGTTTGTTTGTTTCTTTTTTTTTTTTTTTTAAGATTTTATTTATTTATTTGACAGAGAGATCACACGTAGGCAGAGAGGCAGGCAGAGAGAGAGGAAGGAAAGCAGGCTCCCTGCTGAGCAGAGAGCCTGATGTGGGGCTTGATCCTAGGACCCTGGGATCATGACCTGAGCTGAAGGCAGAGGCTTTAACCCACTGAGCCACCTAGGCGCCCACTTAGTTTGTTTCTTGAGATTAAGAGTCTCTTATGGTTTGTCTCCCTCTCTGGTTTTGTCTTATTTCATTTTTCTCTCCCTTTCCCTATGATCCTCTGTCTTGTTTCTCAAATTCGTCATATCAGTGAGATCATATGATAATTGTCTTTCTCTGATTGACTTATTTTGCTTAGCATAATACCCTCTAGTTTCATTCACGTCATTGCAAATGGCAAGGTTTTGGGTTTTTTTTTTTTTTTTAAAGATTTTATTTATTTATTTGACAGACAGAGATCACAAGTAGGCAGAGAAGCAGGCAGAGAGAGAGGAGGAAGCAGGCTCCCTGCTGAGCAGAGAGCCCGATGCGGGGCTCGATCCCAGGACCCTGGGATCATGACCTGAGCCGAAGGCAGAGGCCTTAACCCACTGAGCCACCCAGGCGCCCCAAGGTTTCGGTTTTTGATGGCTGCATAATATTCCATTGTATACGTGTGTGTGTGTGTGTGTGTGTGTGTGTGTGTGTGAGACATTTTCTTTATCCATTCATCTGTTGGTGGACATTTAGGCTCTTTCCGTAGTTTGGCTATTGTGGACATTGCTGCTGTAAACATTGGGGTACAGGTGCCCCTTTGGATCACTAAATTTGTATCTTTGGGGTAAATACCCAGTAGTGCAATTGCTGGATTGTAGGGTAACTCTATTTTCAACTTTTTGAGGAACCTCCATACTGTTTTCCAGAGTGGCTGCACCATCTTGCATTCCCACCAACAGTGTTGGAGGGTTCCCTTTCTCTTCATCCTTGCCAACACCTGTTGTTTCCTGATTTGTTATCAAATTATGTCTTTTTAATAGTCATAAAACTATAAAAGACATAATTATGTGTTTAAGGGGTCATGGAAAGTGAATTGCTTTCCTTCCTGACCCTCAGGTAGGAAAGAGGAGACCTGAATCTCTGGTAGAGGACGTGAGATCTCATGATACTCAGCCTTGGAAAAGGGATAGAGATGGAGCCAAGAGTCTTATCTTAGCAAATTTGAAAAAGACTATTTGTTAAGCAGACTGATAACAAACATTTGGAAGAAAAACTTTTGTGTTTGTCTGGTAAAACATTACAGGTTTATCTGCTGTTTAATTCCTTTTCTTTTTTTAACCATTGAAATTTTGCTGTTTTATTATGGAAGGCCTGAGTTTTTCATGTAATTCAGGCAATACTAAAGTTTTCACAGACTACAGACCCTTCAAGTTCCTTCCCATCCCCTCCTCCCACTGGTTATTTTTTGGAAAAACAAAAAGCATTCGGTGATCAAATATTGTTGAAATATGCTACATACTATATTCCTTTCTCAGAGATAGGTATTAACATACATATTAAAGACACCAAGACATTCTCATTGAAGAAGCATGTTTAACTTTCTTCGGGTTTCTCAAACTTATTTTGATCCATGGAACCTCTCTTCTTCTCCCCCTCCTCACCCCCCACAGAGCAGTCAGTTTTCTGTGGAACAAGTTGTCTATAGTAGTTAATACTTGTATAGTTCCTACTATATGCTGGGTGTTGTTTTAAGTCCTTTATATATAATATCCTTCTTAATCTTTGCTATACCTAGTCCTTTCTTCTTTTTCTCCCTACCCCAGGTACTAGTGCCTCACAAACTGTGATCCATGAAACTAGAGGCAGTGTAGTATAAAAGCCAAGAACCCAGATTTGGAGCTAGGCCCAGATTTGGATTAGAATCCTAGCTATGCCATTTACAGTTTTTGATCTTGAGCAAGTCACTTAATCTGCACTTCAGTTTTTTAAGGATAGAAACAAAAAATTTTGAGTTACAAAAATCTGTTAAACAAAATTCAACTGAGTAAATTTGAAGATCTAATTAGCTTTATTCAACAATTCATAAATTGAGCAACATTTCATCAAGCAAATAGAAAGTTACTCTGAGGAGCTGTGCAAAAATGGAAGGTTTTTATAGGCAGAAGGGGGGGCGGTAAAAGGAAGTTTCTAGCAAAGAGTAGATTGTTTCAGATAAGGTTACCTTCCTGTGGGGTATGGAAGGGGTCTGTTGAGTGGATTAGCTTACTGATGTTATCGAGGTAATACCAGATTGACTGGTTAAAAGTTACAGTTCTGGGAGAGGCAGAAGCTGCAGTTAGGTTATATATTAAATCTTGATGCGGGGCTTTGTCCAAGTGACTCCATTTTGCACCTGTTTCTTTTTTTTAAACAGTTCAGACATAAGACACATAGAGAATAGTATACCTTTCATGTAAATTAACAATTGTTAACATTTTCCTACATTTTCTTTCCCTTTTTTTTACTGGAATATTTTAAAGATATGTCATATTTCACTTTAACTTTAGTGTATATTCTAAACTACATAACCACAGTATGATTATATAACTTAACACAATTAACAATAATTCCGTAATATTCAGAGTTCCCCTAATTGCCCCTAGAGATGTCTTTTATTGCTGATTTATTCAAACGAGTATCCAAAAAAACCAAAAACCAAAACCAAACAACAACAACAAAAAATACTCCCAGTATCTGAGCACATATTTGGTTGTTATGTCTGGAAGGAAATTTACAAGTAGAAATCAGGTTGAGGGAGCCATTTTTAGATTTGATATGATTTGATTTTTAAAATTTTATTTAGTGAGCACACTGTGCACACAAGTTGGGGAGTGCAGAGTGGGAGGGAGAAGAAGAGAGAATATCTCTAACAGACTCCAGGCTGAGGGTGGAGCCCAATGTAGGGCTCCGTATCACGACCCTGATATCATGACCTGAATCAAAACCAAGAGTCAGATGCGCAACCAACTGAGCCACACAGGCACCCTAGCCATGTTTGGATTTTAGGGATGAAGTAGCATCTGGATTCCCTGCAGAGATTGAGGAGAAGGAAGGGGGATTTGGAGTTTGGAGAAACTGGAAAAGATTTAGAATAAATATAGTTAGAGATGGAGAATTAGATACTAGGTAGTTTTGGTGTACAAGAAAGCCAAGCAACAGAAGCTCTGAGAGTCAATAATCAGATGATCAAAGTCAGCATCCTCAAGAGACAGTGACATCTCTGCTTCCTACACAGTATTTCTGCTCAAAAAAAAAAAAAAAGTATAAACTGATTCTAATGAGGAATAATCCTTGCAAAGCAGCAAACCTAGACTCTTAAAAGTCAGGAGAAGACAGGATCATTGGGAGTAATCTTGGAGGCTGGCTACTGTAAGGAGGAACAAATTTTCTAAGTAAAGAAAACCATTTATTTTGGAATAGTCAAGTGAAGATTCTAGTGGGTTTAACTATAAGGAATACGAAGTTTAGGAAAGATCAAGATTGGAAGTCATCATGATAACAATGGTGATAGTGATGTGGGAAACAACGGCAAAAGAAAAAATTTCCTTAGTGCCTATAGCTCATTGACAAGTCTTTGAACAGGCAGAGTGACATTCCTCTAGGAACTCCGTTGCCTTGATGTTAATACTTTGCTAAGGGCAACAGGCAATCTTAGCCGCCCCCCCACCGCAATGCTGAGTCTACTTTAACATACAAAAATTCCTTTGGAAACCTCCTTTATCTCTACCCCCACAAGACAGATGTTAGCAGTCATCTTCCAAGCATATGGCCCCCTGATACACATCTGAAGGGTGTCATGGTTAAGATTTTACTAGACAGTAATAAATCACCTTTTCATAACAATAGCTAGCCCCCTCAAAGTCCTGGAAACCTTGCTTCCAAAATTACCCTTAGAGACTTGCACTATCCCTACCCACTCTCAGCTCTTTCTGGCCATGGGTCCTGTCCCTGTGCTTTAACAAAGCCACGTTTCTCCACCAAAGGTATCTTAAGAATTTTTTGGCCATCAGCTCTGAACCCCAACATTTCCTACATCATTAATAGTGTTAAAATGTAATTTTCCAAAAAAGTTCAAAATCGTGACTCCAAGATACAAATGTAAACACATGTTAAAGAATTTATTTTATTCATATTAAATAAAGCAACCAGACAGATATTCAAAGGAATAAAATCAAAACATCCCACGTTTTTTTAAAAATTTTTTTTAAAAGAGATTTTATTTTTTCGTTTGACAGACAGATCACAAGTAGGCAGAGTGACAGGCAGAAGGAGAGAGAGAAGCAGGCTCCCTGCTAAGCAGAGAGCCCGAGGCAGGGCTTGATCCCAGGACCCTGGGACCAGGACCCTAGCTGAAGGCAGTGCCCAACCAACTGAGCCACCCAGGCACCCCATAACAGCCCACATTTATATAGAGTAAAGGAATGGAGAGGAATTGCTAATTGAGACCAGACAAAGCTGATGTTTTCCTACTCCCTTAGGGAGGAGGGAGATGTCAATTAAATTAGTATTTGACAGGACATAATTCATATATCTATCAGTAATCTGCCACATGGAGAGAGTTGCTAGATAGCTCAAAGGCATTGAACTGGACTAGAATCTGATAGCTTGGCAGAGTGTGTGGTAGAGGATATATAGGGTACATAGGATTTGTTCTGTGTTCCTCAGTTAATTCTCATTACAATCCAATAAGGGAGATGTTCTTATTTCTATATAAGAAATGACAAAATTGAGGTTTAGAGTAGATAAATAACTTGCCCAAGATGTTATTTAGGGAAGTGGCATTAGTACTGAACACAGATTATTTTGACTCTTAATCTCTAGTTTTAATCACTCAAAACAGATACGGAAATAATGTGTAGATAAAGAGGAGGAAACCACTCGTTTCCTGAGCTGTGTTCTAAGTGAGTTGGAGACAAGATGAGGGTTGTAGAGGGTATCACAGCCAGGGGCAGCAGCATGAGCTACAGCATCGAGATGTAAAATGTCGTGGGGTATTTGGGAAACTATAAGTAAAAAGAAATGTCAGAAACTTCCTTTTTCCTACTTATAAAAAGATATATTCCATTGGTGACTGGAGAAGAGGTTTGGAGACCACCTAACTCCTTTTAATGAATTTGTGAATTTTACAAGGCAGTTATTATGGTAATAATAGGATGTAGGAACCAGAAACACCTTAGTTAAGAATCTCAATACTATAGTTTATTAATTGGGTAAAGTTGGGTCAGTTGCTTAATCCTTTTTTTTTTTTTTTAAGATTTTGTTTATTTATTTGATAGAGATAGAGACCACACAAGCAGGGAGAACAGCAGGCAGAGGGAGAGGGAGCAACAGGCTCTCCGCTGAGCAGGGAGCCCATGTGGGACTCAGTCCCAGGACCCCGGGACCATGACCTGAGCGGAAGGCAGACACTTAACTGACTGAGCCACCCAGGTGCCCCTTGCTTAATCTTTCTGAGCCCCAGTTTCTTCATATGAAGAATAAGAAAAATAATTTATGATTCAGCTGCAATTAGTAATATATCTAATATATGTGTAATATATATGTATTTCCTAAATAGCATTTGGCATATAGTTTATATTTAATAATTGCATCTCTTATTGTATTAAAATTCTGTGTGGTAAAAAAATAAAATAAAATTCTGTGTGGTAAAGTGTTAATTTTCTTTACTCCTTCAGGCAAGTCATTTATTTCGGAGATTTGTATTTAGATCCACTGGATCCATAATATATTACAAGGGTCTTTGATAATTAAAAGAAGAGGTCAGTTGTAAAGTTAGTGTTTTTAAAATTAAACATAAGCTTTGCATAAATGTACAAGTAAGACTTTTCTCATTATATAGTTAGATTTTAGTTATTTGTCTTTGAGAGCCATGTCTGTCTTCAGTAGCATATGGTTTTAGGCATAATGGTAACAGTCCTATTAGCAGTTAATACTCAAAGGCTTTTAAATATCCTTTTTCAATATCCTAAAGAGCTAACTAAAATTTTCAGTTTGAGAAGGAATTTGTCATGTATTACTTGTTTTTTGGGGGGGGGTACTGCCTTATCTATGTAATCATGACCACATGTTACTAAAATTACAAGTGACTGCTCTTGAAGTTCAAGAAAAGTAGGACCCCCAACAGATAGAAGCTAGCTGACTTTTATGACCGTCATCTTTGCAGGGCAGAGCTTGAAGAAACACCAGGATTCAGCCTTGATGCTCTGCAGACTTTTCTCTTTTGTCCTGGCATCCAGAACCGGTCAATTTCTCAGAGAATGATTTTTTTTTTAAGATTTTATTTATTAGAGAGCAAGAGAGAGTGTGAGCCGGGCGGGGGGGTAGAGAGAGAAGCTGACTCCCCGCTGAGCAGGGAACCCCATGCCAGGCTCGATCCCAGGACCTGAGCTGAAGGCAGATGCTTAACCAACTGAGCCACCCAGGTGACCCGATTATGATTTAAGTAGACTTCTGAGAGACTGTTAGATAAGCTAAAAGGCATTTTTGGCACCTTACGGTTGAACTCACCTTTTCATTAATTAAAGTATTTGTGTCCATCATTTGAGACCCCTCTTTCTTGCATTATGTTACATGGATGGTTGCTTGCATTGCAGCAGAGGGAATTGAGGCAGTGTGGGCCTTTGGGGTTCTTTAGTACGCTAAGGATCTAGGAGACTCAGTTGAAAATTAGATAAAGTTCCAGAAGGCTTGGTGAAAAATGTTAGCATTAGTTAGTAAAGGCAACTTGGGGAATGAAAATCTTGAGAAGATACGTGCCAAAGGAACTTGGTATTTGAGAATGTAGCTGGATATTGCAAGATTTCTATCCTGATTGTGCATCTCTAAGACCCTTGAAGCAATCCGTGGTCTTTATCAAGCTTAGTGACGTGAACAGCAGGCGTACTCAAGCATTTGATAAATAAATAAACATTTTATTTTATTTTTTAAAGATTTATTGGGGTGCCTGGGTGGCTCAGTTTTCCTTCTGGTCAGGTTGTGATCTCAGGGTCCTGGGTTGGGCTCCCTGCTCAGTGGGGAGCCTGGTTCACCCTCTCTCTCTGCTTCTCCCTGCCACTTGTGCTCTCTCTCTCACTCAAATAAATAATCTTTTTAAAAATATATATTTGTGAGAGAATGAGAGAGAGAGAGAGAGAGTGTAAACAGGGGGAGGAGCAGAGGGAGAGAGAATCCCTGCCAAGCAGGGAGCCCTTCTCGGGGCTCGACTGATCCCAGGACCCTGAGATCATGACCTGAGCCTGTATCAAGAGTTGGCTGCTGAACCACCCGAGTCAGCCAGGTGCTCCTAAACATTTTAATTTGTAGTAGATAGTGAAATACTCATAGCTTCAGGGTCTTTGTTGGTTCAGATAACCCTCTCTTTGTCTTCCATTGTTTCTGTTCCATGTCAATATCTTGGGGTCTACTGGTGTAGTTCTAGAGACAGACTATAGGCCTCCAGGTCCCCAAAACCAGGTTCTCCATTTTCCTGAAATAAGGCCCTAAATTTCAGTCTGGACAGTCCCATTTGACTGTGTAGTTATACTCAAGTTAAAGTTTAGTAGATTATAAATAAGACAGAAAGCACTCTCTTTCCCCATTTGTTTATTATGGTTTAGAATTTCCTTCTTTTATCCATTATATACATAGAAACTCCCAGTAGCATTGGAGAGACTGTGCTTGAGTCTTTCTTTTACTATTGAAATTTGACATTGATGAGAATGAAAACCTTCTTTGCAAACCCTGACAGTTTGAGAGAGCTTGTTTTCTTTGTCAAAAAAATGACTGTAAATCTTTTTTTTTCCTTTTCTGCTGACATTCTTAATTCTTATCTGACAGTAATGTCTAAGTCTGCAAAGTTCTTTGGATAAAACGTACTTGAAAGCCACAAGTGGATTTCTGTAAGATATAGTACACTCATTCCTGACATAGTCTTGTTATTTCAGTTTATCTGAATTGCTAAGAGATTAAAATACCACCCACGTTTTATAGACCCTTCAGTAGTAAAACAGGCGGCTATATTCCATGCACAGAACTCAAATGAGACAGGTGAAGTAAAAACCTATTGGGTTTATGGTCTCTGCTCCCTCTTTTCAGTTCTTAGTTCACCACAGACATTGCTGAAGCTGGCACTAAGTCTGAGTAATGTGGAAATGTTGGGGTTTGAGCAAATGGTCAAGAAAGAGGCATCTTGAGATGCCTTTGGTACAGAAAGGTGGTTTTATTAAAGCACAGGGACAGGACCCATGGCAGAAAGAGGTGTACTGGGATTATGAGGAACGATTGATTATATACTTTCAAGTTGGGAGGGGGTTAGGGATAGTGTAAGTTCTCTAAGGAATTTTGGAAGCAAGGTTTCCAGGACCTTGAGGGGACTAGCTCTTGTTCAGAAAAGGTCATTTATTACTGTCTAGGAAAACCTTAACCACAGATCCTTCAGATGTGTATCAGGGGGCCATATGCTTGGAGGATGATTGCTAGCATCTGTTTTGGGGGTTGGAGATGAAGGAAGTTTCCAAAGGAATTTTTATATATTAAAGTAGACTCACAGGATCCTGTGGGGTAGGGCTAAGCAAAGTATTAACATCAAGGCAACTGAGTTCCTAGAGGAATGTCACTCTGCCTGTTTCAAGGACTTGTCAATGGGCTGTAAGTGGCAAGGAAATTAAAAGCTGTCTTTTGCCTTTGTTTCCCAAGGCATAAGGAGCAAAGAAAAACAGGGAAACATTGCAACTTTTGTTTTTCTTTTTTGGTATAATGCTAAAATACCTAAGTCCAGTTTAAGCTTCAGCAACTATACATTTAAGAGCAAAATGAATTGGTGGGGTGTTTGTGTGTGTGTGTGTGTGTGTGTGTGTGTACGTGTGTGTGTACGTGTGTATATGTGAGTGTGATGGATGTGATGTGAGTGGAAGTAAAGTGAAAAATAAGTTTTCGTTATTAGTAGGCCTATCCCTTAGATGGAACAGTTGGGAAACCTGCCCTGGAGGAGCTGTGGACATGCTGCTTTGTAAAGAGAACTAGGATATATTCATCCCATACACATTAAATGAGTTTTCTCTCATCCTTGTGCTCTTCTAGGTTAGCAAATGAAGTAATAAGCTCATAAATAAGACTTATTTTTGTTTTTTGAAAGGCTTAACAAGTTATGGATTGAAATTTTCAATTAAGGGAGAAGGTCAGGGACATGAGATTGAGAAGTAAACAAGATAGACAAATGACTAGTGTAGCAGTTACTGGTTTGTCAGTTAGGTTTTATGAATTTGTGAAGGATCCGCCAGAGCCACATATTATTCTCCAGAGTGTTCATAGCCTTCAGAGTGTTGAGGTTATTTGTATCTACTAGACTGTACTGAGAAGAATTATCTTTCCTGTTTCATTGCTTGATGTTGAGAGTAGAACTTAAACTTGGATCCAGTAGTGGGGCCCTGCAGATTAACTGACAGTAGACATATCAATACGACGGAAGACTAGGTTTATGGACCATCTGTCTCCATGGCACCTATATTTGTAGTAAACTTGGGGGGAGGGTGGTGGTGAGAGCAGGATTAATGGCAGCTATGTTTGTGGGAGGCTCTGCTATGAGTCAGGTAAGGACAGTTCAGATAAGATTTCTTCATCTTCTTTAGCTCAAATGCTTTCACTTTAATATAAGTTTTCTATCAGTTCTAAGGGTCTGAAAGAGTTCCTGCATTTCCTCCATCTGAAACTTACCTAGAAGTTTCACCAAAAAAAGGTACATTGATTGATGTGGAGAGATTTGAGTTAGAAATTGAGAGGTAAGAGATGGGCAAAGAGAAAGAAAACCATAGATTAGAATGAGGAGACGAAAAGAAAACCAAAGATTAATGGTTGGAATAGGCTATAGTCTGCTTTTTGAGTCCAGAGTGCAGCCAGTTGAGAAGATATCTAGATGTTGGGCTCAAAGCATTTTTATTTATTTATTTCATTTTAAAAATTTTATTTATTTATTTATTTGACAGAGAGATCACAAGTAGGCAGAAAGGCAGGCAGAGAGAGAGGGGGAAGCAGGCTCCCCGCTAAGCAGAGAGCCCGATGCGGGGCTCGATCCCAAGACCCTGAGATCATGACCTGAGCTGAAGGAAGAGGCTTTTACCCACTGAGCCACCCAGGTTCCCCTCAAAGCATTTTTAGACAGTAGAGAAGACATCAGCATGTAGTCATTTCCCAGAGCAGAACATGGAAAGTATGGGTGTTTGAAATTCCTGAGAGGCCCAAACTGTTGTAGTAGCAAAAAAGCTATATGAATTTAATACCAAGTCGTCCAACATCGGTGTGCAGGGACTTGGGACAAGACAATTTAGAGTCTGAATAAGAATCTGGGAAGTCAGGTTTTAGTTCTTAGTGATGTCAAGTCAGAGAGTGAGAGGAAAATTATAAACATTAAGTACTGACAAAACGTCGAAAATGGCATGATCCATTTTACAAGGGGATGAAAAATAGCTCAAAGACAATGAACAGAACCAGTATCTGATAATAACCCAGTGGGTATAGTTTCCTATTGAAAATTTTTGTCTCTGTAATCATAAAATTTCCCTCTATAGTCACTTCCATATTGATCAGTGATATCAAACTAAGATAATCCTTGTTTATAAAATAAATCTAGTCTCACTAAATTTGGACTAATTATACATAGAAATACAGCAAGAATGTTAACTGATGACAAAGGCCTTTTAAAATTTGCTTTGCTGGGACTTTTATAAGGAATCTCAGGTTATATTTAAAAACTCTCTCAAGACTAGGACGTCAAGCCACGAACTCTCCCATCAGACCTCACCTGCAATAATCTATAGATTTGGATGAATTCCTCTTTTCTTGAGGTCCCTGTAATGTCCTAAAGTTCCTGAGCTTGCCAGACTGACCTTCCCTTAGTTACCTACAAGGTTGGAACCCTGTTAAGTAAGGTACAGGCTACCCTGTTAAGTAAGGTACAGGCTGTTTTTTTTTTTTTTTTTTTTTTAAAGATTTATTTATTTGGGAGGGAAGAAGAGAGAGGGAGAGAGAAAATGTGTGCTAGTAGGAGGGGCAGAGGGAGAAGGAGAGAGACTGTTAAGCTGACTCCATGCTGCGCCTAGAGTCTTGGATGCAGCTTGATCTCATAACCCTGAGATCAGGAATGACCTGAGCCAAAACCAAGAGTTGAACTTTGAACCAACTATGCCACCCAGAAAACCTAGGCTGGTTTTCTCAAGAGGGCTTTATGAGCATTAGCTCTCTAAAGTCAACTGTAGTTCCTTAAAACTATCTGGTCATATCTGATTCTATGCACATCATTCTTAAGCATGGCATTCCAGTCCAAGCCTTGGTAATATAACCAGTATTTCCAATTGTGTCCTGATACAAGGATAACAAACTTACTGAGCTTATGAAAATAGCTATATTGATATGAAAATAAGAACATTCAATAAGACTTTCCAAAATTTGGAGGGATCATTCTAGTTTACAGAGGTATAATCTACTAAATTATTTTGAGTTACTGGTAGCTTAAGAGAAAAGAGAAAAGGGTTGCTCAGATTTAGAGAATAGAACATTAAATAACCAGCAATGCTCCAAGCAAAAAAAAGTCATAAGGATTATAATAATTGTTTGTCAGTTGATTTAGCTCCATGTAATTAATTCTCATTTTAAAAGTGTAATCTTGGATTATTAGTTTTATGAACTCATCAGCTCCTCCACTAAAATTCTGAAAATCCTTGCTCAGTCGAGTGGTATGTCTCAAAATTACTGAAGCAATGCCATCAAAAGCCTGTGTCTTAGATTACTTGTCCTAGTCTTTTCCATAGATCTCTAAAACAATCCTGTTGTTGAAGATGAAGCATTTTGGTTTGTAGGTGATTGAAGAACTTTTTTTTTTTTTTTAACCCACTGAGCCACCCAGGTGCCCCATGAAGAACTTTTTTTTTTTTTTAAAGAATTTATTTATTTATTTGAGAGAGAGGGAGAAAGAGAGAGTGCTCGTGTGAGTTGGGTGGGGGGATGCGAAGGAGAGGGAGAGAGAAAATCCCAAGCAGACTCTGTGTTGAGCATGGAGACAAACCCGGGGCTCAGTCCCACGTCCATCAGATCATGACCTGAGCCAAAATCAAGAGTCGGGCGCTTAACTGACTGAGCCACCCAGGTGCCCCTGAAGAACTTTCAAGAAAGCATCAGAATAAGAAAAATTTTTGTGAATGACAAAGGACTGTTTTAAGCCATGGTTAAAGATTTGATGAGAGATCATTATAAAAATAATGCAATTGATAAGAAATTTGGTTATTTCTGTGATATAACCATGCAGTTTAACATATCAAATAAGCTGAATTATTTTATTTTATTTTTAATTATTTTATTTATTTATTTATTTGAGACAGAGAGAGAGAGCACGCATGCATGCACACACGTACAAGAGAGGGGAAGGAACAGAGGAAGAGGGAGAAGCAGACTGCCCACTGAGCAGGGAGTCTGATGTGTGGTTTGATCCCAGCATTCTGAGATCATGACTTGAGTTAAAGGCAGATGCTTAACTGACTGAACCACCCAGACTCCCCAAGTTGAATTACTTTAAACATCTCTCTTTTTGAAAGGTGAAAGAACAAACCCATTGAGATTTTCCAGATGTTCTCCTGGAAATCTCAAAATCACTTCCAAGATGAAGATATTATTTAGGGTTTGATTTTGGGAAGGCAAAATATCAAAGTTGTCAAAAGGTTTGAACTGTTGATTTAATAGGATCATAGATCACTTTTTATTTTTTATTTATTATTTTTAAATATTTTATTTATTTATTTGACAGAGAGAGAAATCACAAGTAGGGAGAGAGACAGGCAGAGAGGGAGAAGCAGGCTCCCCGCTGAGCAGAGAGACCGATGCGAGGCTCTAACCCAGGACCCTGAGATATGACCTGAGCCAAAGGCAGGGGTTTAACCCACTGAGCCACCCAGGCACCCCAGGATCATAGATCACTTTGTAAAAAAGAAGACTCCATTTTCCTAAATGACTGGGGACATAATAAAGCACTGGAAATTATTCTGGTAAGCTAGAGAATCTTTGTTTCATTGGGTGAATTACAGAAAAGCTCAAGAAAAACTTTTCACATTCTCTTAAAAGGAGACCAATAATCCAAGAAGCTGTCCTGTTAAGAGAGAAAAAACCAAATTCTGACTTGCATCTGTACACTACTGTTATCAAAGCTCATTTTAAAACCTTATAATAAATCCATTCAATCTTAGCCAGCTTGACCATGTGTGACAAATTTCTCTTGCTCTTGCTTTATTTTTCTACAGAAACTTTACAACTTTTTATATCAATTTAAGTTTTTTTTTTTTCCACTTTCCTCTTTCTCATTCTGGAAGAACATTTGTTTATTTATTCATTTAGTGTAAAAAGGTGATTTTACTAAAGCCCCCAGTGGCAGAAAAAGCTGCTGCCCATTCTGGAACAACAACTTTTAAACAATCTCTAAACACCTATTTTAGGACAAAATTATTCTTTTTTCCCTCTTTACAGAATCATATCCTAAATTCCTTGAATACTTTTCATCCAGGTATGTTTTCGTAACCTTTACTGTTTCTAGTAATTTCATTTACATATAAAATGGATTATATTTTTTAACTACTAGTCATGTTTATTTTACAGTTGCAGTAGACAACTGAATTGCCTGTCATATTACTAGCATTTTGTAACAGATTGGCACATTTTATGAATATACTATCTTACAACTTCTATGCATATATTCTTCATAGTACAACTTAACTTCTCAGTGTGGAAAAAAGAACATGTTTATTAATAGTCCTAAGTATCTTTAGTCTCACTGTAAAAAATTTGAACCCCAAAACATAGAAATTTAAACATAGGGGCATCTGGCTGGCTTAGTTGGAAGTGCATGTGACTCCTTTTTTGTTTGTTTGAAGATTTTATTCATTTATTTGACAGACAGGTCACAAGTAGGCAGAGAGGCAGGCAGAGAGGGGGAAGCAGGCTTCCTGCTGAGCAGAGAGCCCTATGCAGGGCTCTATTCCATGACCCTGAGCTCATGACCTGAGCTGAAGGCAGAGGCTTAACCCACTGAGCCAGCCAGGCGCCCGGGAAGTGCATGTGACTCTTGATCTTGGGTTGTGAGTTTGAGGCCTGACAATGGGCATATGCAGAGTTTACTTAAAACAACAATCCCTCCCAAACCTTAAACTTATATTTAGTAATTAATGTTTCAGTGTTTTATTTTATTTAGAAATGATCTGGATTTTTTGTAAATATCATTAAACATAACTTAGGATAACTAAGTTTCAAATCACCAAAAATATTTTGGAAACTGCTTCTAAGCAGCTATATTATAAAATAATTATTGTTGGAGCTCCTAGGTGGCTCAGTTGGTTAGGTGTCTGCCTTCCACTTGGGTAGTGATCCCAGGGTCCTGGGATCAAGCCCTGTATCCTGCTCCCTGTTCAGCTGGAAGCCTGCTTCTCCCTCTGCCTACTGCTTCCCCTGCTTGTACTCTCTCGCTCTCTCTCTCTCTCTCCCCCGTGTCAAATAAATAAAATCTTAAAAAAAAAATTATTGTTGAAATAAAGTTTGTCAGAACTATTACTCAGTTTGATTAAAATAAAAACTATTATAATTAATTAATTAATTAATTATTTTAAAAATATTTTTATTTATTTGACAGACAGAGATCACAAGAGGCAGGCAGAGAGAGAGGAGGAAGCAGGCTGCCTGCTGAGCAGAGAGCCTGATGTGGGGCTCTATCCTAGGACCCTGAGATCATGCCTGAGCCGAAGGCAGAAGCTTTAACCTACTGAGGCACCCAGGCACCCCTTTATTTATTTTTATAAAAGATTTGTTGGGGTGCCTGGGTGGCTTAGTTGGTTAAACGTCTGCCTTTGGCTGAGATCATGATCCTGGGGTCCTGGGATTGAGCTCTGCATCGGGCTCACTGCTTAGTGAGGAGCCTGCTTCTCCCTCTCCCACCTGCTCATGGTCTCTCTTGCTATCTTTGTCTCTCTCTCTCTCTCTCTCTCTCAGATACATAAATAAAATCTTAAAAAAAAAAACACATTTAAAAGAGAGAGAAAACCCAAGCTAGGGGAGAGGGAGAAGGTGGGAGAATCCTCAGACTCCCCCTGAGCATGGAGCCCAACACAGGACTCTGAGACCCTGACCTAAATAGAAATCAAAAGTCAGACACTTAATCAACTGAGTGATGCAGGTGCCCCCAAACTTTTAGTTTTATAATCTTAAACATCTAGCTTATTTGACTACTAAAGCCAAGTGGAATAAAATATATGTATGTGCCTATTAAATGGACTCAATGCTAATAACTCTGAGGACATTCCTGTTTTACTAAACCAACAGTATTAAACTAGTGCTGTTTACCAAAGCTTTATCCAAATCACATGAACTTGAGAAATATTTAGGTTAGTGCCCCTATTTCTGAGAATTTTAGAATACTTTATATGAGCATTTTTTTCTCTAAGTCAACTAGAATAATCTTTTATTAATTTAGTAATACTGGAGGTGGGAAAAATATATATTTTGCATACATATATAAACATTGTGTATGTATATATATGTATATATTGTATATACACACACCCAGATGCAAATAGAGATTTTAAAATTTTAGCCATGAGTCAGGCATAAATATGGTAATATGGAATTCGCTAGTTTATATATGAGTTGGTTCTCATCTTTGTCCTGCTTTATATTTTAACCTGAATTGTGTTTGTAGTGGATGGAATAAATTGTTACTTGCTCAGTGTAAAGGCTAAGCTTTTTATCAATTTTTGTGAAAGAGATTTTTAAGATTTTCTTTTTTCCTAGTGTATAATCTGATGGAGACTGTGGACTAAGGTTTGTTCCAGTTAACATTTTTACCTAGGCTACTGTTTTGGGGGGCATCTCTGAGTCCCTAGAGGGAGGGGCCAGGGCCTAAAGTTCCAGTGATTCTACAGGTTTGAGGGGCTGGAGCAGGGAGGGAGAGGTCTTGGAGGAGCCAGCTTAAATTTTCTCCAAGAAGCTATTTAAATTCTAAATTATTCTTAGTAAAGCCATGCCGACAAGATAGAAAGCAGGCAGAGTTCATTCTGTGGTGACAGAGAATGGATCAAGAAGGGAGAACAGAGAGGCCTTAAAACAAAAATCCCAGAACTTGGAGCCTGAGAGAAGAGAACAGAGAGGCCTTGACCAAAGCCAAGGAAGAACTTTTGAGCCCAAGAGTTAATTCCAAATGAAGCAGCCTCGGACTGTAACCCAGCTTCAGAGAGTATACTCATTTAAAATGTGACTGAAACCATAAGCCTTTTTTATTTTTGTGGCTTAACTGTGGATCCAAGAAGCATACTTAAAAAAGGTACAGCCACCATGATCTAGTCATTCTCAAAGACAGCCAAAGAGAGAAAACAGAGACCCTGGTGCCAAAGGCAGTAAGAATGGTATTTGAGAAAACTTGTCTCCATTTTCCCACAAAAGTGGGACACATCTGACCACTGATCCTCTAATCTGTGACACTGAGCAAATGATATTGAGATGGGACTTCTCAACAAAGAGTGAGAGGATATAGGTCCTCATGGGCTGAGACCCTTTACCTAGAAAAATTCCTCTCAGAGCTAGCGCAGTTGGTGGGAAAGTGTTTTGGGCCCCCAGCTGGTGTAGACACATGCCCAACAATCTGCACCTGCAGAAGGTGGAACATCAGTGAGCTTTCTCAGTGGATGCAAACCGTGCTCTCAGGACAGAAAATAAAACAGATGGGACACAGTGGTTATCTCTGGGAGGTAATAGATCTATAATAAGATTACTCAGACCTGGAATCACAATACCAAAGAATTAGTTTATACCAGTGTTTCTAAAGGCTTTTGCCACCCTTGCTCACTGGATCCTGACCTGTTTGGTCAGCTGTAGTTCCCAGAGTAAGCAAGGAGTTCCAGTAATCCCATCATCATTGCCAAAACTGTTGGGAGGAAAACTTTTCCTCTTCCAACATTCCAGGTTGGTCCATTTCTTGGAGGTCTGTAAATTAACTGACAGTTGGTGGATTAATAGAAAAGACAAGTTTTATTTGCCATTGATAAGGTAGTGCTCAGTTGTAACTTACTCAGTAGCCACAGATAAAAAGTTTATATACTAAACAAAGTTAGGGGGCTGTTTAGGCTTCAGTGGGAAGATACAGAAGGTTCTGTTGGGCTTTTTTTTTTTTTTTTTAAGATTTTATTTAAATTCCAGGTAGTTAACATGCATAATACTGTTTTCAGACATAAAATATTGTGATTCAACACTTCTGTATAACTTATGGTGCTCATCGTAATAAGTGTATTCCTTAATCCCCATCACCTCCCCCTCTGATAACCATCATTGTGTTCTCTAGAGTTGAGTCTATTTCTTGGTTTGCCTCTCTTTTTCCCTTTGCTCATTTGTTTTGTTTCTTAAATTCCACATATGGGTGCTTGGGTGGCTCAGTGGTTGGGCCTTTGCCTTCGGCTTGGGTCATGATCTCAGGGTCCTGGGATCGGGCCCCGCATGGGGCTCTCTGCTGGGCAGGGGGGCCTGCTTCTCCCTCCCCTTTTGCCTGATTCTCTGCCTACTTGTGATCTCTCTCTCTCTCTGCCAAGTAAATAAATAAAATCTTTAAAAAAATTCCACATATGAGTGAAATCATATGGTATTTGTCTTTCTTTAACTTATTTAGCAATAATACTTTTTTTAAAAAAGATTTTATTCATTTATTTGACAGACAGAGATCACAAGTAGGCAGAGAGGCAGGCAGAGAGAGAGAAGGAAGCAGGCTCCCTGCTGAGCAGAGAGCCCGATGTGGGACTTGATCCCAGAACCCTGGGATCATGACCCAAGCTGAAGGCAGAGGCCTAACCCACTGAGCTACCCAGGCGCCCAGCAATAATACTCTTAAACTCTATCCACATTGTTGCAAATGGCATGATTTCATTCTTGCTTATGGCTGAATAATATTCCTGTGTGTGTGTGTGTGTGTGTGTGTGTGTGTGTGTGTGTGTCTGTACCTATAGCTCCATTATCAAGGATGTTTTTGGTTTTTTTCCAAGTAAAAACTTGCATGAGAAATTTTTATGTCATTGCAAAATGGATGGGGAGAAAGATGGCTTTTAAAAATTTTAGTTTAAATCTATTTTACAAGGTCAGAAAATAATTTAATTTTTACTTCAAGATGAAATTATTTAGATTTCTTCCAAATATTTATTCATCTAATATTAATTCAGATCCATAAAAGAACATTAGGGGAGGACATTAGGAACATTAAACATCTAACTCTTGATTTTGGCTCAGGTCATGATCTCAGGGTCATAAGATCAAGCCTGGTGTTGGGCTCTACACTGGGTATGGAGCTTCCTTAAGATTCTCTCTCCCTCCTCCTCTCCGCACCACCACCTCGTCCCAGCGTGGGCATGTTCCTTCGTGCATTATCGGCATACTCTCTCAAAAAAAAAAAAAAAAGATTATTAGGGGAAGGGATGCTAGGGAAAGATTTAAATAGTCCCCTTAAGCTTTGTTAATTTAAAAAGTAAAACAAACCCCCCTCAAAAAACCATCCCTAATATTCACTTTAAGATTATTAGTGAAGAAAATTAAAAATGAAGGTTGAAGCACATGTTGAAGCCCCCTTCACCCATTAAAACAAAACACGTAACTTTCTAGATTCATTCCTGTGATAATAACTTTTCTTGTTTTTATTATAGCATGGTTTTTGTTTTACTTCTTTGTACCTCTTTGAACTACCATACTGAAATATTTTAAATTGCCATCTAGGTTTGAGTAAAACGGTCTTTTTTCTGTGTAAGGACAGGATTTGCAGTCTTTTTTGGAGACTGATTTTCTATTTTTGCCAAAAACTTTTACTTCAGCTTTTCTGGTTTGCTTGCTTAGCTGGCTGAGTTGAAATCTCCATAAACTAATGTCATCTTTAAAATCTTGATCTTAAAATAAAGGCAGACCAATAAAAGATTTGAAACTTAAAGGGCATTTCACTTGTCAACATTTTACTGTTTCTTTGACATTAAAAAACCCAAATTGACTTATCATTTCTATTTTAGAATTTTGATTTTATTATTGAACCCTTTCTCTTAACAAGCCCAAATGACTGTAATCTTTTCTGCAGTTGCCATTAAGAGTTGTGAGTAAAGATTTCTTCTTTTTTTTTTTTTTCCTTAATTTTATTTATTCATTTGAGAGAGAGCAAGAGAGAGCACAAGCAAGGGAAGGGGCAGAGGGAAAGGGAGAAGCAGACTTTCCGCCAAGCAGGGAGCCTGACATGGGACTCAATCGTGGGACCCCGGGACCATGACCAAAGCTGAAGGCAGATGCTTAACCGACTGAACCATCCAGATACCCTGTAAGTAAAGATTTCTAAAGAATTATCTGCCCTTAAGAAACAGGAAACTGCTCATGGAATAACTGTAAATGAGGGAGGCAAGCAAAAAAGAAAAATGTTTCTTGTGTGCTTGCCTTATGCTGGATACTATCTCATGCTTTTATATATTATCTCTTTTAAATCTTGCCACTGTCGTTTGAGATTAGCATTACAAGTTCTATTTGAAAATGGAAGAAATGGAGGCTCAAAGAAATTTGTTAATTTGTTTAGGATTTTACATTTGGTGAAGAGATCTTTTTAATCCTGAAGCCCGTGTTCTCATTCTGGGGTATTCTCAGGCTGAGTCTTTAAAAAAATTTTTTTTTTAATTTATTTGACAGACAGATCACAAGTAGGCAGAGAGGCAGGCAGAGAGAGACAGGAGGAGGCAGGCTCCCTGCCGAGCAGAGAGCCCGATGCGGGACCCGATCCCAGGACCCTGAGATCATGACCTGAGCCGAAGGCAGAGGCTTTAACCACTGAGCCACCCAGGTGCCCCAAACAGAGATAAAATATTTCACAAAAATTGAAGTTGGGGAAAAGAACAAATTACATATTCAATCCTGTTTTCCGTGTTGTGTTTCATGTGCTTTATTTGAAAAATTGGAACAAACAAATGCAGGCCAGTAGTTTGCTGTTGAGAGTACTTTCAGGTAGTTTCATTAGTAGTTGCAGTGTTTCTGCCCACTTCCAAGTTCCTGCTGATACTATAATAAAACTAAGAGGAAATCTAAAGCCTGAACCTTTTGTCCCCACATGACTCGTGCCTGTACAGAATACTTATTTCTGTTCTGACCATTTTACAAATAATAAAGCTATGGAATAATGAAGGTATCTTGCTTTCTTTTTCATAGGAAGCACACACAAATATGTGAATGTGTGTGTGCGTGGGTGCACACAGAGAAACGTACACATACACAAAGACAGAGTAACTGCTGTTAAAAGATAAACTGAGGCATGTTAAAAATTTTAAGAGTTTAATTGAATGAAAATGGATTCCAGTTTGGCAGTACCCAAGCTTGAAGTAGTTAGGAGTACTCTACTGACAGAAACTAGGGGAAAGATACTTATAGAGAAGAGGTGGAAGCAAAGCAGGGAAATTATTTGATTGACAATGGCTTAAGCAGTTGTGTTATTTGGGAAAGCCTTTTTGGCTGTTTGTGATTTTTTTGTTCTTAGGTTTTGATGTCTTAGACTTGAGGCATTTCAAACTTAGATTTTGGTTTGCCTATGTAGGCTACTAAAGGCATTAAAGCCACCTCAATCTAATGGCCTCCTTATTTATTAAACAGTTCCTCCTTTTTGGTCATCTTCTCATGCATGAGAGATTGAACAGTAATTTGGTGTTAGAGTTCTTTCTTGGTCATGGTCATGGTTAAGCTGTTCTTGTCCTGAAAGTTATAGGTTATGATATCAGGTCTGTGGAAGAATTTTTTAGATTGTATTTTAATTCCATTGTAGTTAACATACAGTGTTTAGTTTCATGTGTACAATATAGTGATTCACCATTTCTATACATTATTCAGTGCTTATCACCATAAGTGTACTATTTTTTCTTTTTTAAGATTTTATTTATTTATTTGACACAGAGAGAAATCATAAGTAGGCAGAGAGGCAGGCAGAGAAAGAGGGAGAAGCAGGCTCCCTGATGAGCAGAGAGCCCCATGCGGGCCTCCATCCCAGGACCCTGAGATCATGACCTGAGCCAAAGGCAGAGGCTTAACCCACTGAGCCACCCAAGTGCCCCATAAGTGTACTGTTAATCCATTCACCTGTTTCCCCTATCTCCCCATATACCTCCCTTGTGGTAACTGTCAGTTTTCCGTAGTTAAGAATCTGTTTTTTGGTTTGTCTCTTTAATTCTTCATTCATTTATTTCTTAAATTCCACAGATGAGTAAAATCATAAGGTATTTATCTTTCTTTGACTAACTTATTGCTCTAAGCATATGCCCTCTGTCTCCATCCATGGCATTGCAAATGGCAAGGTCTTATTCTTTTGGTTTTAAACATTTATTTATTTGGGAGAGAGAGAGAGAATGAGTGGGGATAAGGGGCAGAGGGAGAGGAAGAAACTGACTCCCTACTGAGCAGGGAGCATGACACGGGGCTCAATCCCAGGACTCTGAGATCATGACCTAAGCCAAAAGCAAACACTTAACCAACTGAGCCACCCAGGTGCCCCTTCATTCTTTTTTTTTTTTTTCTTTTTTTATGGCAGAGTAATAGTCCTCTCTCTGTGTGTGTGTGTATCACATCTTCTTTATCCATTCATCTCTTGATGGACATGTGGGTTATTTCCATGATTTGCCTGTTGTGAATAATGCTGTAGTAAACACTGGGTGGCAGAGATCTTTTTGAATTAGTGTTTTCAGATTCTTTGGGTAAACACCCAGTGATGGAATTACTGGATCATGTGGTAAATCTATTCTTAATTTTTTTGAGGAAACTTTATGAGGTTTTCCACAGTGGCAGTACCAGCTTATATTCTCACCAACAAAGCATGAGAGTTCCCTTTTCTCCATATCCTTGCCAACACTTGTTGTTTCTTGTGTTTTGATTTTAGCCATTCTGACACATGGGAGGTGATGTCTCACTGTGGTTTTGATTTGCATTTTCCTGATAATGAGTGATGCGAAGCATCTTTTCATGTGTCTGGTCACCTGTATGTCTTCTTGGAGAAATGTCTATTTATGTCTTCTGCCCAATTTATAATTGGATTGTTTTTTGATATTAAGTTGTATAAGTTCTTTATATACTTTAGATACTAGCTTTTTTATCGGACATGTTATTTGCAAATATCTTCTCCCATGCAGTAGGTTCTTTTAGTTTTGTTGATTGTTTGCTGTGCAAAAGCTTTTTATTTTGATGTATGTAGTCACAGTAGTTTATTTTTGGTTTTGTTTTCCTTGCCTCAGGAGACATCTAGAAAAATGTTGCTATGGTCGATGTTAGAGAAATTATTGCCTGTGCTCTCTTCAAGGATTTTTATGGCTTCAGGTCTCACATTTCAGTTCTTAATCTATTTTGAGTTTATTTTTGTGTATGGTGTAAGAAAAGTGGTCTACTTTCATTTCTTGTAAGGTAGCTGTCCAGTTTCCCAACACCATTTGTTGAAGACAGTCTTTTTGCCATTGCATGTTCTTGTTTCCTTTGCTGTAGATTAATTGATCACATAATGGTGGAATTAATTTAGTGCTCTCTATTCTGTTCCATTGATCTGTGCATCTGTTTTTGTGTCAGTACTGTTATTGCTCTGATAACTAATTTTATCATATATGTTGAAATCTAGGATTGTGTTACCTCTAGTATCTTTCTCAAGATTTTTTTGCTACTTGGAGCCTTTTGTGGTTCTATACAAATTTTAGGATTATTTGTTCTAGTTCTGGGAAAAATGGGGTTGGTATTTGGTAGGGATTGCATTGTAGATTGTTTCGGGTCCTACGGACTTTTTTTTTTTTTTTTTTAAGGATTTTATTTATTTATTTGACAGAGAGAGATCACAAGTAGACAGAGAGGCAGGCAGAGAGAGAGAGGGAAGCAGGCTGCCCACTGAGCAGAGAGCCCTATGCGGGACTCGATCCCAGGACCCTGAGATCATGACCTGAGCCACCCAGGCGCCCGCTTTTTTTTTTTTTTTAAGATTTTTTATTTTATTTATTTGACAGACAGAGATCACAAGTAGGCAGAGAGGCAGGCAGAGAGAGGAGGAAGCAGGCTCCCCGCTGAGCAGAGAGCCCGATGTGGGGCTCGATCCCAGGACCCTGGGATCATGACCTGAGCCAAAGGCAGAGGCTTTAACCCACTGAGCCACTCAGGCGCCCCTCCTATGGACATTTTAACAGTGTTTGTTCTTCTAATCCATGAGCATGAAATATCTTTACATTTTTATGTGTTATCTTTAATTTCTTTCATCAGGGTTTTTCAACAGGACTTTTTACCTCTGTGATTAAGTTTATTCCCTAGGTATTTTGTTATTTTTGGTGAAACTGTAAATGGGATTGTTTTTTAAATATCTCTTTCTTTTGTGATATTAATGTATAGGCATGCAACAGGTTTCTGTATATTAATTTTGTATCCTGTGATCTTATTGAATTCATTTTTCTGTTCTAGTAGTTTTTTTGGTGGAGTCTTTAGGACTTTTAATATAAAGTATGACGTTATCTGCAAATAATGAAGGTTTATTTCCTCCTTATTAATACGGATACCCTTTGTTTCTTTTTCTTATCTGATTGCTGTGGCTAGGATTTCCATTACTATGTTGAATAAAACTGGTGAGAGTGGATGTCCTTGTTTTTTCCTGATCTTAGGGGAAAAGCTCTTAGTTTTTCCCCATTGAGTATGATGTTTGCTGTGGGATTTTCATACATGGCCTATATTATGTTGAAGTATGTTCCCTCTAAACCTACTTTGTTATCATGAATGTATGTTGTAAAAATTGTTGTTGTTCAAATTTTCTATTTCTAAAAAAAAAAAAAAAGAAAGAAAGAAAAAAAAGAAAAGATTATTCCTGATTCAGTTTTGGAAGGTTATATGTTTCTAGTAATTTATCCATTCCTACCCAGGTCATCCAATTTGTTAGGATGTAAGTTTTCATGATATTTTCCTATAATCCTTTATATTTCTGTATTTGTTGTTGTCTCCTCTTTCATTTCTGATTTTGTTTGAGTTCTCTTTCTCTTTTGATGAGTCTAGCTAAAGATTTACTAATTTTATTGATCTTTTCAAAGCACCTACTCCTGTTTTTTTTTTTTTTTTTTTTTAGTGTCTATTTTGTTTATTTCTACTCTAGTCCTTATTATTTCCTTCTTTCTACTGGTTTGGGGTTTCATTTGTTCTTTTTCTAGCTCTGTTAGGTATAAGGTTAAGTTGTTTATTTAACATTTTTCTTGCTTATTGAGGTAGGCCTGTATTGTTACAAACTTCCCTCTTAGAACTGGTTTTGCTGCATCCCAAAGATTGTGGACCTTTGTGTTTTCTTATTTTATTTTATTTATTTGAGAGAGAGAGACAGAGATAGTGACAGAGATAGCAAGAGAGAGCATAAATGGGGTGGAGAGCGGGAAGCAGGTTTCCATTTGAGCAGGGATCATGACCTGAGCCAAAGGCAGATACTTAACCCACTGAGCCACCCAGGTGTCCTGACCATTGTGTTTTCATTTTCATTTGTCTCCGTGTATTTTTTGATTGCCTCTTTGTTTTTTTGTTTTACCCATTCATTGTTTAGTAGCATATTATTTAACCTCCATATATTTGTACTTTTTCCAGATTTTTTTTCATGCAGTTGATTTCTAGTTTCACAGTGTTGTGATCAGAAAAGATGCGTGGTATGACTTTGATCTTTGAATTTGTTGATATTTGTTTTGTGGCATAATGTGTGATCTCTTCTGGAGAATGTTCCACGTGTACTTGAATGTGTATTCTGTTGCTTGAGGGTGGAATGTTCTGAATATATCTGTTAAATCCATTTGATGCAGTGTGTTATTTAAAGACACTGTTTCCTTGATTTTCTGTTTGGATGATCTGTCCATTGATGTAAATGGGGTATCAGAGTCCCTTATTATTCTTGTATTATTATGGATTACTTTTTTCTTTACTTAAAGGTTTCATTTTATTATTTTATTTTATTTATTTATGTAAAAAAAGATTTTATTTATTTCAGAGAGAGCAAGCAAGCGAGCATGAGTGGGTGAAGGGGCAGAGGGAGAGAAGAATATTCAAGCAGACTCTTCCTGAGCGATGAGCCCCACATGGAGCTTGATCTTAGGACCCATGAGATCAGTATCTGAGCCGAAACCAAGAGTCAGATGCTTAACTGACTGAGCCACCTAGGCGCCCCTAAATGTTTTATTTTTAAGTACTCCCTATATTGAGTTTAGGGCTCAAATTCATAACCCTGGGATCAAGAGTTGCTTACTGTACTGTCAGCCAGATGCCCCTTGATTACTTTCTTTCTTTTTTTAAAATTTATCCTCCTAGAGTCTTTTTTTTTTTTATTAAGATTTTATTTATCTGATTGTCAGAGAGAGCACAGCAGAGGGAGTGGCAGACAGAGGGAGAAGCCGGCTCCCTGCTGAGCAAGGAGCGTACTGTGGGACTCCATCCCAGGATCCTGGGATCATGACCTGGGCTGAAGGCACTTAACTAACCTCACCCCTTGATTACTTTCTTTGTGTTTGTTATTAGCTGTTCTTATGTATTTTGGTGCTCCCATGTTGGGTATATAAATACTTAGAATTGTTTTGACTTCTTGTTGGAATGTTTTCTTTATGATTTAGTGTCCTCCTTTTCTTTTGTTCCAGTCTTTGTTTCAAAGTCTGCTTTGTACTCTACAAGTATTGCTACCCTGCCCTTCTTTTCACTTCCATTTGCATGAAAAATGCTTTTCCATTCCTTCACTTTTAATCTGCCTGTGTCTTTAGGTCTGAAAAGAGTTTCTTGTTGGCAGCATGTTGATGGGTCTTACTTTTCTATCCATTCCATTACCCTATGTCTTTTGACTGGAGCATTTAGTTTGTTTACATTCAAAATAATTATTGACAGGTGTGTACTTATTGCCATTTTAAAACTTGTTTTATGGTTGTTTTTGTAGTTCTCTGTTCCTTTCTTTTTTTTGCTCTCTTCTCGTAGTTTTCTGGCTTTCTTTAGTGATACACTGGGATTCCTTTCTCTTCATTTTTGGCATATGTATTACTGGTTTTTAATTTGTGGTTACCATACCGTTCTATATATAACATCTTATGCATATAAAGTCTATTAAGTTGATGGTTGCTTAAATTTGAACCCATTCTTTACTCTTCTCCCCCCATGTTTTAGTTTTATGGTATCACACTTTACATCCTTTTATTTTGTGAATCCTTGGACTTATTTTTCTAGATATAATTTTACTGCTTTTGTGCTTCCTACATTTCTTACTTATTGCTTACTTATTGCTTATGGTCTTTCCTTTCTACTCAGAGTTCTTTAATCTTTTTTTTTTTTTTTAAGATTTTTATTTTTAACTAATCTCTACACCCAGTTTGGGGTTCATACTTACAACCCCAAGATCAAGAGTTGCATACTCCACCAACTGAGCCAGCGGGGTGCACCCCTGCCAGCCTTGACATTGCTTGTAGGGCTTGTTCAGTGGTGATGAATTCCTTTAACTTTGTTTGTCTTGGAAACTCTATCTCTCCTACTCTGATAGCCTTGATGGATAGAGTATTGTTCATTTCAGGTTTTTTTCTTTCAGTACTTTGAATATGTCTTGCCACTCTCTACTGGCCTGCAAAGTTTCTGTTGAAAAATCAGGGGATAAGTTTAAGGGTGTGTCTTTTCTTTTTTTTTTCCTAATGATTTTATTTATTTGACAATGAAAGAGAGAGAGAGAGAGAACACAGGTAGGAAGAGTAGGCAGAGGGAGAAGGCTCCCCACTGAGCAGGGATCCTGATGTGAGGCTCGATCCCAGGACCCTGAGATTTTGAGCTGAGCCAGACGATGGCAGCCACTTAACAACTGAGCCACCCAAGCGCCCCAAGGGTGTCTCTTTTATGTAACTGTTTTCTTTTCTCTTGCTGCATTTAAAATTCCCCCTTTATCGCTTTTTGCCATTTTAGTAACTGTGTGTCTTGGTGTGGATCTCTTTGATTTTTATTGGGGACTCTTTGTGCCTACTAGATCTAGATTTCTAGATTTGTGTTTCCTTCTCCAGATTAGGGATGTTTTCAGACTTCAAATAAATCTTCTGCCTCCTTTTTTCTCTTTTCTCCTTCTGGGATCCCTGTCATGCAGATGTTACCATGCTTGATGTTGTTGCTGAGTTCCCTTAGGCTGTTTTCATTTTTTATTACTCCTGCTCAACTTGAGTGCATTCTGGTACTCTGTCCTTGAGATCACTTCTCTGTTCTGCTTCCTCTAATCTACTATTCATTCCATCTAATATATTTCTAATTTCATTTATTGAGTTCTTTATCTCTCTTTAGTTCTTTTTTATGTTTTCTGTCCTTTTGTCGAGGTCTCACTGAGGTCCTCCACTCTTCTCCAGTCCAGTGAGTATCTTTATGACCATTGCTTCACATTCTCTGTCAGGCACATTATTCGTCTATGTTTTGTTTAGCTCTTTTGCTGCAGTTTTGTTCTGTTCCGTCATTTGGACATATTCCTCTGTCTCCTCAATTTGTCTAGCTCTTTGTGTCTGTTTCTCTGTGTTAGGAAATTCATCTATGTCTCCTGCTCTTGAAAATTTGGCCTTACGAAAAATAGGTCCTGTAGTAATCTGTAGTACACTGTCTCCTGTTGATCACAACCTGGCATTTCAGGGGTGTCTCTTATGTGTATTGCATGCTCCCTGCTATTGTTACTGAGCCACATTTGCATTTAGTCCAGTCTCTGCAATGGCTCTTTTTGCCTGTGCTGGGCAGGGTTTGGTCCCTGTATATTGTTAGTGGCCTAGTCCGGGGCTGCCTTGGGTTTGAGGTGAGTCATGCTAGGCATTTGCCAGAGACATAGTAGTACTGAACTGTGTTGTTTCTCTGTGTTGTTCCCTGAGAAGCTTCCATCGGTGGGCCAGGCCTGCAGGTGTCTGCCCCAGCCTGCTGCCAGTACTGCAGTCAGACTAATGTGTGTGATTCTAACCCTCTCCCCAGGGCAGAAGTTACTTTGGAGTGCTGCTGGACCCTGTCTGGGCTGCTTGCACATGGCCCAGCGTGTTGCACCACTTTGGATGGGCTCTGACCAAGGGTGTATTGGAGGGAGCAGTCTGCAGGAGAATGCGGGGTAAGGGCTTGTTTCCAGGAAGGTCCCTGCAGGTCTGCTATGGGAGAGGGCCCTCAGTTGTCAGGGAAATACCTGCAGACAGCTAGGTTAGAGGGGGCAGATGCACAGAAGTATGTAGGGGTGGTATGCACTGTTTGTTAGTAAGCTAGGTGGAGATAGTTGGTGCTGTGCTGTTTCCTGCAGGTGTTTGTGTATCTAGCCTTGAGGGTGAGGCAGGGCAATGACACCTGCCAGCCCTTTTGTTCTTGGAGAATTCTCTCAAGGATCCTGCCCCTCCAGCACACACTCTGAGATTAGTAAGCAAATCTCCCTCTTGTGTAACCCAGGTGTTTTTCACACTACTGCTCTAAGCTGTGTCTCAGCAGGGCTGTTTGTTGTGCTGTGTCTTTAACAGTTTCCTATTACCCTCCTGGCTCTCCTAGAGCACTCATTTTTAAAGTTCTAGGTGCTAAGTCCCACTTATTGTAAGAACTTGCAGAGTAGGTGTCTGTGGTTTTTGAAGCCACATGTTATGGGTATTCATTTTCCCAGTGCCAATTCATTGTGCTTGGGGTGCTTGGGGTTTGTTTCTGTTCCTTTTCCCTATGTGCCTGTCATGTCCCTCCCTCCTGCACAGTCCTAAAGGTCCATTTTGCTCCCGACTATGTCTCTGCCCTTCCTGTTCTCTTCAGTGTGGCCTCTTCTCTACATTTAGCTGTGGAGAGAGTTCTGCCAGTCTTTTTGGTCATTTTCTGGGTTATTTATACTGATGTGGGAATAATCTAGTTATATCTGTAGGACAAGGTAAACTTGGGATTCTTCTACTTGGCTATCTTTCACAGGATTGTTTTTGTTTTGTTGTCCATCCCGTGTTGTCTGTTTCTCCAAGTGCAGTGAGACCATCTCATGGCTGTGAACATGTGTTTAAGACATTATTTTAAAAGTTTTTTAAAAGGTTTTATTTATTTAAGAGAGAGAGAGAACAAGCAGGGGGAGGGGCAGAGAGAGAGAGAGAGAGAGAGAAGCAAACTCCCTGTTGAGCAGGGATCCCAGTGTGGGTTTAGATCTTAAGACCCTAGGATCATGACCTGATTCAAAGGCAGATGCTTAACCAACTGAACCATCCAGGTGCCCCAGTATTTAAGACCTTTGAGAGAACACTGCACACCAGGGAGAATATACAATGATGACTATCAGGAGGATAGTATCAGGAGACTGAAGTATACTCTTTAGTCATAACCCCCATGAACCAGACTAGTTGATATGAAATGAATCAATGTGACAAGTGAATTTTTTGTTGCTCTCTTATGTTTGTATGACACCAAAGGTGCTAGTCTTGTATAGCAAGAGGCATTTGTTATGGTATAGGCTCCTCTTTGTTCAGCCAAAAGGCAATCTGAAACAATTCTGTTATCTAATACCACCTCATCCAGGGAGTCTAGGGATTTTTATTATATATCTGTGGACTTAGGGGTATATTCAGTGATGGTTGTCAGAGTTAAGTAGCATTGTCTCCTTGTGCATTAACAGAGTATAGAAGTGTAGTGGAACAGCAGATGAGATGCAGTTTCATATTGGTAATGAAGATCTTGATCTGTTTTGTTGGGAGAACTTTGTACCTTAAGGTGTTGTTCACTTCTGTAGTGGAACCCATCCAGTCAGTTTTAATTTTAGATCTCCAGTTAGTGTACAGTTTTTATAGTTTGAAGGAACCCTTTGTAATTGGGAGATATGGACCCAGTGTTCAAGGTCCTGTAGTTAGGGCTGCTGTCTGGGTAGTTACTGGGTATGATCCCTTCCAATGAGTTTTGAGGGCTGTCTTTGTTTTTAGTGATTTCAAGTTAGAGGGTGGGAGAAAATTGGAAGCATTAGCTTAGAGAGCTGTAGCCAGATATTCCAGGAAACTGTATGAATTCAGGGTCCAGTCCAGTTTACAGGTAGATAGCAGAGCCTCAAAGACAGTGAACAGGACCAGAACCTAATACCACAAGGGTGTGCTATATTTTTCCATTGAAACATTTTTTTTCTCTGTATTATTATCCCCATTTCTATCAGAGGTAATCAAAAAGTAAGACTCGTTTGTTTGCACAATAAGTCTAGGCTCCTTACGTGTCCTAATTATTTTCTAAGAATAAGAATTGACCACAAAGGTTATGTTTAATCAGCTTTGCTCTAACTTTTCTTTTTTTTTTTTTTTTTAAGATTTTATTTATTTATTTGTCAGAGAAGGAGAGAGAGAGAGAGAGCACACAGGCAGAGTGGCAGGCAGAGGCAGAAGGAGAAGAAGGCTTCCTGCTGAGCAAGGAGCCTGATGTGGGACTCGATCCCAGGATACTGGGATCATGACCTGAGCCGGAGGCAGCTGCTTAACCAACTGAGCCACCCAGGCGTCCCTGCTCTAACTTTTCATAAGAAATCCTGGATTGGGGATGTGAGGGTGATCTGGTTGCAACATCTGTCGCCCCATTGATTGCTAGGGTTGATTTGGCTGATCTGGCTGGCTAGGCGGGTGTCCCCTTCCTCCCTCACCGCTCCATGTGCATCCCTCCTGAAGCTGTGCACTGGGTTGAGCGAGAAGCGGGCTCCCTGCTGAGCAAGGAGCCCGATGTGGGACTCGATCCCAGGACTCGGGGATCATGACCTGAGCCGAAGGCAGCCGCTTAACCAACTGAGCCACCCAGGCGTCCCTGTGCACTGGGTTGAAGAGGACGACCTTCTCTGATAGAGGAGAGGACCATTCTTCGGTCAAGGGTATAGGAGTAGTTACGCTCCCCTGCTAGAACCTCCAAACAAGCTCTCAAGAAATCCTGGATTAGACTTTTAAGGAGACTCATGAAGCTCGGAAGGCAAGGCAAAGGCTTACCATCTGGCATTGTCTAGGATACCTATAGATTGGAGTGAATTCCTCTATTCTGCAAAATATCCTGCTGTTACTGGGGATGCCAGGAAGTGACCTTTACCTAGTAAGACTTGGAAACCAAATAGTCCAAGCAAGGTACCACACAGTTTTTTCCAAAGGGCTTTATTGGTTCTATAAAGTCAACATTAGTTTGTTGTTGTTGTTGTTGTTGTTGTTGTTTTAAAGATTTCACCTATTTATTTGACAGAAAGAGACACAGCAAGAGAGGGAACACAAACTGGGGGAATGGGAATGGGAGAAGCAGGCTTCCCGCTGAGCAGGGAGCTTGACATGAGGCCTGATCCCAGGACGGATCTCAGGAACAATCCCAGGACCCTGGGATCATGACCTGAGCCAAAGGCAGATGCTTACTGACAGAGCCACGCAGGCGCCCCCAACATTAGTTTATTAAAAATGTTTGGACATATCTGATTTTGTGAACATCATTATCAAAGATAATGTACCAGTCAAAACCTTGGTAACATATCGAATGTTTCTAATTGTGTCCTTTTATAAAGAAAATAGATTTTCCTTGCATTTATGGAAATAACTATATTGCCATTAAAATAAGAGTAAGTTTCCAAATTCTGGAGGGATCAGGTATGGAGGAAAAGTAAATGTTTCAATTCTGTTTGCAGAAATACACTTTACCAAATAGCTTTATGTTGTAAATAGCTTAAGAGGAAAGAGAGAAAGGTTTCCTTAAACTTGCAAAATCAAAATATTAAAGAGCTGGGTCAAACAGAAAGTCATTAAAAATTATAATCAACCTTATCACTTCATTCACTTTCATGTTATTCTTTTTTTTTTTTTAAAGATCTTTATTTAATAATTTGACAGACAGAGATCACAATAGGCAGAGAGGCAGGCAGAGAGAGAGGAGGAAGCAGGCTCCCCCTGAGCAGAGAGCCCGATGCGGGGCTCGATCCCGGGACCCTGGGATCATGACCTGAGCCGAAGGCAGAGGCTTTAACCCACTGAGCCACCCAGGCGCCCCTGTTATTCTTATTTTAATTGAACCTACTTTTGCCATTAGAATTTTAGAAATTATTGCCCAGTTTAGTGGTATAACCTTAAAGTTATCAGAAACCTGTATTCTAGAGTACTTGTCAGTCCTTTCCATAAATTTTTCTGAAGGTGAAGTACTTTGGCAAATGCATCAAAGTAAAAACAGTAACTGTAAATGATAAAAAGACTTAGAAAATGGCCATCATTAAAGATCTGATGAGAATTTATTTGATAAAGAAATTTATTTTTGTGGCATACTGAGAGTATTGACAATGTCTATTACCTTAAAACAGTTTCTGAAATACCTATACATATATCCATATATATATATAACAGTATACTTCCCAACTAATTTAACATGGCAAATAAACCTAATTTACATCTCTTTTTTCGAAGGTGAGAGAGAAATTCTTTCCTATTTTCTTGGGAACTTCTGGGAAATCTAAAAGTCAGTTTGAAGTCAGAAGGACTCTATTTAGAATTTGATTTGGGAAGTTGTCAACAGTGTTAAAGGTTTGAACATTTGATTAAATATGATCATAGATCATTATGAAATAATAATGATCTGTTTAGGGATGCCTGGGTGGCTCAGCTGGTTAAACATCTGCCCTTAGCCCAGGTCATGATCCCGGGGTCCAGAGATCAAGCCCCACATCAGGGTCCTTGCCCATCAGGGGGCCTGCTTCTTTCTCTGTGTGCTGTTCCCCCCACTTGTGCTCACTCTCACTCTCTCTCTCTGAGAAATAAATAAATAAATAGAAAAAAGAAAATTGTTTAAAAAAATAATTATCTGTTTAACTAAAGGGATAATAGATTTTAAAGGCAAAGATAGACAGTTACAAAACTCTGCTTTTTTAATATTGAGAAGACTTCATTTTTCCAAGTGATCAAAGATTTGATAGACAACTTAAACAGAAAATGAACTTGGTAAGGCACAAAAATCTTTGCTTTCCAGGCAGATTACCCAAAAGGTAACAAAATACCTCTCATAATCTCTTATCAAGAGCATACCAATAGTCCAAGAACACTTTGTCCTTTTATAGAGAGAAAACCACATTCTAATTTTGCACTAATGTACATTAAAACTCATTCTTTAGGGCATCTGGGTGGCTCAATCATTAAGTGTCTGCCTTCGGCTCAGGTCATGATCCCAGGGTCCTGGGATTGAGCCCCACATCAGACTCCGTGCTCTGCGGGAAGACTTCTCCCTCTCCCACTTTCCCTGCTTGTGTTCTCTCTCTCACTGTGTCTCTCTGTCAAATAAATAAGCAAAATCTTAAAAAAAAAAAAAAAGAAAGAAAGAAAGAAAAAGAAAAAAAACACCTCATTCTTTAAAAACTCAAAAGAAATTCTTGTCAGTCTTGGCCTTCTTGACCACACATAAATTTCTTTTTTTTTTTTTTTAAAGATTTTATTTATTTATTTGACAGACAAAGATCACAAGTAGGCAGAGGGGCAGACAGAGAGAGAGAGAGGTGGAAGCAGGCTCCCTGCAGAGCAGAGAGCCCGATATGGGGCTCGATCCCAGGACACTGGGATCATGACCTGAGCCGAAGGCAGAGGCTTTAACCCACTGAGCCACCCAGGTGCCCCCACACATAAATTTCTTCCCCAAGATTCCTTCTCCACCAACTTTCTACAGCTTTCTTTTATATCCATTTGGGTTTTGGCCTATATTTTTCCTCTTTCTCATGCAGTCATTCTACTTGAGGACAAAATTACTCTCTTTTCCCTTCACAAAAACATATGCTTTATAACTTTCTTTATCCCAAATACTTATTCGACTTTCTTTACCAACTTTTTGTACATAGTTGTTTCCTTTCACCCTTATTATTTCCAGTAGTTTTAATTACATATATTAATTAGAATCTTAACTCTAAGAAACCTTAATTTCTAGTGAAAACTAAGAAGCAAGTAATTGTCGAGTAAGTTATACAAAGCAGTCTGCAGATTCACAAATTTTTAAATACATTTCCTACTTTCTAGAAGTATATCTTTCTCATAGTAAGTTTTTCAATGTAACATTAAGATGTATTTACTAATAGACCCAAATATTTTTAGTTCCTCAATAATGAACCCAAAATAGATAAGCTTATGTTTAGTAATTAATGTATTAATATTTTATCTTATTTGAAAATGATTTAGATAGTCAAATATTTATCACTTTACTTGATTTGGTGTAACTGTAAGGTTTCAAGTTATTAAAAAGATTTTGGAAACTCTTTTTAAGTGGACATACTACAAAACATAATTGTTAAAAATTTCATTTATGAATTTTTGTCTTCCATCTTTTTAATATATTTGTTCTTAAGTTATGTTTAACTTAATCATGAAAGTTTTATCAGACATTAAACAGCTAGCCATCTTCTTAAGTTGTGTTTCTTGCTTACAAATTCTGTAACAGTTTGCATGGACTTATTCAATTTTTAGTAAACCCAGGTAGAATAAAAATTGTATGCCTACATTATATTTAATGTTGATGAGCCTAAAGATATGCCTGTTTTAATTAAGCCAACAAACATAAACTAGACTTTATTTACCAAAGATCATTCTAGATCACATGAACTTGAAAAACATTTGGGTTAGTTTCTATATTTCTGAGACAAAAATTTATAAGCACTTATTTTTCTTTAACCCAATTAAATAGAGCTCTTTTATAAATTAATTTTGGCAATACTGTTTGGAAGTAGAAAAATGCACATATCTATTACATACATATATAGGCATACATAAATATATAGACATAGGCATACATAAATATACAGACACAAGATATTTTATAGCTTTTGTTTTAAAATTTTAGCTAGGGGTATGTACAACAATACAAAACTCAATAGTTTATAAAAGGACAGTTGGATCCAAATTGTATTTCTGTCAGATGATGTAAGATTACCTGCTCAGATTGCTTAAGTTTTTTACTATTATTTGTAGAGAAGACCTTAAACAGTTTTAATTTGCCTGGTTTCCAGATAGCTTTCTTTTTGTCCGGATAAGAATGATCTCCCTAAAGATTGCATTTCAGGGAGATGGCTTTTGGTTTGTACAGAAGACCAGGTAGAACACTTACATCTCAAAGGCACAGGGAAAGATTGTAAGTTTTCTCCAAAAAAAAAAAAAAAAAAAAAAAGGAATTTTTTTGTTTATAATGGCCAGATCTTTTACAATATCTGCAAGCATTTTGAGATGAATAGGGGAGGTTTAGGATTGAGAAAAAGGATAGGTGACTTTGAATTGCTTCTAGAGTTGGATTTCTGTTCTTGTAAGGGTACCATTTGTAAGACAAGGGCATTTGTTTTTAATTCTTCAAAGAATTGGGTTGCAACCTGAGTGATATCATGGGGCTCACCCACTCACCCAACTACATTATCTTCAATTTACTTCTTTAAATTTGGGAGATTTCCAAAATAGGGAATTCATAAGATTTCACTGTGTATTTTATCTTAGGGGAGAAGACCTAAAACAAAAGTTTCTATCAGTATCTGAATATCCATTTCCAATTTGGCCACTTCTGTCCATAGAACTCATTAAAAATCTTTTCAAATATCTTATTATCAAATTTTGGCCAAACAAAATATTCCTTGTAGTACTACACTCTTTTAAAAAAATTATTATTTTTCCCTTTTTCTTTTAGACCACAGGCATGTCTGTGACTCAAAAACAAAACCAATAAGCCTTTTATGGCCTAACTCTGGACACAAGAGGTGTCCCCAAAGAGGGTCAAAAGATGCAGCTCTCTGAAGATCCAGAACCATTCCAAGATAACCAAAATAAAGAAAGACTTTATTATGAGAGCTAGAAGCAGTCGATGAGTTACTTGGTGCAGTTGTGTTGCTTCCATCTGGTTAGATTCTTGGAGGCCCCAACTTTGTAGTTAAGCTACCTATACAAACAAGAATTGCTGGCTTACAAGCCCAGACACGTGGAAAGTTAAACCAAGTTCACAGGACATAAAACAAGACAAACAAGAAAGCAACTGCTGTTTTTAGGAGGAAAGGATCAATAAATAATGAATATACCCCCAAGCCAAACTCACAAAGTATGAATTTGGAAAGAAGGGGCATTGTGAAATTTTACCTTCCTCTCTTGACTGGTTACTATAGATAGAGATCAAGAGAGCTGCTTTGGTAAGAGTTCTTACCCTTTTCTGGCTTCTGCTGGTTTTCCCAGGATCTCATTTGCAGGCTCCAGAGTGACTCGGGTATCTTAATAGTTCCCATCCTGGTCATCAGAAAATATAAAGGAAGAAAAATAATCTCTTTACCCTGGCTGAGACCCTTTTATCTCTAAGGTACCTCATAAATGAATAAATTTATCTAGATTAAAAGTTTTCCACTCTGGCCACTGTAACTCAAGGTTATCTGTGGTCAGTGTAACCCCGTTGTTCAGAAAAACACAGGTCTAGGCCTATAATTTTTATTTATTTATTTATTTATATGTTTATTTATTTTTTTGACAGAGTGAGAGAGCACAAGCAGGGGGAACAGCAGAGGGAGAGGGAGAAGCAGACTCCATGACAAGCAGCGAGCCTGATGCAGGGCTCTATCCCAGGACCCTGGGACCACAACCTTTGCCAAAGGCAGACACTTAACGATCTGAGCCACCCAGGCCTCCCTAGGCCTGTAATTTTTAATATTTACAGTTAGCTGGAGTCCCAGATGGAAGAGACCTTAGACTCTTTGGACTCAGAAGAACTTGTTTTCTCTCTTTTTTTCTCTTTTTCCCTAAAATTTGATTTTCCTGAGGCCTCATATTGGACCCAGTCTCGTTTATTAGGCACAGTGTGACTCTGGACCTAGTCTGGATAAAGAAATGCTCTAATAGAGCCTGAAAGGTCATAACACAAGAGCTGTGGAACCCAAATATCCCAGAGGGACTTATTTATAACTTCCAGATTCAAGGAGAAAGCAGTGAGCACATGGGCTCAGTGGGTACTTAATACGGTTTCATTGTTCATCGTTCACTGTCAGTGATCTCTCTTAGGTTCCTCTTTTGACACCCAAACTGTTAAAAGATAAACTGAGGCGTATTAAAATTTTTAAGAGTCTGAGCAAAAATTGCTTAGAAGCAGTCAGCAGTTCATTAAATTTGTTCTATTAAAATAATGAAAACTGGTTCATATTATACTGCAGTTGGAAAAATATAGCCCCTTAAAACCATTTATGACAATTTCGGTAAAAGATTAACTATTCACAATTTCTTTTTTGTTGTTATTTTTTATTTTTTAAAGACTTATTATTTATTTAAGAGAGAAAGAAAGCACACAAATGGGGAAGTGGGGAGGGGTAGAGAAAAGCAGATTCTTCACTGACCAGGGAGCCTGACTTGGGGCTCAGTCCTTAGACTCTGGGATCATGACCTGAGCCAAAGGCAGACATTTAACTGACTGAGCCACCCAGGCGTCCCTAACTATCACAATTTCATTATTCTACCAAAGCAATTTTTTAAAGGTTTTATTTATTTTTAAAATTAGTTTATTTCCTTATTATAGAGAGATAGAGTTGGGGGAGGAGCAGAGAGAGAGGGACAAGCAGACTCGTTGCTGAGGACAGAGCCCAATGCAGGACTTGATCCCACGACTCTGAGATCATGGTATGACTTAATCAACTGAGCCACCCAGGCATCCCTCTACCAAAGAAGTTTTCATTTTAATAATTCTTTCTAGTCTTTGTTTACATGTTAACATTAAGTTTTATGTAGTAGCAGTCATAATATACAAATTGTAAACTGATTTTTTCCAAAAGATTTATTCGTTTTAGAAAGAGAGTGCACATGCAAGAGAGTACCTGTGGGGTTTGGGGGCAGAGGGAGAGGGAGAGAGAAACTTAAGTAGATTCCATGCTGAGCACAGAGCCCAACTCAGGCCTCCATCTTGTAACCAGAGCCAAAACAAAGAGTTGGATGCTTGACCCACTGTGTTACCTAGGCACCTCCAATCTGATTTTTAAACTAAAATGCAGGGTTCCATCTTAGATTTTTCTGAGGACAGGCCTTATTTTTGTTATCCTGCTGTCAGAATATTAAATTAGAAATTAAATAATCTTTTGGTTTAGAAATACTTTTTATCATGTTTCTGTTAGTGTTAGTAATTATTTTTATTGACCATTTAACATTTTACTATACTTATATTTTACTTGTTTAGTACATTTGAATTATGTCTAGAATTTCTTATGGATAACCTTTCAATTTGTGTTTTTATACATAGTTTTTACTTCTGTTGAATTTTGTATCTGGCTTATTTCTTAGGAGTGGGTTATTAGATGAAAGCTCATGAACATGCTGTGTTTCGACACGTTACTTTCCATGAGTTTTTTCCACTTTATAAATAACTCACTGTACTGGCTTTACTGTTTTGGGTCAGTATTGTTTAAAATTATTTTTTTTTGTGTAGTTTTTGTTCATTTAGTGTTATGGGGTATCTTAAGATTTTGTAAATCTGTGTTGGGGTTCAGGACATGCTACCCCCAAATATGGCATGTTGGCATATTGATTATTTTAAGGAGTTTGAGACAAGGAAGAGCAGGAAGCTTACTCTGACCTCTCTCTTGCCCTTCTTCCTTGAAACAGGCCATTAATCCTCTTGTGACAGGTGCCCTTTTTAAACCCAGAAGAAAGGAGCATTCTTGGATCCAAAGACAAAAGGATGCCAAAAAGAATCCTGACAAATAGGCCTTGCTAAGTTAACAACAGTTCACTGCAGTTGCTTCTTACTCCGTAACATCATATTCCTCCATGAATGTCCACTCTTCATCAAACCAAATATAAAAGTACACAGGTCTAACTGTTCTCTTTCTTTGGGCCTTCATTTTCTTGTCTTCTCTTCTCTTCCTTTTTTTATTTTTGCAGGGGGAGGGGGCCTTCATTCTCTTATGAAGCCTCCAATGTCACTTAAAACTTAGTTAAATAAATTTGTGCTTTTTTCTTCTGAATCTGTTTTTTGTTGTTGTTGTTGTTGTTTAATTTTCAGATCCAGCCAGGGAACCTAAGTGGGATAAGGAAAAGATTTTTCTCTCATATTAATGCTTTTATCTTAATGCTCTTGAGTATTGTTTCCCAAGTGTTTATTATTTGTATATTCTCTCATGTAAATTGTCTTTTTATATCCTCCCCCCTCTTTATGTATTGAAATCTTAAAGTCTTACATAAAAATGGGATATTAACTTTTTTTTTTAACTTCTAAAGATTCTCAGGAAAACAAATGATGCTAGGACAAGGAAGAGATGTATGATACGCTAGAAATCTTATATAGGCTATAGAACATAACTATGAGTATGGGAAAAAGAAAATTTTTATTTGTAGGAAATAATGCATGATTAATAGGAGTAAGGCAGGGCAATTAATATTTTTTTGAAACCCCAGTGAGGTTGAACCTTAGGGCAGACCCTATAAATATTATTTTGTTTAATTCTTATAACACTGCAAGCTTGATATTTCTCAGTTTTACAGGTGAGGAAACCAAGATTTAAGCAGCTTTCTTTAGGTTACATAAAAGCACTATTAGTGAATTGGTTAATTTCTTCATGGCTGAGAAATATTACCCATAATCTCTACACTTGGAATCTAGAAATGCATGTCCGTTGATTGTAAGAAATCTAATTTCCTTCACACTATTTCTTTTCTAATTTTGGAACTCAGGGTTAGGCCTTCTTGCCAGATTCCTTTCATGTTTTTAATCTTTTTTTTTTATCTTCTGTCTTTTTAGATCTTTGCCCTTTTCAGGAATTTTCTGAAAATTTTCTCAACTGTCCTCTTTTGAATTTTCTATTTCTGCTATTTAATTTCCAGGAATTCTTACTTCTTTCTTAATGTTCCAAAAAACAAACAACCAACCCACGAAAAAGGAGTTAGTATTTGTTATATGGGGAGTTCTTTGTGTATTTCTGGTAATGTTAATAATAGGCTATTTTTTGAATTTAAAAAAGTTTACTGAATTTTCTGTTTTGTTTTTTTTTAATGTCTTTTTTCTCTGTTTATTTTGGTCTCTGTCTTTCATGTGAGATGCTTTCCTCAATTTTAAGGTGTGTCTTTACTGTTGTTAGTATTCAAGAGTGATGCATTAAAAGATTGATTGGAAGGCTTGAGAGTATGAGTTAGGGCTATGTCCTACTGAATCTGGTTATAAGGTGCTCTTGTATGTACTCTGCAGTCAGTGTCTGTAAGTCCATTTAAAAAAAAAATATTTATTTGTTTGAGGGAGGAAGAAGAAAGAGAAGGAGGGAGGCAGAGAGAAAACGAGCAGAGGGAGAAGTAGTCTCCCCCACCCCGAGCAGGGAGCCCGATGTGGAACTTGATCCCTGGACCCTGGGATTATGACCTGAGCTAAAGGCAGAGGCTTAACTGACTGCGGCACCCAGGCACCCCTCTTTTTTTTTTTTTTTAAGATTTTATTTATTTATTTATTTTTTGAGGTTATCTTTCTACCCAGTGTGGAGCTTAAACTCACAACCATGAGATCAAGAGTCACATGCTCCACCAACTGAGCCAGCTAGATGCCTCTCTATAGGTCCATTCTTTTGGTCAGGTGGTTCTGTAGAGAGAAATTTTCCAATACTCCAAAAGTCTTACTGCCAGTTTTCTTGGAGCCTGTTGTATAATGAAGTATTTGGTTGGTCACTGCTCTTAGTTTTTGGGAGAGAGGTTTTAAATCCTGACATTTCTGGAGTGAACGGAGTAGTGTTTTTGTTATTAGTAGTAGGGGTGTCAGACCAGACTTGATAGTTTTTGCTATCAAGGTGACTCATGGTGAGCCCCTAGATGTTAATGCTGAGGTGACTCCAGACATGGGCTTTTAACTCCAGAAAGACCAGTTACTTGGTTAGAGAAGGGCTTTGACCCATCCGATATCAGCCCCACCTTCAGGGAGGAGAGGGAGGTTGAAGATTGAGTTAAATCAAATGGCCAGTGATTTTTTTTTTAAAGATTTTATTTATTTGATGGACAGAGATCACAAATAGGCAGAGAGGCAGGCAGAGAGAGAGAGAGCAGGGAACCCAGGCTCCCGGCTGAGCTGAGAGCCTGATGTGGGGCTCGATCCCAGGACCCTGAGATCATGACCTGAGCTGAAAGCAATAGGCTTAACCCACTGAGCCACTCAGGTGCCCCCAAATGGCCAGTGATTTAATCAACCATGTCTTAGTACTGAAACCCTAATAAAAACTCTGGAGTTTTTATTGTGGGGTGAGTTTTTCTGACAAACAATACTCTGTGGGGGTGCCTAGGTGGCTCACTTGGTTAGGTATCTGACTTTAGCTCAGGTAGTGATCTTGGGGTCCTAGAATCAGGCCCCATGTCAGGCTCCTCACTTAGTGGGAGCCTGTTTCCCCTCCTTCACCCTCTGCCCCTCCCCATTTGTGCTTGCTCTCTCTCAACTAAATAAATGAAATCTTAAAAAAAAAAAAAAAAAGACCCCCCCCCCCCAATACTGTGTGTATCTTGTTATACATTGATGTGCCAGGAGGGTGGTGCATCTTGATTCTCTTGGGAGAAGACATGCAAACTTTGCATTTGGGACTCTCTTAGATCCTGCCCTACGCATCTCTTATTTTGTCCAGTCTTGATTTTCTGTCCTTTCTTTATATAGTAATGAGTTCTGTGACTTGTTCTGCTAAATTATTGAACTTAAGGAGGTAGTGGGTATCCCCAAATGCATAGCCAGTTGGTGTGAAGTACGGGTGGCTTGGAATCCTCCAGCTGCATGGCTGGTATCTGAAGTTGTGTCCCCCTCATGAAGCATTGTGCCATTGTGAAGTTTGGCCTACCCTGGGTAGTTTGTGTCACGGTCGCATTGCAGTCGATGGGGGAAGGAAGCTGGGTACCCCATTATTCAGTACGTAGAATTACACTTCGTCTCTCAGTTTTCAGAGTGAGTCCCTTACCCTGAGTTGTGCCTAGAGTCCTTGAGTCCGGGAGCCCTTTGGGTCACTCTGTAGAATGGAAACTCACAGTCTTCCACCAGGGTTTGTTGATGGGGGTGCTGGCTAGGTGAAGTACCCATTATTACTTGAGTTTTCTGCTTTCAGCTAGTTGCTTTAGAGTGTTCAAGATGTAAATAAATGTTCTGTTAATATTTAGAATAGCAGGTGGCTAGGTGTATTTACTTTGCTGTAGGTGACTGTTATTAAAAATTCTGAAACTACTATGATTAGGTTTTTATTAATATGGAGACATACATTGAAATAAATTTCACATAAAAATGTTCTGAAATATTTTTTCTTTAATTTCTGTAATTTCAAGATGATAGTCTTACTTAATAAAGAAGACTTTTTTTTTTTTTTTTTTTTTTAGAATTTTATTTATTTATTTGACACAGAGAGAGGGAACACAAGCAGGGGTAGTGGGAGAGGGAGAAGCAGGATTCCCGCCGAGCAGGGAGGCCAATTTGGGATTCAATCCTAGGACTCTGGGATCACGACTTGAGCTGAAGGCAGATGCTTAACCTACTGAGCCACCCAGGCACCCCGATAAGACTGTATTAATAGTTTGATTTGTTTGCTATGTCTAGCTAGCAAGTGAAACTGTTTCAAAAACCAGAGCAAAAACTATTTCAACACAAAAATCATAGATAGGATCTGTAGGCCTTCTACTAGGCTATAAACATAGTGTGAGCAGGTATTTTAACGTGGTGTCAAGCATTAGTAAATAGTTGGTGATCAGTTGATCAATTCTGAATAAAGTTTGGAAGTCTTGCATATGACCAAGAAAAAAGCCAGATGCAGTATTTTCAATATTTTTAAGAATTTTCAGGCATTCAAAAAGGTGAATAAATTGCTGATAATGAAGTATTAAGACTTGATTTTATTAAGGAAGAAAGTAAATTCCATAGAACTACCCTGAAAAATGCCAGGAAGTTGACTAGGTTTGCTTACTAGCTGGTAATACCTCCTAAGATACATGTTTAAAATTCCTATCTGAGCAGAGACCAACTGCTGTGTATCAAAACGTTCCCAGTTGCTTAAGGTTGTTTTGAAATTGTGGATGTTCAATCTTTAGTTGTCATGAGTGTTCTATTACATGCTATGTGAAGGTGTTTAACTAGATCCACACTCTTAATACACTGGGTACTTTTATTTTTTCTCATTCTTGCCTAGCTCTCTATCACCAGATTTGGGCTTGGTTAAATGTTCAGTGGTCTCCCGTTATGGAATATTAGAGCAGCCAGCAAACTGTAAAAGTTCCTTGTACAGTGTTTGTTAATAGTCGCACAAGTTATTCAGTTTTAAAATGTGTCCTGAGTTTCTGTAGGTGAGTCTCTCATTGGCCAAATTTTTGTTTTATGAAATCACATTAGTTTCTTGTTTCTTAATATGTAAATTTGTTAAATTACCTTGCAGAATTTGGCAGTAATTCCCAACAGAAGCACTAGTCAGTTGTATATTAAAACTCTTAATGGGAAATATGAATTTGTCTTTGAAATATGATTTAACTTCTCTTTTTAGTTCTGTCAAATTAAACAAGGTTGGACTTTGTGTACCAAGGCTCTAGTAATTTCCCAGGGCTCAGAGACATCAGGTAAACAGAAACTTTCTTGCACAGATGGCAATGAATAGGACTAATCCCACAGATTTGTGAGGAGTGAATTTGTCTATCCACTCTATAGCTTATTTTTTGCTGCAGTTTCCTTTTATTGGCAATTTTCTTTTCTTTTCTTTCTTTCTTTTTTTTTAAGATTTTATTTACTTACTTGAGAGTGAGTGAGAGTGAGAGAGCACAAGCAGGGGCGTGGCAGAGGGAAAGGGAGAAGCAGACTCTCTGCTGAGCGGGGAGCCCAACAGAGGGGCTCCATCCCAAGACCCTGGGATCATGACCCATGCTGAAAGCAGATACTTAAATGACTGATATTGGCCATTTTCAGTTGATGAATTATGTAAGTTAAGAGATTCTAAATGATTAGAGCTTTTTTTTTTTTCTTAAACCTATAAGAAGAGCCAGGGATAGACAAAAGCATTTTATAAATTTACTGTCAACTTGAAATATTTTCCTTTTTCCTTAGTGAAGAATAATAGCATTTTCTCTTTTCTTATTTTTAGTTTTTACTTTAATCTTTCCAACTTGTCCATAGCCAGCACCTTATTTACTTTGTGGTATGGTGCGCCTTTTTTCCTTTGTTCAAATGTAACCAGAGTGGTTTTTGTTTGTTTGTGAGAATCTTAAGCAGGCTTCATGCTCAGTGTCGAGCCTGACGCAGGGCTTGATTTCACAACCCTGAGATCGTGACCTGAACCGAAATTAAGAATTGGATGCTTTAATGGCTCTGCACTCAGAGCTACCCTATAGAACTCTGAGGAATGAAATTTCCACAGTAAGAAGCCTGCTTGATTTTGTCTTTGTAACACCATAACTGATTACTTTAAATAAATGATCTACAGTCTTACCATTCAGAATTGATGACTTCCCTATTTGGAATTGTTCAGCTTTAAATATGTTTAATAAATCTGAAATTAATTAGAATATAAAAAAAGAATTGGATGCCTGAATCACCCACGTACATCCAGGATTTTTATTATAAGTGGAAATAGGTTCAATCAGCTATTAGTTGATGAAGTCTTATATAAGTTTTATTTTAAAATGCAGCTGAGCTACAGTGGGGAGCCTGCTACTCCCTCTGCCTGCTGCTGCCCCTGTTTATGCTCTCTCTCTCTGTCTCTCTTTCTCTGACAAATAAATAAAATCTTAAAAATTAAAATAAAATAAAATGCAACTAAGCTAAATTGCAAGGACAGTAGAACCTTCTAGTATTCTCAGTTTATTCTCAGTGTAGTGCTTCTTTAAATTTTTTTTATTGAGTTATAATTGAAATACAACATTTTATTGGTTTTAAGTGTACAGCATAATGGTTGAGTATTTGTATTCATTACATAATGATAACCACCATAAATCTAGTTACTGTCACCATACAAAGTTTAAATTCTTAGGATTTACTATCTTGACAACTTTCAAGAATGCTCTACAATATTATTGACTATAGTCACCATGGTATACATTGCATCCCATGACTTATTTTGTAACTGAAATTCTGTACCTCTTGACCTCCTTCATCTGTTTTCACCTACTCCCCACATAATATTCTGTTCTCTATTTCTGTGATTTTTTGTTTTATTTTGTCCATTTTTTTCTTTAAGATGTGTTTGTTTTTCATTGTTTGACATATTTCGCTTAGCGTAATTTCCTCAAGATCCATCCATGTTGCAAATGGCAAGATTTTATTTTTTTCCTTTATGGGTATTATTCCTGTGTTCGTTCTCTCTCTCTCTCACACACCGCCCCCACATCTTCTTTATCCATTCATCCATCAGTGGACACCATATTTTGACTATTGCAAATAATGTTGTAATGAACATAGAGGTACATATATCTTTTTGAATTAGTGTTTAAATTTTTATCAGATAAATACCCAGAAGTGGACGTGCTTGATTGTGTGATAGCTCTATTTTTAATTTTTTGAGGAACTGTTTTCCATGGTGGCTGTGCCAATTTACATTTCCACTAATAGTGTACAAGGGTCCCCTGTTCTCCACAATCTTGACAACACTAGTTATTTCTTGTCTTTTTAATAGTCATTCTGACAGGAGTAAGGTGATAACTTCATTATGGCTTTGAATTGCATTTCTCTCCTGATCAGTGCTATTGACCATATTGTTCATTGTACGGCTTCTTTGGAAAAAATGTGTTAGATCCTTGGCCCAGTTTTTTATTCAATTGTTGTGTTCTTTTTGATACTGAGTTATAGGAGTTGCTTATATATTTTGGCTGTTAAACCCTTACCAAGATATATCATTTGCAAATATTTTCTCCCATTCAGTAGGTTGTCTTTTTATTTTGTTGATGGTTTCCTCTGTTTTGTAGAAGTTTTCTAGTTTAATGTAGTCCCACTTGTTTGTTTACTTACTTAAAGATCTTATTTACTTATTTTAGAGAAAGAGAGAGAGGAAAATGTATGTGTGCAAGATCAGAAGGAGGGGCAAAAGGGGAGGGAGGAGGGCAAGCAAACTCTGTACTGAGCCCAGAGCCAGATGTTGGGCTCAATCTCACGACCCTGAGGTCATGACCTAAGCCGAAATCAAGTCAGATGCTTAACTGAGTTACCCAGGCACCCCACCCCACTTGTTTATTTCTGTTTTTGTTGTCTTTTGTTGTTTCTGTTTTTATTGTTTATTTCTAAGTTTTGTAGTAGGATCCAAAAATTCGTTGCCAAGACTGATGCCAGGTAGTTTACCACCTATGTTTTCTTCTGGGAGTATTATGATTTCAGGTCTTATATTCAAGTCCTCAATCCATTTTGAGTTAATTTCTGTGTATGGTATATGATAGTAGTGTAGTTTTAGTTTTGTATGTGGCTATCCAGTTTTCCTAGCACCATTTATTGTGACTGTCATTTTCCCACTGTGTATTTTTACCTCCTTTGTCATAAATTAATTAACCATAATACATGGGTTTATTTCTGGCTTCTCTATTCTGTTCTGTTGATTAGTGTATCTGTTTTTATGCTACTACCATACTGTTTTGGTTACTATGGTTTCATAATGTAGTTTAAAATCAGGGAACATGATTTGTCGTTGGCTAGTTGTTTGTGGTTATATTAATTTTTAGCATTTTTTCTAGTTCTGTGAAAGATGCTTTTAGTATTTTAATGGGGATTGCATTGAATCTGTATAATGTTTTGGGTAATATGGACGTTTTAACCATATTCATTCTTCCAATCCATGAACACAGAATATTTTTCCATTTCTTTGGGTCTTTTTCAATTTCTTTCATCATTGACTTACAGTTTTCATTGTACAGGTCTTTCACCTCAGTTAAATTTATTCTTAGGTATCTTATTCTTTTTGATGTAAATGGGATTGTTTTCTTCATATCTCTTTCTAGTATTTTGTTGTTAGTATATAGAAGCACAACTGATTTTGTAGTTCAATTTTATATCCGACAGCTCCACTGAATTTGTTTATTAGTTCTAACAGTCTCTTGTTAGTGTCTTTAAGGTTTTCTATATATAAAATTATGTCTTTCACAAATAGTAACCATTTTACTTCTTCGTTTCCACTTTGGATGTTGTTTGTTTCTTTTTCTTACCTAATTGCTCTGGCAAGGACTTCCAGTATTATGTCTTTTTCTTGTTTCTGATCTTAGAGAAAAAACTTTTAGCTTTTCACTGTGGAGTATGATGTTAGCTATGGGTTTGTCATAATGTGTTGAGGTACATTCTCACTATCCACTTTGTTGAGAATTTTTATAAATACAGACTAAATTTTGTCAAATGCTTTTTCTGTACCTGTTGAGATGGTAATATGATTTTTATTCTTTATTCTGTTAATGTGTTGTATCATGTTGATTGATTTGCGAATATTGAACCATTCTTGCATTGCAGTAATAAATCCCACGTGACCATATGTAGGATTTTTTTTTTTAATGTAATGTTGAATTTGGTTTACAAATATTTTTCAGGATTTTTGCATTTGTGTTCATCAGGGATATGGGCCTGTAATTTTTTTTTTTGTGATGTCCTTGTCTGGTTTTGCTATCGGGTTAATGCTAGCCTTGTAAAATAAGTATTGAAGTGTTCCTTCTTCAGGTTTTTGGAGGAGCTTGAGAAGGAAACATATTTAATCTTCTTTGAATGTTTAGTGGAAATCACTAGTGAAGCTGTCTGGTCCTAAACTTTTGTTCCTTTGGGAGTTTTTTGATTATTAATTTAATCTCCTTACTAGTAATCAATCTTTTTAGATTTTTCTATTTATTCCTTATTCAGGGTGATTTCATCTATTTATTTAATTTTAAAAAGATTTGTTTATTTTTATGTTTATTTATTTTTATCAGTAGCCATTCATTTTATTTATTTATTTATTTTTAGTTCTTAACATATAATGTATTATTAGTTTCAGAGGTAGAGGTCAGTGATTCATCAGTCTTACATAATACCCAGTGCTCATTACATTTAATTCCCCCCTTAATGTCAAACATAAAATGATTTATTTATTTGAGAAAGATAGAGAAGGAGTGAGTGAGGAGGGCTGTGGGGAGAAGCAGAGGGAGAGGGAGAGAGAAACTTAAGCAGACTCCATGATGAGTGTGGAGCCCAACTCAGGGCGCAGTCTCATGACCTGATCAGGACCTGAGCTAAAACCAAGGGTTGGTTGCTCAACCAACTTTGCCACGCAGGCAGCCTGATTCAGGATGATTTTAGGAATTTACCTGTTTTTGTTTGTTTGTTTGTTTGTTTGTTTTCAGGTTGTCTTTTTTTTTTTTTTCAGGTTGTCCAGTTTGTTGCCATGTAATTGTTCATAGTAGTCTCATGATCCTATATATTTCTGTGGTATGTGTTTTAACTTCTTTGATTTCTGATTCTATTTATTTGAGCCTTCTCCCTTTTTTTTTCCCTTGGTAAGTCTAGCTAGGGGTTTTTCAGTTTTCTTTTCAAAGAACAAGTTCTTAGGATTGTTGACCTTTTCTATTGCTTTTTGAGCCTCTGTTTCATCTCTGATTTTTTTTTCTCTTCTACTAACTTTGGAGTTTGTTTATTCTTTTTCTAGTTCCTTTACGTGTAAAATATAGATTGTTTGAGATTTTTCTTGTTTCTTGAGGTTGGCCTGTATTGCTGTGAACTTCCCTCTTAGAACTTCTCTTGCTGCATCATCCCATAGCTTTTGGTATGCTGTATTTCCATTTCTCTTAAGACATTTATCCTCTTTGGTTTCTTTTTTGATCTAATAGTTGTTTAGGAGCATATTGTTTAACCTCCACATGTTTATGATTATTCCAGTTTTTTTGTAGTTAATTTCATGTTTCATACCTTTCTGGTTGGAAAAGATGCTTGATATCATTTCAGTCTTCTTAAATTTCTTGTGACTTGTATTGTGGTCTAACATGTGATCCTTCCTGGAAAATGTTCCATGTGCACTTGAGAAGAATGTTGTATTCAGCTGCTTTTATTTTATATTATTTTTTAAAAGTTAGTTATTTATTTAAAGTAGGCTCCGCTCCCAATGTGGAGCTTGAACTCATGACCCTGGGATCAAGAGTCACATGCTCTACTGACTGAGCCAGCCAGGGACACCCTATTCTGCTGCTTTTATTTTATTTTTTTAAAGATTTATTTATTTAGTTTAGAGAGAGAGAGAGAGAGTCAGGGGCAGGGGCAAGAGGAGAAGAGGGAGAGACTGTCCAGCAGAGTTCACGGCAGGGCTTGATTTCATGACCCTGAGATCATGACCTGAGCCAAACCAAGAGTCGGTTCCTCAACCAACTGAGCCACTCAGGCACCCCTGTTCTGCTTTTAGATGGAATGTTCTGTATATATCTATTTAAAGTCCATTTGGTCTAATGGGTTGTTTAAGGCTCTCTTACTGATTTTTTTTTCTGGCTGATGTATCTGTTGATATAAGTGGAGTGTTAAAAGCCCTCTACAGTTACTGTATTGCTGTTAGTTTGTCTCTTTAGATCTGTTAATTTTTTTTTTTAAGATTTTATTTATTTATTTGACAGAGACAGAGAGAGATCACAAATAAGCAGAGAAGCAGGTGGGGGAGGGGGAGAGGCAGGCTCCCTGCCGAGCAGAGAGCCCGATGCGGGGCTCGATCCCAGGACTCTGAGATCATGACCTGAGCTGAAGGCAGAGGCTTAACCTACTGAGCCACCCAGGTGCCCCTAGATCTGTTAATTTTTGCATTATACATTTTAGTGCTCCTATGTTGGGTTCATATATATTTACAAATATTATATCTTCCTATGGAATTGACAAAGTCTATTTTGTCTCATGAGTGTGTCTTTACCAGCTTACTTTTTATTTCTGTTTGCAGAGTATTTTTTTGCACACCTTCTCTTTCAGTCTGTATGTGTCCTTAACATCTGAAGTGACTCTCTAGTACACAGCATATAAAAGAGTTTAATCCATTCAGCCACTCTGTGTTTTTTGATTGGCAGATTTAGTCCATTTACATTTAAAATAATTATTCATAGTATACACTTATTGCCAGTTTGTTCATTGTTTCCTGGACAGTTTTGTAGTTCCTCTTGTTGCTTTCTTCTTATTTTGGTATCTTTCCCTTGTGGTTTGATGGCTTTCTTCCTTTTTTTTTTAGATTTATTCTTCAGTTCTGTGACTGGTATTTGGTACTTTCTTCTATTTTCTGTCACCTTGTAGAAGTTCTCACTGTGTTAATCCATTTTTCTCCCAAGTTTAGTGAGCATCTTTATACCATTACTTTGGATTCTTTATCAGGTAAATGACTTCTCTCCATTTTCTTAAGGTCTTTTTCTGAGGTTTTATCTTTTCTTTTATTTGGAACACATTCTCTGTTTCCTCTGTTTGATTCTGTGTTTCTATGTATTAGACAAAACAGCTACCTCTCCCTTTCTTGGAGGAGTGACCTTTTATAGATGATGAACCTTATTGTTCAACCTTGCCCTAGCTCTTGAACCTTTGTGGTTTTCTAAGCAGCATGATTTATTCTGGATAGGTCCCCACTGTTGAGGATGTTCTGGGGGCCTGTCAGTATTCCAGAAAGACGAGTCTTGTTTAGCACCTAATTTCAGGCTGATTAGAAACTAGACCCTCAGGCAGCGGCCTGAAAATAAATACTGTCCTGTGGGGCTATAGTTGTAAACCTTGCTGGCCTTCAGACCAGAAGATCTGGAGGTGTCCCCGGTAGACAGTTGCAAAAACCAGGCTTCCAGATATGTTTATAATCTCCTTTTTGAGAGGTATTATTGAGTTGTAATGAGGCCAAGGGAGTATGTGAGGATGGTATCTCCTGTCTTTCATTCTCTGAGAGGACCTCAGTAGCTTCTAGAATGTGTGGCAAGCCTGAACCTATTCAGACTGAAGCTCTGAACTAGTGTTTTAGGAAGACTGGGGGCCTTTATCTCAGGAAGAATGGGGGTGTATTTTTGTCTGCTGTTTGTGCAGTGCCCTGGACACTACCAAGAACTGTCTTTCCGATTACCACAGTTCTGTGGAGCCCATGAACACAAATCCCCTTGACCACCAAGGCCAGTTGATCAAGGGTTGTCCCCTGTGTGGATTACATGGGCCTATCCATTTTAGTGGAGTGGGTGGAGAACATAGGGAGTAGGGCAAGCTCACTGGCTTTAGCAAGGTAGAAGGAAAATACCTTGACTAAATGCCCACCAGCTTCAGTGATACATTGGGAAGTGTGCCTTATCTGTGCCCCTGCTAGTTTTAGGGCTTTAGCAAGGCGGTGGGAGAATGCCATTACTGCTTACTTGCACTTGCTGACTACAGTCAGGAAATGGGGCAGCACTGCAACCAGCGCTGTAGTCACTGGCTTTAGCAAGGGCGTGGGAGAATGCCATGACCATTTGTGCTTGCTGGTCCTAACCAAGGAGCAGGGGAGTGCTGCAGCTGCCCAAGCTCACTGGCTTTAAACAGGGGAGTGGGAGAATACCATGACAATTTGGGCCCACTGGCCCCCACAGGAATCTAGGAAGTGCTGCACCCTTTTGCTTCCACTGGCCTTTGCAAGCAGTGGGATGGTACCGCATCAGCGCATACCTCCTTGTCCCAGTAGGACAGAGGGAGAATGCAAAAATGACATCCTCCAGCACTTTTTTCTCTAAAGAGAGTATCAGTTTTACCCTGTCTTTCCAGCAGATGCCTTAATATTAGCAAATGAATCTTCCTCATATATGGTCTAGGCATTTTTCAAACTGAGAGTTTTGCAGCAGGTTCTGGGACAAGTGCGACTGCATATGTGCAGTTTTAAAAGGAGAGTCTCCGTTCCCTTTAGCCCTTTGGGTCCCTAGGGTATAAGCTCTGTTGGTTTTCTAAGCCAGATGTTTTAGAGTATCTTCTCTCTAATGTAGGTCCTGAGGGCTGGGATTTCTGACTTAGACAGAAACCCCTTGCTCCTCAGGGAGAAACTCCAGTATGTGGGATCCCTCCCTATTGTTGGTGGCCATGCCAGGGGTGGGGTTTTTGGCAAGGCTGTGTCTTTGTCTCTCTACCATTCTCAGTGTGGTCCTTTTATCTGTTGGTGTGGAAGAGAGGTTCAGCTAGTTTTCAGTTATTTTTCACAGGGAATTGTTCCATATGTAGATATAGATTTGATGTATCTGTGGGAGGAGCTAAGCTTAGGACCTTCTTTCACCACAATCTTGGACTGACCCTTCCCTTCTCTTCCCGCCTCCCCCGACTTGTCCCACTCATCAGAAGGGTAGAAAACATAAAAAAGAACCAATCAGAGATAACTCAATAAATGAAATTAGAAATATACTAAATGGAATGAATAGTATATTAGAGGAAGCAGAACAGTGATCTCAAGGACAGAGTAATGGAAAGCCCTCAACCTGAACAGGAGTAATAAAAAATGAAAACAGCCTAAGGGAACTCAGCAACAACATCATGCATGTGATAACATTCTCATGATAGGGATCCCAGAAGGAGAAAAGAGAAAAAAGGAGGCAGAAGATATATTTGAAGTCTGGAAAAGGAAACACAAATCTAGAAATCTAGATCTAGTAGGCACAAAGAGTCCCCCAAAGAAGCAGTCTTTGCTTCTTAAACAGCGTACATCGAGGACTAGTTTTGTGTGCGTGTGCTTGTGTGTGTTGTTTTTAAACATTTTTTTCAGTTTCTCACCAAAAATAAATAAAATTATAAGCTCTAGTTATTTTATTAGAATAATTGACATTCATAAAATTACCATCCTATTACCACAAAAGTTTTAAATGTTTACGATCTGCTTCTATAATTATACCACAGAGGACTGATAATGAAGTTTGTGGGCTGGCATTGGTTTGCCAATTGCACTTTGGGCAGCATTGCTTTAGATTTTCTGGCAAATTGGGAAAGCCAAGGATGCTTTTGGTTAAACCAGTAGACTGAATGCTCTTCAAGGGCAGGTTCATATGTTATTTATTTTATTTGAGACCTTAGGACTGGGCCTGATAGGTGGTAGAAACTCAGTGACAGTGATTATAGGTTGATAACTAAGCGACATCATAAAACTGAATGGGCTAATACAAAGTCTGCCAATATTCAAAACTGAATTGTGAAATAGTAATTTAGGAGGGTTGCCATATCAGATTATCGTCTATTTTTTTTTTCAGGAATAAAATAGGCTTTAAATAAATTTCTTGGGGTACCTGGGTGGCTCAGTCAGTTAAGTGGCCGACTCTTGATTTCAACTCAGGTCATGATCTCAGGCTTGTGAGTTCAAGGCCCACGTGGGGCTCTGTGCTGGGCATGGAGCCTGCTTAAGATTCCCTCTATCTCCTTTAACCCCCTATAACTATACTTCAGTGAAGTATATTCAGTTCTGAATGGCATCTGGGAGCCAGCTGTCATTACTGGCTTTTTTTTTTTTTTTTTTAGAAGGAAACCCAAAACTTTTATTGTATTATAAACATTAAACAGCATCTGTTATTTGTAGTACAATATAAGAAAACTGAAGTAAAAAGGATTTTCTAATCAACCTATATATATTTTTTCTTTCTTTTTTTTTATTAATTTCTTTTCAGCGTAACAGAATTCATTGTTTATGCATCTCACCCAGTGCTCCATGCCATATGTGCCCTCCATAATACCCACCACCTGGCTCCCCCAATCTCCCACCCCTTCAAAACCCTCAGATTGTTTTTCAGAGTTCATAGTCTCACATGGTTCATCTCCCCTTCCAATTTCCCTCAACTCCCTTCTCCTCTCCATCTCCCTTTGTCCTCCATGTTATTTGTCATGCTCCACAAATAAGTGAAACCATATGATAATTGACTCTCTCTGCTTGACTTATAAACATTTTGCTCTACTTTAAAAAGTTGATGTCAGAGATAATGCCTAGGAGGGAAAAAAACCTAGCAGATTCAGTAAGTTGAGCTATTTCAAATTGCCATTTCTATACGTCAAAACCCATCGAATACTAGTAGTTTTATATAGTTCAGTCTATAGATAGAGCAGCATGGAACATTAATATTTGGGGGTATGCAGAGATTGTTTAACACCATTCCTCAAGATTAATTTTGTTTAATTTTATGGAAACTGAAGTCCAGAGAAATACACCTGAAGCCACAAAACCATTTTCTAACTAACTGTTAAGAGCAATAAATCAGATTTCACTTACTTACTGAAGGTAAAGGACAAAACTGAGTTGCTTTTCTTCTGGGCTATTTTAACTTACATTTTGGACCAGGTTCTTCTTAAAATAACAACATAAACAATTTCAAGGGAAATACTTAGTTTTTTAAAACAAGAAAAATTTGGGGTCGCCTGGGTGGCTTAGTTGGTTAAGTGTCTGCCCTCGGCTAGGGTCATGATTCTGGGTATCGAGCCCGTTGTGGGCTCCCTGCTTAGCAGGGAATTGGCTTCTCCCTCTCTCTCTATCCCTCCCCCTGCCATGCTCTCTCTCTCTCTCTCTTTCTTTCTCTTTCTCAAATAAATAAATAAAATCTTTCAAAAAATAAAACAGAATTTTCAAGAGCTTTAGAAAATGCTAATTTTTAAACTTTTTTAGACAGTTTCACTTGCCTTAGCTCATATAATTTTCATTTCAGGAGACTATAGAAATGCAACTATGTTCTTTTTACCCGATATTTGGTCTTTTATCGTGTAAATATGTATTTCTGACAAAAAATTCTGATGGAATACATGAGGAGAAAAAATTCTCTTTAAGACCCTTTACTAACAAGCTAGTTAATTGTCTCTAGAGGCAAATTGCTTTAATTTTTCAAGGTCTCTTAATTTCTTTGTGCTAACAACTGCAGCATTCTGTAGTTTATAGCCTTAACTACACATTTTATCAGCAAATTCTTGGAGCCTTGACAGAACTGTTAACAAGTAAAGATTTGTTTTTGGTTACCATGAGTAGTTTCTATGGGGGTAAACTATTGTTAGTTCTTGGTAGCCTTCTATGCTTCTCAGTCTGTTTTTTTTTTTTTTTTCAGAAGTAATGATGAATTTAAATCTGCATGATGTGTTCCAGTTTACTTACTTAATGGAGATTAGGGGAATGCATAGCTCTTTGAAATCCTTAGTTGCTGTTCCCATTAAGTGGTTGGAGAAGAAAGTATTTATATTTCGTATATTATCATTCTTTTTTCCTTAGACATATGTAGCCACTAAAGAAGTAACTGTCCTTTATTCAAACAACTCCCTTGCCATATTCCAGCAATATTTTTTCCCTTACAATATTAAAAACCCCACATATAATATGACTGGTAGAAGACTTAATTATTTACAGAGTGAGAATAATGTTAAATATATTATTTTGGGTGAGAATTTTTTGCCTTTTTTTTTTTTTAAAGTATATATATATATGAGTTACTGGTGGTACTGACCATGACAAAGAAAATTTCCTATCATTAAATTTTTTTTCATTCTTGAGAAAATATAATTACCTAAATTCAAGGTTATCTTGTCTTTTGGTCAATAAGATACTTATCCTAGGAGTTTATTATTTATCTTTGACAATATTTTATCTAGTTCATTAAAAATAGCTGTAAGTTGTGAGGTTGCATTATTTGCTTCTGTCTAGTGAACTTTTAAAAAATAGTGCTTTGTGTCATTGAATTCATGTCCCTAATATTTAGTCTTCCTGGTCATTAGGACTAAGATTTTCCTTTTTTTTTCTTTCTTTCTTTCTTTTTTTTTTTTAAGATTTTATTTATTTGAGAAAGAGAGAGTGGGAGAGAGGGAGCGAGAGCAGGAGCACGTGGGGCAGCGGGGTGCAGTGGACAGGCTCCCAGCTGAGCAGGGAGCCCATGTGGGGCAGGATCCCAGGACCCTGGGATCATGACCTGAGTCAAAGGCAAACAGTTAACTGACTGAGCCACCCAGGTGCTCCAAGAACCATTCATCTTAATTGAGATTTATTATATTTTTGATGTGGAATAAAGCTGGAGAAATTAATAATTCTTAGATTATAATGACTATAGTGACTAGAGGCATGGTTAGAGTAAAAGAAATCTGGGCATCTGGGTGACTCAGTTAGTTGAGTGTCTGCCTTTAGCTCAGGTCCTGATCCTGGAGTCCTGGGATTAGAGTCCTGTATCTGGCTCCGTGCTCTTTGGGGAGACTGCTTTTCCCTCTGTCCCTCGCCCCGCTTGTGCTCGCTCTTTCTCTTTTTCTCTCTTGCGTGCATGCTCTCTCTCAAATAAAGTCTTAAAAAAAAATAAATCTCATTACCTAGGTAGAAAATGCTCATTAAAGAAAATCTGGGAAGTGCTAAAAGATTGAAAAAGGTTAAAAACTCTAATTTTAACAGTGATAACTACTTTGATATTTTTCTTTCCCTTTGTGTGTGTGCTGTGGGGAAGAAAGGGAGGCAAGAGTCCTCTTATCTTTTTTCATATACTTTAAAATATTATAGGTTCATATCGAATTCCACATGATTTATGTAGGTGCTTTGCCCTTAAGGAGGTAAAGCATAACTTCCTGTTCCTTAAGTGTGGGCCTTAAGTGAGAGCAGACCTATAGTGACTTCTTCCAAAGAGGAGAGTGTAGGAAGTTGGGAAAATTATTTCACAGTGGAGAAACCTGACAAACATTACCTCAGCCAGGTGTCAATAACAGTAATAAGCCATGTTGATAGCATGTACTCTTGATATGGTGTGATGAGAATGGCAGTTTACCTCTGTGGTCTTCTTCCCCAAAACCCATAACCCCAGTCTAACTATGAGAAAATCATCAGGCAGATTCCAGCTGAAGGGCACTCTGCAAAATAACTGACCAGAACTCCTCAAAACTGTCAAGTTATCAAAAACAAGGAGAGTTTGAAAACTATCACAGCCACTTGAACTTAAGGAGAAATGAGGACTAAATGTAATGTAACTTGGATGGGATCCTGGAACATTAAGAGGGCATTAGATCAAAAGTAAAGTATGAGGGGCACCTGGCTGTCTTGTTAGAGTATGCAGCTCTTGAACTCAAAGTTGTAACTTTGAGCCCCGTGTTGGGTGTAGAGATTACTTAAAAAGAAAATCTTAAGGGGCGCCTGGGTGGCTTAGTAGGTTGGGCCTCTGCCTTTGGCTCGGGTCATGATCTCGGGGTCCTGGGATCGAGCCCTGCATCGGGCTCTCTGCTCGGCAGGGAGCCTGCTTCCTTGTCTCTCTCTGCCTGCCTCTCTATTTGTGATCTCTCTCTGTCAAATAAATAAAAAAAATCTTTAAAAAAACAACAAAAAGGAAAATCTTAAGACAACAACAACAAAAACAACAAACTGTGGAGGTGCCTGGTTCACTTAGAAGAGCACACAACTCTCAATGTCTGGGTTGTGAATTCCAGTCCCATGTTGGGTGTAGAGAGTACTAAAAAATAAATAAACTTAAAAAAAAAAACTAAGAAAGTATGAATGTAGACTGTAGTTAATAGTAATGTATTGGGGTGCCTGGGTGGCTCAGTTGGTTAAGCATCTGACTTGTTATTTTAGCTCAGGTCTTGATCTCAGGGTTGTGAATTCAAGTCCCACTTTGGGCTCCATGCTTAAAAAGTTAAAAAAAAAAAATGAAATAATGTAGTAGTATTGGTTCATTAATTGTCGTAAGTATACCATAGTAGTGTAAAATGTTAATAAACTTGAAAATTGGTGTACTGAAACACTGTCCTGTCTTCACAACTTTTTCTTTAAAAAAAAAAATATTTATTTATTTATTTGAGAGAGAGAGAGAGAGAGAGATCACAAGTAGGCAGAGAGGCAGGGAGAAAGAGAGAGAAGCAGGCTCACCGCTGAGCAGAGAGCCTGATGTGGGGCTCGATCCCAGGACCCCAAGATCATGACCCAAGCCAAAGGCAGAGGCTTAACCCACTGAACCACCCAGGCACCCCTACTTTTTCTATTTTTAATCTAAAATTAAAGTTTTATTGAAAACGGTAACAAGAAAATTGTAGATCCTATTAGAGCCCTCCACGTCTCTCAGATTTCATTCTGTTCTCTGAAATAATCAATATCCTGCATTAAGTATATAACAATCTCATATATGACTGTACAGTCTTACTACGTATGTTTTTTAAATTTATAGTATTTATAGTATTTGTTATCTAGCAGTTTCATATAAATAGCATCATACATTATGTGTTTGTGTGCATTTGCCTTTTTTTTGGTTACTGTTCAGCATTCTGTGTTTGTACTCTATCCATGTTGGTAGATAAAATTCTAATTCACTTACTGAACTTCCTAAATGGAATCATACAGTCAATACTCTCTGTGTTTGACTTCTTTTATTTTAGCATATCTAAAATTTATGCATGTTATATCTGTCAATCATTTTTTAAAAATAGCCTTTCTTTAGAGCAATTTTAGGTTTAATTTTAGGTTTTTAGGTCTCTGTACAGGGAATTACTTTACATCCCCTCACACTCCTTCCTTATGAAATTAGTATAGTATGTTTGTTAAAATTGATGAGCTGATGTTGATTACATTATTATTAACTAAAGTTCATAGTTTGCTCCTTATGTTGTACATTTTGTTGGTACATTCCATCTCTATAAACCTTTAATGGTTTGTGTCCACCTTTATAGCGTCCGATTCTGTACAGTGTATAGAATAGTATTACCACCTGAAAAATCCCTTGTGCCTCACCTATTTATCCTTCTCTCCCTCTGAACCTTTGGCAGCCACTGATTTTTTACTGTGTCCATGGTTTTGCCCTTTCCAGAATGTCATATAATTGGAATCATAAAGTATATAGCTTTTTCGTATTGGCATCTTCCCTTTGGTAGTATGCATTTAAGTTTCTTTTGTTTGTTTGGTTTTTTTTTTTGCTCTTTTTTTAAATTTATTTTTTATTTTTTATTTTAGTAGTACTGAATAATATTCCATTGTCTGGATGAATAGTTTATCATAGTTTATCTAGCCATTCCCCAACTAAAGGACATCTTGGTTGCTTCCAGGTTCTGGCAGTTATGAGTAAAGGCGCTATAAATATCCATGTGTAAGTTTTTGTTTGGATATAAGCTTTTAACTCATTTGGTTAAATACCAAGGAGTGTGAATATGTTTAGTTTTGTAAGAAACTGCTAATGTCATCTAAAGTGGATATTCCATTTTGCATTTATACCTGTAATGAGTAAGATTTCTTGTTGTCCCGTATCCTTGTTAGCATTTGTTGCTTTTTCTGCATCTATTGATGTGAACATATAATTTTTCTTTTTTAGCCTGTTGATATGATGGATTAAATTAATTGAATTTTGAATATTGAACCATCCTGGCATATCTGACATAAATCCCAGTTGGTTGTGGTGTATAAATCTTTTTAGACATTATTGGATTTGATTTGCTAATAAGTTGTTGAGGATTTTTGTATTTATGTTCATGAGAGATATTAGTTTGTGGTTGTTTTTCTTGTAACATCTTTGTCTGGTTTTGGTATTAGAATAATGCTTATCTCATGGAATGTGTTTGTAAGTATTCCTTCTGCTTCTGTTTTCTGAAAGAGTATAGGGAATTGGTATAATTCCTTCCTTAAATGTTTGATGAAACTCACCAGTAAACTGATCTGGACCTGGTACTTTCTGTTTTAGAAAGTTATTAATTATGGATTTAATTTCTTGAATAGACATAGGCCTATTCAGGTGATTCATTTCTTCTGAGTTGTTGTAGATTGTGAATTTCCAGAAACTATTTCATTTCTTCCAGGTTATCAAGTTTGTGTTCATATAGTTGTTGATAATAGTCCTTTATTATCCTTTTAATGTTCATGAGGTCAGTAATGATGGCCTGTCTTTCTTTTCTAATGTTAGTAATTTGTTTCTTCTCTTTTTTTTCTTAGTTTACCTGGCTAGAGGTTTATTAATTTTGTTGCTCTTTTTGAAGAACCAGCTTTTGGTTTAATTAATTTTCTCAGTTGATTTCCTGCTTTCAGTTTCATTGATTTTTGCTCTAATTTTTATTATTTCTTTTCTTCTGCTTAGTTTGGATTAATTTGCTCTTCTTTTTCTAGTTTCCTAAAGTGAAAGCTTAGATTATTCATTTAGATTTTTCTTCCTTTCTAATATATGTATTCAGTGCTGTTAATTTCTTTGTAATAGTTGCCTTTACTGCATCCCACAAATTCAGGTATTTTCATTTTAAATTTGTTTAAAATATCTTAAAATTTCTTTTGGTATTTCTTTGACATATGTGTTATTTAAAAGTGTGTTATTTGGGGCACCTGAGTTGCTCAGTTGGTAAGTGTCTGCCTTCAGCTCAGGTCATGATTCCAGGGTCCTGGAACCAAGCCCAACCTTAGGCTCCCTGCTCAGCCAGGAGTCAGCATGTCCCTCTCCTTCTGCCCCTCCCCCCTGCTCATATGCTGTCTTTCTCTTATTTGTGCGCTCTCTCTCAAATACTTTTTTTAAAAAAGTGTGTTATTTAATTTCCAACTATTTTGGAATTTTTCAGCTCCCTTTTTCTGTTACTGATTTCTACTTTAATTCCATTGTTGTCTGAGAGCAGACAGGTATGATATCTTTCTCTCTCTCTCTCTTTTTTTTTTTTTTTAAATATTATTTATTTATTAATTTAACTGAGAGCCAGAGAGCACAAGCTGGAGGTGGGAGGTGGGCAGAGGGAGAAGGAGAATCAGACTTCCTGCTGAACAGGGAGCCCAACACAGGGCTCTCTCCCAGGATTCTGAGATCACGACCTCAGCTGAAGGCAGATGCTTAACTGACTGAGCCACCCAGGCACCCCAGACATGTATAATCTCTATTCTTTTAAATGTATTAAGGTGTGTTATATAGCTGAGAATGTGGTCTCTCTTGGTCAGTTTCTTTGTGAGGTTGAAAAGACTGTATATTGTGCTGTTGTATGAAGTACTCTATAGAGGTCAGTTAGGTCCTGTTGATAGTATTGTGTATTTAAACCGTGTTCTGCCTGCTGGATCTTTTAATTACCAATAGAAGGGAGTTTAATTCTCCCACTATAATCGTGGATTCAACCATTTCTCTTTGCATTTGTATCAGTTTTTATACCATATGTGTTTTACACCAATTAAAAGACTGAGACTGTTGGAGTAGATGAAAAAACAAGACCCAACTATACGTTTTCTATAAGAAACCCATTTTACATGTGACACATATTGGTTAAAAGTAAAAAGATGGAGGAAGATATAGCATGATAACACTAATCAAATGAAAACTGGAGTTGCTTTATTAATTTTGGATAAAGCAGAGTTTATTTATTTATTTTTTTAAAGATTTTATTTATTTGTTTGACAGAGAGAGCGAGCGAGCATGAGCAAGGGTAGCAGCAGGCAGAGGGAGAGGGAGAAGCAGGCTTACCCCTGAGCAGGGGGCCCAATGCAGGACTTGATCCCAGGACCATGGGATTATGACCTGAGCTGAAGGCAGATTCTTAACCTACTGAGCCACTTGGGTGCCCCTAAGGCAGAGTCTAGAGCAAGGAGAATTGTTATGGATAAAGAGGGACATTACATAATAATAAAGGGGTCAAATCTTCAAGAAGATGTTGAGGACATCTTCCTCAGCATGTATGTCCCTACATCCTATGATTCATAATAGATTCAACAGGCAGAAGATCAATAAGGACATAGTTGAACCAAACAGTCAATCAGTTAACTAGATCCAGTTGACATTTATAGATTGTTTTGGTGGAGGGAGGGGGAGATGAAGAGCTAGAACACAAGAGGTTTTAGGGCAGAGTAACTATTCTGTGTGATATATAAGGATGGATACATGTTGTTTATACTTCTGACAAAACTTATAGAATGTACAACATGAATGAACCCTATTGTAAATTACAGACTTTGGTTAATAATGATGTGTCAATATTGATTTGTCCATTGTAACAAAGTACCACCCTGATGTGGATATTGATGGTAGGGAAAGCTGTTTGTGCATGGGTAGAGGAATTGTGGGTATTTGGAAACTCTACTTTTTGGTTAGTTTGGCTGTGAATCTAAAATGCCTGTAAAAATGAAAGTTTCTTAATTAAAAATGAGAACAAGTGCATCTGGAACCTAGTAGCTTTTAAAAGTGTTTTCTGGTTTCCTTTTCAGAGAGGTTGCCATTTTTATTGAAAAACCAGAGGCAGAAGTGTGTGTCATTGAAACATTCTTACTATGTGACAATATGGAATCACTTTGCTCTGTGAAGTTTACATTGTATGAAAGTATATATCTCACTAAGTACCATTTATCTGTTTTGAGCACTGAGCCTTTGTTTGAAATACTACTCTAATAAACTAGAAGTTTAATGGAAAAGCTGTTTTGTCTACCAATGAATAATAGGAACTTTCTGTGGTTTATCTTTAGTGCCAACTGTAAATACTCTTGCTTTCAAGCAGGAAGAAGAGATTAATGATTCTATGTAAGTATTAAATTACGATAGGTTGCTTTAGGACTAATTATGCTTTGGGGTTGATGAATATCAAAGTTTCCCATTTCAAATATTAGCCTTTTAATTTTTTTTAGCCTTTTAATTTTAATTACTTAAATGAGTAATATACTTGATACTTAATGAGCAATTTACTAAAAAAGGCATCATTTTTCAGTTCAGTTGATTATTCATTATTTGCTTATTATTTTATTTTTTAAGTTTAATTTAAAGATTTATTTATTTATTTTAGAGCGAGAACATGAGCAGGAGGAGCAGAGAGGGAGGGATAAAGAATCTCAGGCAGACTCTGCGCTGAGCACAGAGCCTACTCAGAACTCATTCTCATGACCCTGAGATCATGACCTGAGCCGAAACCAAGAATCATACGCTTAACTGACTGAGCCACCCAGGTGCCCCTTTTATTTATTTATTAAAACAATAGCAGTCATTTATTTAGCTAATGAATCTGAACTTTAGGCAGAACTCAGAGGGGAAGGCTCTCTTCACAAGGTGCCTTCTCAACTGGAGGCCATATGATCCACTCCCAAAATGCATCATTAACTGGCTATTTGGTTCTGGCTTTTGGCTGGAAGCTTAGTGATAGGCGGAGGGCTGGAGGCCAGAGTCCTTATGAGGTAGTCTCTATGAGCTCCTTACAGCGTAGTACCTGGGTTCTATGAGCAAGCATCTTACAAGGGACAAAATGGAAGTTGCCAGTTTCTTAAAACCCAAGCCAGAAAATTGACACAGCCTCCCTCTGCCATGATCTTTTTTGAACTTGCCTTTTTTTTTTTTTAAGGACTTTAATTTTTATAGTAGTTTCATGTTCACAGCCAAATTGAGCAGAAAGTATAGACTTTCCATATGCCGCCGTCTCATATGCACAGCCTCCCCAGCAATCAATATCCTGCACCAGAGTGGTGGATTTGTTACAGTGGATGAACCAATATCACCCAAAGTCCATAGTTTACATTAGGGTTCACTCTTGATGTTGTATATTTAATGGATTTTGGCAAATATATAATGATGTGTATCTACCATTACTTTATCATATAGAATAGTTTCACTACCCTAAAAATCATCTGTGTTCTGTTTATCCCTTCCTTTCCCCCTAACCCCTGGCAGCCATGATCTTTTTACTCTTTGTGGTTTTGCCTTTTCCAGAATGTCATATACAGTTGATCCTTGAACGACAAGGGTTTAAACTGGGCGGATCTACTTATTGTGGATAATGCTGGTTTTGTACAATACTGTAAATGTCTTTGCTCTTCCTTAGAGTTTTCTTAATAACATTTCCTTTTCTCTACCTTACTTTATTGTAAGAATATGGCATATAGTACATATACAAAATATGTGTTGTTTATGTTATTGGGAAGGTAAGGCTTCCAGTGAGCTTAAGGCTATTAGTAGTTAAGTTTTTAGGGAATCAAAAGTTTTATGTGGATTTTTGATTGTGCTGGTGGTGTCAGTGTCCCTAACCCCTGTGATTTTAAGGGGTCAACTTTAGTTGAAATTGCCATGACCTTTGGATAAGCAGTCATATAGCCTGTATTCTGGGAGTTAGGATATAGACTCTTAGCTTTCAGTGGGAGGGGGGTCAAAGAATTTTGTAGCCAAGTTTTAAAATTATATTCTATACTAACTTACTGTAAATAAGGAAATCCAGGTGCAACAAGACTAAAAGATTTTCCTAAGGTCAAATGAGTAGTCTAGACGAGGTTTTTTGGAGTCCAGATTCATTCATTCATTCATCATATATTTACTGATCCCCTATTATGTGGCAGTCACTATGCTAGGACCCAGAGATTAAATATGAACAAGTGGGGCAAGGTTTCTGCCCTCTAGAAGTTCTTACATGTTAGAGCGAGATATGGGCCTGGCAGTTCCCCTACACTGTGATAAATACCACTAGTTTACTATGCAGCCTACAAAGTAACATCTGTGTTAAAGCCTGAAAAAAAAAGGTAGTGTCAACAAAAGAGGTTGAAGGAATAGCAACTAAGATGTTCTAGGCAGAAGGAACAACATAGGCAAAGATCAGCTGTTTTATGAGCTAAAATGAGTTCAGTATGGATGGAGGGAGATCGAGTGGGTGGAAGATTTTAAGAGGTAGCAGAAGATGAAGAGACACAAAGCTAGTTTATGATTCACCTTGTAAACCATACTGAAGAATTAGAACTGAAATCTGGAAGCTAGAGAAGTCTTTACAGGTTTTTTTTTTTAAATTAAGCTTTTTATTTAGAGATAATTATAGATTCATGTGCAGCTGTACAAAATAGTAGAAAGAGATATCCTTGTACACTTGAGCACTTCTTCCAATGGTAATCTTTTGCAAAACTGTAATACTTTTTGGGGCACCTGGGTGGGTCTGTTGGTTAAGCGTTTGCCTTCGACTCAACATGATCCCAGGGTGCTGGGATTGAGCCCCACATCAGGCTCCCTGATCTGCAGGGAGTCTGCTTCTCCCTCTCTCTCTGACCTTTCCCCTGCTCGTGCTCTTGCTCGATTTCTTTCAAATGAATAAATAAAAAATCTCTAAGAGGGGCTCCCGGGTGGCTCAGTGGGTTAAAGGCTCTGCCTTCAGCCCAGGTCATGATCCCAGGGTCCTGGGATCGAGCCCCGCATGGGGCTCTCTGCTCAGCGGGGAGCCTGCTTCCTCCCCTCTCTCTCTGCCTGCCTCTCTGCCTACTTGTGATCTCTGTCTGTCAAATAAATAAATAAATAATCTTAAAAAAAAAATCTAAAAGAAAACCCACTATAGTACTACACTGCCATTGATTCAGTCAAGCTGTAGAACCTTCCATTACCATTAGGATCCCTCATGTTGAAGTTTTATAGCCACATTCATTTTCCTCCCACCCATCCTCACCCCTTCCTTTATTTTCAAACAACTGATAATCAGTTTATTAAAATATTAAAATAGTTTGTTAAAATGTAAGTATCTGCAGATACAGTCAAGACTTCAGTCTTGACTCCTGATTAAATACTGATGGATGTAATCTGTTTAACAATTTCAGAAGTACTGTGTGAGTCAGTGAGTCCCTATGGATCCCTTATCTTAAAAAAATATATGTATCGTCTTAGACTCTTCAGCCCAAGGAGTTTTTCTTGTACTGATTCTTAGAGTTCTAGCAGGCATCTGAACTGGTCCCTTTTTTTCTTGGCGTACACATCTTATCCAGAGATTTTACACCGTGGCTGGTTAGGGTAATTCTGATTTGGTGTATGAGCACGTCCAGTTCCACAGGTGTCTTTTTAGCATCTTTTCAAAACTGTGGCGATGTTGTGGCTTTCTGACCAACTTGTTCCTGGACAAGTGTGAACAGTGGTGAGTCAGAAGCAGGAGCCCATGGGCCTGAGCTCTGCTGTAGCTGTGACCATGTCTTCCTCAAAGAGCCCTCACTCCTTTTCTAACCCCCGACAACCACTAATCTGTTTTCCATTTCTGTAATTTTGTTCTTTCAAAAATATTACATACATGGAATAATACAGTGTAGAACCTTTTCTGAATGGCCTTTTTCATTCAGCATAATGTTCTGGAAATTCATTCAGTTTTAAGTATCAATGGTCTGGTTCCTTTTTCTTGCAGAGAAGTATTCCATGTGTGGGTGTATCATGGTTTATCTAACCATTTACCTGTTGAAGGACATCTGGTTTATTTCTAATTTTGGGGTATTACAAATAAAGCTGCTGGAAACATTTGTGTATTATAGCTTTTTCTTTGGACCGAAGTCCTCCTTTCTATAGGATAAATTCCCAGAAATGTTATTGCTAGGTCATATAGTAATTGCATGTTTCATTTCTTTAGTAAATTGACAGACTTTTTCATTATGTTTGTACCATTTTACATTCCCACCAGCAATGTATGAGTGATCAAATTTCTCTGTATTCCTGGCAGCATTTGGTCTTATCACTGTTTTTAAATTGTAACCATTCTAGGGGCGCCTGGGTGGCTCAGTGGGTTAAGCCTCTGCCTTCGGCTCAGGTCATGGTCTCAGGGTCCTGGGATCGAGCCCCGCATCAGGCTCTCTGCTCCCCCCCACCCCTGCCTGCTTCTTTGCCTACTTGTGATCTCTGTCAAATAAATAAATAAAATCTTTAAAAAAAAATAAATTGTAACCATTCTAATTCATTGTGGTTTTATTTATTGTATTTAAATATTATTTTTAAAAATAATCTCTACAACCAGTATTGGGCTTGAATTCGCAATATCAAGAGACAAATGCTCTACTAACTGAGCAACCAGGTGTCCCTCATTGTGGTTTTAATTCATAGTTTTCTGATGGCTAATGTTGGACATTTTTCATGTACTTATTTGCCATTTATATATCCACTCTGGTGAAATGTCTCTCATCTTTTGTCCAGTTTCTGATGGGCTTGTTTTGTTTTTTTAATGTTGAAATTTGAAAGTTCTTCATATAGTCTACATATTAGTCCTTTGTCAGATATTTGTTTTGAATTTTTTTCTCCCAGTTTGTAGGCTGTCTTTTCCTCTTCACAGTGTTTTTTTGCACAGGATAAAGTTAATTTTGATAAGGTCGAATACAACAGTTTTTCCTTTTATGGGTCATGCTTTGGTGTCAAATCTAGAACCTCTTTGCGTGGTTCTAGGTAGACACCAAAGATTGTCTTCTATTTTTAAAAAAAAGATTTATGGTTTTATATTATATCTAAGCCCATGATCTATTTTAAGTTAATTTTTATATAAGTTAGGAAATTTATATTGAAGTGTTTTTTTTTTTAACTTAAGTATATCTACTTCCTTAACTATCTTCTGTTGAAAAGGCTGCCTTTCTTTTCTTCACTGGGTTGCTTTTATACCTTTGTCAAAAATCAGTGTTCATGTTTGTGTGGATCTATTTTTGTGTTATTTATTTTATTCCATTAGTTTATGTCTCCTCTCCTCTGCAAATACCATAGTCTTGATTATTGTAGCTATATCTTAAGTCTTAAAATGGGGAAGACTGATTTCTCCCACTTTATTGTTTTTGTTTTCAAAAATTGTTTTTATCTATTCTGTTTTCTTTGGCTTTCCATATAAATTTTAGAATAATTTTGTGTATATATACAAAAATTCTTGCCAGGATTTTGATAGGAAACATATATATATATATATATATATATATATATATCAGTTTCTTTTCTCTGAAGTAACCATGAATAACTTGGCATGGGTTTACCTCTCCTCTCTCTCCTATTACCTTTTTGTGTTCATTTGAAATTTTTTTCTCCTATTCAAGGAAACAATTAAAATGAAGCAGGAATTGTTAATATAAAGTTAACCTTGAAAACCCTCCAATTTATATTTATAAAAATAAATTTTATAAACTTTAATCCTTTTAATAGTAATAATAACATTATTTGTAACTTAAAACTGACACTGGAATTTTTATAATTAATAACCACTATAGTAGGTAATAGCCAACCTTAACACAGGGAAGTGATAGTATCCTATTGACATTTAATTTTTAGAAAATTTTTAAAGATTTTGTTTATTTATTTCAGAGAGAGAGGAGGAGTGCAAGGAAGAACAGAGGGGAGGGACAAGCGGGCTCTGTGCTGAGTGCCTAGTTCGAAGTGGGGCTCAATCTTACAACCCTGAGACCATGACCTGAGCCAAAATCAAGAGTCGGAGGCTTAACTGACTGAATCATCTTGGCATCCTGACATTTTTAGATAGATTACTATAGAAGATAGCGTTGAGGAGGTACAAGATAGAAGCCTAGTTTAGGTACAAGAAAGTGATTGCTCTTGAGTACTTAGTACTGGGTAGTAGGGACAGAGCAGAGGGGACACGTTATTAGAGAATTATTTCAGATATAAGAATCAGTAGAAATTGATAAACAAAATGTTTTAGGCTTAGTTCTTAACCTTTGTTGCTCATTAGAATTATTCGGGAAACTTTTAAACAATGCCAATGCCTAGGCCTTGTTTTAGAATTTTTAGAAATCAGAACTTCTGGGATAGAGTCTGGGGATTGATATTTTTAAAATGTACCTCATGGGGCACCTGGGTGTACAGATGATTAAGCATCGGACTCTTGGTTTCAGCTGAGGTCATGAACTCAGGGTCATGGGATTGAGCCCCACATGGGGCTCTGGGCTCAGCGTGGAGTGTGCTTAAGACTCTTCTTCCTTCTTTCTCAGCCCCTCCCCCTGCTCACTCAAGCTTTCTCTCTCTCTCTCTCTCTCTCTCTCTCAAATAAATAAGTAAATCTTAAAAAAAAAAAAAATGGGGGCGTCTGGGTGGCTCAGTGGGTTAAAGCCTCTGCCTTCAGCTCAGGTTATGATCCCAGGGTCCTAGGATCGAGCCCTACATCAACCTCTCTGCTCAGCAGGGAGCCTGCTTCCTCCTCTCTCTCTGCCTGCCTCTCTGCCTACTTGTGATCTCTCTGTCAAATAAATAAATAAAATCTTTAAAAAAAAATGTACCTCATGATTGTAGTATGTAGCCATTGTTGTGAACCACTAATTCAAGTTGTGGAGAAGAGGGAAGAATCAGGAATAAGTGAGTACCAGGCTGCCAGCTGAGGCTAGTGGTGGATAGAGGTGGCATGCCTTGAACATTGTCTGTTTCATGGTAGCTATTCAGATATTTCTTGAATAAATGAAAATTGATGACTTGGAACTTGAACCACAATCAGTTCCTTATTTAATTTCTGATTATTCTAAATCTGGATGAATTGATCCCAGTTCAATATATTATTGACTGGAACCCAACCAAAATAAATTCTGCCACAGGTGAGGTTATATCAAAATAGGCATCTTCATATGATTCGAGGAAAAGAATGATATGAATCATCTACATTGTGATGTGATATTGTGAAGCAAAGTGCTAGTAGAAATAATTTGACTTAATTATAGTATATTATACAAATTGATGTTTCTATTAAGTGGCTTAGGTAGAGAATTTGGGTCCCCATACCCTGTAAATAAGCAGGTATTCAATAAATGTTTATTAAATTATGCTATGAAATATCTTTATCAGAAAGTCATTATATTTATCATATAGTTTTTTTTTTACATTAATTGAAGAATGAAAGGCAGTATGTTTGTCTGTCAGCCCCTGTCCTACTTCTCTACCTATACTCTTCCTGTATACTATCTTCCTTTACACTCCTTTGTTCTCACTGCTACTGCCCAAGTTTAGTCTGAACTGTTGGTTCTAAATGATAGGACTATAGCTTAAACTATTTTGAATAGTATATCAAATTTCTTGGTACCTGAAGGTTGAAAGGATGTTGAGATAGCATACAGAATTGAAGGAAAGCTTACAGGAACCAGGGCCTTGGGAGGGAATTATAGAGCAGGGAATTATAAATTTAGAACACACTCTCAACTCTGCTTGGCTTCATTCTTTTTATTGCAATCAGGCCTTTGTGAAAAGATCAAAGGGAGCAGTCTGCATCCTAGCTTCATATTCTTCTGAATATGACCATGACCTCAAGAGGCAAGACCATTTCTTCTCCTGCTCTAAATTAGGAGATTGATTTGGATCAGCTGTTGTGTCCAGAGAAAGGAGGATACTGTGATTTGTCTGGTTGGGAGCTCATGCCAGTCCCAGTGGCCAGGGGAGGATAAGGATATACCAAAGAAGAGGCAAAGAAAGTCTTGTCCTGAGACCACATCATTAACAGTCACTGCCCTCTTGAAGGCTCCATTGCCACAGACCTTTGATGATTTTCCATTTCAGTTTATGTAGCAACTTACTGTTCAAAACAGCAATGGCAGAGTGCCTGGGTGACTCAGTCGATTAAGCGTTTGCCTTCTGCTTTTCCCTTTCCCTCTGCTCCTCCTCTACTCGAGCTCACTCTCTCTTGCTCACTCTTTCTGTCAAATAAGTAAAATCATGAAAAAAAATGGCAGTGGCAATTAAATTTTGAAAAAAAATTTTTTTAAAGATTTTATTTATTTATTTGACAGAGAGAGATCACAAGTAGGCAGAGAGGCAGGCAGAGAGAGAGGAGGAAGCAGGCTCCCCGCTGAGCAGAGAGCCCAGTGCGGGGCTCCGATCCCAGGACCCCGAGATCATGACCTGAGCCGAAGGCAGAGGCTTAACCCATGAGCCTTCCAGGCGCCCCTAAATTTTGAAAATTTATGGAGAAACATTAAATAATATTCAGTTTCAGAGTAGTATTGTGAATGAGCTATTTGACTAAAGATGGACTTAACACAGCTAACATAATGCATTTGTTTAACAAAATTTAGTTTGTCCTTCTATGGACAAGGCATTATACAGTTATAGTATATCAAGCCAAGCCTGGCTTACAAGGCATTGTGAAATTATGTAAGATTTCATCAGAGGATGAATTAATTTGTTTTCTTGTTTCATTATTTAGTTTAAATTTCTTTAATTATTTTTATTATTTCCCACCATGAAATTCAATATTTAAGAATTAGATTCTAGTTATTGATACAGAATTTGAATGACATGGAATTTTTAACAAGTAGATTTTTCTGATACTTAATATTTGTAAAAAGGATATTTTTGTTCTTTTAAACATCTTATTCTTATCCCTGTCATTGATGACCCTTTTTGAAAGCCTATTCAGTGGTTAATAATCATTCAAAATATGATCTGTAGTTAAGAAGCTATCTTTTTCTATTTATTTACCAAATTCAAATTTATTATTTTTTCTGTCATTGTAGTCTATTGCATCTGCAGACATGGATTTCAACCAGCTGGAGGCATTCTTGACTGCTCAAACCAAAAAACAAGGTGGGATCTCATCTGACCAAGCCGCTGTCATTTCCAAATTCTGGAAGAGCCACAAGATAAAAATTCGAGAGAGTCTCATGAACCAGAGCCGTTGGGACAGTGGGCTTCGGGGCCTGAGTTGGAGAGTTGATGGCAAATCGCAGTCAAGGCATTCAGCTCAGATACATACCCCTGTTGCCATAATGGAGCTGGAAATAGGGAAAAGTGGACAGGTAACCTTTTCTAAACTATATTTTTCATTACATGTTAGCTCTATATTCAGATTGATTTTATGTAACAGTCTTCTTTGCAAAGATAATAAGAATAGGAACAGACCCTGTTTCCTAGAATCCCTTTTCAGAGATGGAATCATCTGAAAACTTAGATATTCCCAGTTTTGGATAGAATCTGGACACTAGCCTCATGGTCCTGGCAGCTATCTCAGAAGTACGAAATGGGTCATTAAGGTGATTGCACAGAAGTTGGCTGCTACTCCATTTTGGTTAGATCTCAGAATTCTTGGCATTTGGTCAGAATCTCTAAAGCAGTGATAGAGATGCTGAATAAAGAGCAGAAACAGATGAAACAACACGGAATGTAACTGTCTCACCCAGTCATCTGTATCGGCAGTGTATCTTAATTACAGTAATGTATTTGTTCCTAAAGACCCTAAATGTGCAATCTCTGTCCTTGAGCCCACAAATAATTTTTAATTTGATCTTGATTATTTACAAAACAGTCCTCTTTTTCTTGCATTTCCCATAGTCATTATAGCAGATAATTTTGGCATCTACATTGTTTTTTTGAAGTCATTTAGTTTGTGCTTCAGATGACTGCCAGATCAGACTTTTAATGACCTGGTATATGTGTTTTGGGAAAAAAAGAAAAGAAAAGAGAAGAAAAAAGCAGCAACCCATAATTAGGAAGAGAAAACCCAGATCACTGAATTAGCTAACCAGATTTATTTTCAGATAAATAATCACATAAGTGCTTCTGTTACATCCTTTAATAAAAATTTATTTTTCTTCTACAGATGAGAGTATTTTTTTTAGCTGTCAGTTTCCTTCACATATTCCTTTCTTAAGTTTCTTAGGATTTTTCAGTGTTTGTAGTTCCACGATGACATTAATTTTAATTTAAAAGGTAATTCGTTTAAAAAAACAATTCTTTTTAAAAATGCATTTGGAGAATCTTTTATACAGTTATTGTGAAATAATGCTGTTGCCTTAATTGACTTTGGTTTGTCTGACCCTGAAGTCTTTTCTCTTAACCATTGTCCTATATGGCCTTCCTCCTACTGTTCCTGGACCAAAAATGTGACAGATTAGAAAGGTGTGGTAAGCATACTTGCATATCTAAGTTTCACTAGCCATTTGTACAGGCTGTTCAATTTTTATCTGGCAGTAGTGATTATTTCATTTTGTCTTTAAGTATTTATCATTTGGGCAGGAATATCAAAACACGTATATCTATTTTAAGACGTTCCTAGAAAGCTCTTATAGTACTTCTTTAACTTGATACTTTCCTGTTTTTTCTTGAACTCAGTTTATAATGTGCCTTTTGATTTCAGTAACTTACATGTCATCTGGATTTATTGGGTATCACCACAGGGATTTTTCAATCTACTTTAAAATCTTTAAATTTTTTTCTTTGATCTTGTTACCCAAAGTGGCATTCAGCTGTTTGTTTGTTTGTTTGTTTTTTTAGTGTAGAAAGATTCTGCCAACAGTAAATCTAAACATCACTACAAATAATTTGCTGGCTAGCTTCAGGGACATTTTGTGATCAATTAGAACAAGTTGGCAAATTTTTTTTTAAGTGGCCAGATAGTTTGTGCTTGACAACCATATAGTTTCTGTCGTAAGTACTCAGCTTTGTTGTTGTAGCTCAAAAGCAGCAACAGACAATATGTAAATAAATGGACATTGATGTTTCTAGAAAGTTTACCTATCACAACGTAATCAACAGGTATTAGAAGTCAGAGAGTCCTTAAGCACTTACCTGATGAATTACACAGGTGAGATAGTCTATCCCCATTTTCTAGAGAAGGTGTCTGAGATAGATATGACTTCCTTTAGACAGAAGTACTACGTGGTAAAATGAAAACTAAAATGGAGATTACCAAATTGATATTTTTCCCCAAAAACCGTTGACACCAACTTTTAGGAGCCAAAAAAAACGTGTTCGTAATACAATATAGTAGTTAACAGCATTGATATTGAAATTGCTCTTTAACCCATAAGTCCTTTGAATGCAAATATATTCTTAAATAAATATATCAATATATAACCTAGGCTGGCAATAAAATATACAGCCCAAATCCTATAGGAAATATTTTTGTGAGACCTGGATCCTTGGTTAGTACTTCTGTCAGCCTCTAAGTGAATATTATTTCTGAAGTACTCTACTATATCAAATTCCCAGTTTTTAGAACATTTATAGGCAACAAAGTCAAAGTTATTTTCATATGTAGACATTGAATGAACTTGTGAGAGGATTAATAATTCTAGGATACTGAGAGGTTGCTTCCAAGAAGAATGACCTACTTTTTTGAACTCTGTGTATATGTGCATATGTGTATTGATATACCCCAAAGTAACTAAATTACTATCTTCAGTTTATGTTGTTTTAAATAATTTGTTCTCAATGATGGCTGCACGTAAGAATCACTTGTGGGGCTTTAAAATTTTTCATGCTTAGGATGGTGTTGAGACCAATTAAATAAGAATCTGTGGGGATGGGACCTGGATATCAGTATTCGTTAAAGTTAGTGATTCCAGTATTCATCCAGAGTTGGATGAATTCATACAGAGAACCACTGTATTAAAGGTAGCCAAACAATGTGATTTGAAGTGTAAATAGGGCTTGGCATCAAATTTTTATAGTGAGAATTCAATATATGTTGGCATAGTACTTCTAGTTACCATAATATATGGAGTGCTTGGGGACTGTCTTCAGGAACTAGATGTGGTAATGGTGGGTTTTTTGTTTTCCCTTCTGTATTTAAATTGCTTTCTCCTGCTAGTTTGTCTGTGTTACTTATTTCTTTGGTACAGAAAGTACATTTGGTGATCAGTGGCCAAGTACACTCATTGACTTTTTTCTTTTAACACAATATAGTACACTTCAGGAAGATGAAGAAGCCAAAGTAATAGAGAAGTAACTAAGCAGTATATTTTTTTTGGAAATCTACAGAACTAAAGAAAATGAGTATGAACTGGTGAACTAATTACTTATCTTAGAATGAATGTTTTTCATCAACAGAAATAAAAGATTTTGCAAGAATAAAACATGAATTCAATGGTGAAAGGACACAAAACTTTGAGGTGAACATTTCATGTACAAAGGAAAGAGCAAGTACTTTCCTTGTATGATTGAGATCCCATCATATTTGGTCATAAATCACTGAGGGTCCCTAAGCCTTGAGGACTGTTGGAATCTGGCAGATGTCTTTACGAAAATTTTGTTGTTTAAGTACTTAATTAACTCCATGTTGTGTTTTTCTTTTCTGGAACTTAATTATCATAGAATGTTTTCTCTTTAAAATAGTAAATTTTGGGGGGATAATTTAAATGTTTAGTGGAGTCTCATTAATGGTTATTTTTTAAAGACTAAATTTTGGTATTTTATAAAGCTGTGTTGTTTTTCTTTTGTGACTTTTTTTTTTTTTAAGAGTTTATGTATTTTGTTAGTAATCTCTACACCCAATATGGGGCTCGAACTCACAACCCTGAGACCAAAAGTTGCATGCTCTTCTGAATGAGCCAGCTAGACACCCTTCTTTTGTGACTTCTTGTTTTACAAGACCAATAAGACATTTTGTGAGAAAACATCTAGCTACAACCTCAGCGCTAAACTATTCAGTAATAAATTGTTCCTCTTATCTTCCACCAAATTGTTCTTTTGTATACATTTTGAGGTACCCTGCCTATAGAGGTCATAAATATAAAGCTCTGTTTCTTTTGTTTTAAAAATGGCTAGTATTACTGCCTTTTCTAGACTAGGTTTTAGTGTACCAGGCACTCCTCTAGGAGTGTGTTTTCAGCAGATACAGGGAAGAAAATAGTGTCTGTCTTTATTGATCTGATTTTTTTTTTTTCTGACCAACTCATCATATGTTTAGTTCTGTCATTTGTATGCAGTTAGATAATAGGAATATGCAATGGTCTCCTCACTCGCATTTACAGAATCAGGACAGGTTTAGACTCTGGATTAAAAAGTCAACATTTTATCTGAAGGCTAGGTAAGCGTCTAATCTCCGAGGAAAGCATTCACTTACATTTAATTTCCATAATTCCTCCTAGAACTAAATGTACTGGGGTACCTGGGTGGCTCAGTTGATTGGGCATCTGCCTTAGGTTCAGGTCATGATCTCAGGGTCTTGGGGTTGAGCCCAGCATCAGACTCCCTGCTCAGTGGGGTCTGCTTCTCCTTCCTCTGCCACTACCCCCTCGCTCGTGCTCACTCTCTCTCAAATAAATAAATAAAGTCTTTTTAAAAAATAAAATGAAATGTACTGATATTCTTGTGCAGTTCTGGCTAATGAAGAGTAAGACCTGCTAAAACCTGTGATTAATAATCAATTTAGGGGTGCCTGGGTGGCTCAGTGGGTTAAGCCTCTGCCTTCGGCTCAGGTCATGATCTTAGGCTCCTGGGATCGAGCCCCACATCGGGCTCTCTGCTCAGCAAGGAGCCTGCTTCCCCCTCTCTCTCTGCCTGCCTCGCTGCCTGCTTGTGATCTCTGTCTGTCAAATAAATAAATGAAATCTTTAAAAAAATAATCAATTTAATTTTTTGGAGAATTCGCATTTATTGAATAATTGGGATACAACATGGAATTTCTGAATTCCAAATAAATAAATTTCACTTTACAAACATTTGTTACTTTTTAGTACCAACAGGCTTGGTAACAGCCTCAAGTTGACCTGACAAGGAATGACAACCTCCCCTCCCTGGTCCTTCAGTGTGCTTAATAATAAGTCCTTTTCCTTTTCTGTGACTCTTCTAGGGGATAGTCTACTGTTCTCCTTTCTGTACAGTTTGGGCAAACTAACTGGTGATAGTAGTGTCAATGAAGCAGTCCACACAACTAGAGAGACAATTTTCAGTGGGAGAGTCTAGGCGATTCCCTGGCTTCTCCACACATTTATCCCAGCATAGCTCCAAGATGTGATACACCTGTGCAGTGAACTGCAGGTGCCTTCTGTTGTTTGGCTGCCCCCAGGTGCTGCAGCTCCACTTCATCTGCCTCCCCCAGGTCTGCCATTATCCTCCTTAAGCTTGGGCGATTAATAACCAGTTTATTATTACTATTTAGCAGCTGAGCTCTGTTATGCTCCACTGTAGCTTCACCAGCTTGAGCAGTGCCACCGCAACTCCCTGCTTTGTGTCATAGGAAAAGAAACAAAGATTAAAACATACACACATTCTCTGACACGCCCTTTCTCACTTATATACATATGTACATACCTACACTTTATGTGTGTGTGTATAAATATATGGAGAAATATAAGGATAGGGGCACCTGGGCATCCAACTCTTGATTTCAGTTCACGTCATGATCTTGGGGTCATGGGATCAAGCCCCACTTGGCGCTCCACGCTTGGTGTGGAGTCTGCTTGAGATTCTCTCCCGCTCCCTCTGCTGCTTCCCCTGCTCATGCTCAATACATCCATACATACATACATAAAATTTTTTTTAAAAATGAAATATAAGGATAGAATACAGAGAATAAATAAAATGCCATTGTTTTTTATCAGTGCTCAGTCACCATTTTAAGATCATATTACCTTACTCCAAAAATCTACCAAGGGGAGCTTAGATATCTCATTTGGTTATATAAGCTGTAATGGTTGGCCCATTTCTGATAATTCTTGTATTTAAGCTTGTTTTTACTCTTAGCAATGTAATAAAGAATAACTTCTGCAGAAATTAGTGTTGGTAATAAACCACTCTTCATCACTAGGGATTGATGAAATTTAACAGTTTGGGGATTATTAAATCAGTTTAGAATACATTTTTTTCCAAATAAATTTTTCATTTTATATTTTATATCAGGTTTAGGACATGGAGTTTATTTAAACTTTATTTCTGAATGGACCAACCCTTTTTTGTATCTCTAAGGTATGTTTCATAATAGTTTGTGTTCTAAAGTTGTGGTCCTGAATTTAAGTTCCAAGGTTTCATTTATAGAAGACAATGTCTAGAGTCTGTAACCCACAGAAAAGAAAAAGAATAAGAAATTTTATCTCTCTTGAAAGCCTTTGTGATTTTTACTGAGTTCACATTTGCTGAAAAACAAACATAGAGATCCAAAACTTAATATTTAAATTCTGACTACCTCTGAATTAGCTGTTTACAAAAAATACCTTGTACAAAAGGAAATGTTTACCAAAACAGGAAAAAAGATGCAAAAAAAGCTTTTAACATTTTAAATTAAAATGGATAGTTACATAACAGAGAATAGGTTATAGTTAATGGGGGAAAATGTAAGTTTAAAGTGGTCATCTAGTTATGAAAGATTAAAATCAGAATTATTCAGTAGCTAATAATTTACCAGTTGAAAAGTAGATATTTTGAGTATGTTTTATATATTATACTTCTTATTGTGTAATAAGTGGTATTTCATATTTTTGATATGTTAAATATTTGCTCTATTATTAATGTAGTACTTGGTTTTCTTAGCCAAGTCGCTGTTTAAAAATTTATATAATGTTTTGCATTTATTTTGGTCTTAAGTAATACCCTTTTGAGATTGCATTGAGGTTGAGATTGACCAATGAGCAGTATTTGACATACTTGAGTTCTCTTTCCTTTGAAACACTTGTCCTTCTGGGATACCATATTTGCCTGATTTTCCTCTTAGCTATCTAGTCTGCTCTTTCCTTTCCCCTTTTTAGATATCTTTTGCTGACTCCTTCCATTTCCCTAACATGTAAAAGTTGGAGTGTCCCTGGCCTCAAGACCTTGGTCCTCTTTTCTTCTTATGTACAACACCCTTCCTAGGTTATCTCATCCATTTTCATGGGTTTAAATACCATCTATATGCTGACAGCTCTTGAATTATGTCTCCAAACTAGATTTTTCCCCTAACTTCCAGATATATATTTATGACATATTTGAGAATTCTACTTAAATATGAAAAGGTATGTAGTTCCCCATACTAAGTTCCCCATATGCCTTCTAAACCTATTCCTTCTTCATTTTTTCATCTCAGTTAGTGACACCTCCATTCTTCCAATTTATATCCTTTCTTTTTCTCACACCCACATCCAGTCCATCATCAAATCCTGCTAGCTTTAATTTTAAAATATGGTTTTAAATTGTACTATTTCTCACTAACACCCCACCCCACTATTCTGTTCAGATCACCAATTCTCTTAGATCGTAACAACATCCTCCCAGCTGGTCTATTTGCACCTGCTCTTTAACTTATTCTCAACACACAGTAGTATATCAACAGAGTAGCTCTCTTAAATTGTAAGTCACATCATGTATTCATGGCTCTTATGTCACTAGTGGCTTCCTATCTCAATCAGATTAATAGCTAGCTCTTTCCCTTACTCACTCTTCTCTAACTAGACCCAATGGCCTTCTTACCAATTTGTGGAACATGTCAAACATGCTCCTTTTTAGGGTCTGTGTATTTGCTCTTCCTTCTCTCTGGATTGATCTTCCCTCAGATTTCTACATTAATAGCTTTTCCACTTTTCTGACATCTTTTTTTTCTTTCTAATTCACCTTCTCCATATGCTTTCACTGACCATCTTTCTAAAAGTTCAGTCCTCCATTACCTGGTTTATTTTTTAAAACTTCATTGAGATATAATATCCATATATAATCTATATCCATCTGAAGTGTCTGATTTGATTAATTTTGGCTGGTGTATACTCTTGTGAAATTACCACTTAGTCAAGAGGCAGAATGTGTCCATCAGCCCTCAGAAATTTCCTTGTGCCCCTTCATAATCCATCCCTCCCTCTACCCCAATTCCTAGGCAACCAGTAACATACCTTTTGTTATCATAGTTTAGTTTTTTGTGTGTGTTTTTCCTTCCTGCCACTTACTGTAACTACCATACTATATATTTTGTTTTATTTACTAATCTTGCCTGTGCTCCACATCAGCATATAAGGGGCAAGGATTTTTACTGTTTTGTTCACTGACGTATCCTCAAGGTCTAGGATGCTGTCTGGCACATGGTGTTCAGTAAATATTAGTTGAATGAATAAATGAATCACTGAATTCAGTATTTACTTAGCACCTACAATGTGTTAGACTCTGTAGAGGTGTTGGGGATATGTCAGTGAACAACACAGACAAATCCTTTATCTTACAGAGCTGACAGAAGAAGAAAAACAGCAGTGATTAATGTAAGGAAGTATATCAGAAATTGAAGAAACTTACCAAAGCTCAGAGTTAGGGAAGGCAGTTGTGAGCAGGTAACATTTGCGTTTGATTTCTCTGACAACTTCAGCTCTCCTATTCAGAGCTGAGAGTCATGAACTAAGAAAAGTTGGTACAGGCAGTACAGATTCTTTAGAGTTCATGAACATACCCCTTGCATTTAACAGGTAGGTACGACCTTTGGTAGGGTTTAGTACAGGTTCCTGATGATTGTCATTTCTTTTTTTATCACATCCTACATGCTGGTTTTCTAGTTTCTCAACCCACAGGCAGTACGAAATAGCAAGAAGTAAATTGGCAGAAAAATTATTGCAAGCAAAAGCAAGACTCTTAGTGCACTGGTCTTAGCATCACTGAGTATCAGACTCACCCAGGGATCTTTAAAAAATTATGGCTGCCAGATCCCACCTCACAGTAAAGGGCTACTGCTTTAGCCTGAGTGAGGAAAGGCTTTCTAAGGAGGTAGGCTGATTTAGAAGTGGAAAATGCAGAGGAAACAAAAGGCAAGAAGTTGGTTTTGGTAAGAAATTTGGATTTTTATTTTAAGTGTAATAGAAAACAATTAGAAGTTTCCAAATAAAGGAATGATGCAATGTGATTTATGTTCTTGTATGATCGCTTTGACTCATGTATGAAGGATGAATTATAGTATAGTCCAGAGCGAAGCCGTGATACCAGGGACCACCCCCCCAATCACTGAGGTTGGGATTGTTTTTTTGCACATTAAAAGCAATTCTCTTTTTTGTTTCCAAATCTCTGTGTGATAATATGTAGGTAAAATGGGATCTCAGGGTGAAAACAAAACAAAAACCAAAACACTCCATCCTTCATTATGTTAGCAAGGCTCAGTATCCAGAATGAACAAAGCCAAAATTAATACTCCACTTCCAAGTGGGTTATGTAGACCTCTGATAATCTCCATTCCACATTTCCACCTCTGTTCCACAATTTCGACAGTTCTCTTCCTTTTTAAAGTTCATTGTAGCATGTTTCAAAATTTGTCAAGCCCAGGGATAACTAATAAAAATCAGTATTGTTCCTCCATCCCCCCAAACAAAGTCAGGAGAACACTTGGAGCTATTGTAGTGGTTCAGGTGAGATGATATTAGCAGAGCAGATAGAAATAATTTTAACAGTCAAGGTGGAAAGATGTGAGCAGGCAGAAGAAATGTTTTGACTGTAGATGGGTTGCTTTGAGGTAAGTTAGAAGGCATGTGGAAAAGAGAAAATGAGGAATTTGAGGTAACTCTGGATTTTTTGCATGAATATGTTAGTATAAGTAGATGAACTCAGTCTTTAATAATCTTATTGCTAAGTTGACCATCCAATACACAAGTTGAGCTTTTTGATAGCTATGATTAGCCCTTCGATTTAGAAAAAAATAAATTAAAAGTAATGATTTAATATTTGTCAGTTAAGAAAATGCTATTTGTTCTGAAGTAATTTTTTTTAAATTTTTTATTTTTTCAGCATAACAGTATTCATTATTTTTGCACCACACCCAGTGCTCCATGCAATCCGTGCCCTCTCCAATACCCACCACCTGGATCCCCCAACCTCCTACCCCCCGCCCCTTCAAAACCCTCAGATTGTTTTTCAGAGTCCATAGTGTTCTGAAGTAATTTTATTTTTAAACTCCATATTTATAAAGAGATGCATTCGAGATTACTGAGCTTAAATTTTTCCTAATAGGCTTTAAAAGAAATCATTGTTTCTTATGATGTACCCTTTTCTGTACGTATATTATACTTTAATAAAATGATTTAGAGAGGGGGCGCCTGGGTGGCTCAGTGGGTTGAGCCGCTGCCTTCGGCTCAGGTCATGATCTCAAAGTCTTGGGATCGAGCCCCGCATCAGGCTCTCTGCTCAGCAGGGAGCCTGCTTCCTCCTCTCTCTCTGCCTGCCTCTCTGCCTGCTTGTGATCTCTCTGTCAAATAAATAAATAAAATATTTTTAAAAAAAATGATTTAGAGAGGGAGAGAGAGATTTGAGTGTTTGTCTTTGTAAGCTCATTGACCCTGTGAGAACGGGGCTTTGGCAGTGCTGAAATCCTCAGCTTCTGACTAGTAGCCTGCCAACAGACAGCCTCTGGTGTTGGACTTCTTTCAGCTTGTTGCTGTTCAGACTCTCTGGTTCTATTCTTGTGGACAGATGGAGTGCTTGAAAGGAAGCCAGGAAACCAAGCCTTACTAGGACTTGGAAATAATTTTTAGATTTAAGTTCTTTGTGCTGAACTCAGAGTGACAGTATATCCTTCTCAGCAATGTTGAAACTGCTTGTGTTTGGCTAGTATTTGTGTATTGGCTGGTTGGCTGTGGGCTTCATTCCATGTATGCCACTGCTCTACTGCCAAGATGAATGTAGAAGGCCTCTAGTCCAAACTCATTCTTAGTTCTTGTTTTTTTATTGTGTAAAATATATGTAACATAGACTTTATCATTTAACAATTTTTAAGTGTAGAGTTCAGTGATATTAAGCTCATTCACAGTGTTGTGTGACCATCACTACTAATCCCAAACAGAATACTGTATCCATTAAATAATAATTACCCATTCCTACCTCTCTCTGGCCCTTAGTAACTTCTATTTACTTTCTGTATCTATGAATTTCCCTATTCTAGGTACCTCGTATAAGTGGAATCATGCAATATTTGCCCTTTTGTGTCTGGCTTATTTTGCTTAGAATAGTATCTTAAGATTCATCCATGTCCTAGCATGTGTCAGAATTTCATTCCTTTTTAAGGCTGAATTATATTCCATTGTATGTATTGCCAGATTTCATTTATCCATTAATATATTGATAGACATTTGAGTTGTTTCCACCTTTTGGCTATTGTGCATAATGTTACTGTGGACATGGATGTACAAAATCGGTTTGAATCCCTGCTTGTAATTCTTTTGGGTGTATACCTAGGAGTAGAATTTTTGGATCATATGGTAATTCTGTGTTTACATTTTTGAAGAACTACCAAACTGTTTTCCACAGTGGCTGCACCATTTTACATTCTATCTAGTAATGCAAGAGTATTCCAAGTTTTGCACATCCTCGTCAACACTCTCTTCTTTCCTTCTTTCCTTCCTTCCTCCCTCCCTCCCGTCCTTCCTCTTTCCTTCTTCCACTTTACTTCTTTCTTTTTTTTTTTTTAAATAAAGTTTATTTATTTATTTGACAGAGAGAGAGAGAGAGAGCAAGAGGGGGAACACAGACGGTGGTGTGGGTGGGAGAGGGAGAAGCAGGCTTCCCGCTGAGCAGGGACCCTGGGATCATGACCTGTGCTGAAGGCAGATGCTTAACAACTGAGCCATCCAGGCACCCCACTTTCCTTCTTTCTTTTAATCAATTGCCATCTATGCATGCGTGGCTCAGTTAGTTAAGCATCTGACTCTTGATTACTACTCAGGTCATGATCTCAGGGTCTTGAGGCCAGGCTCTGTGTTGGACATGGAGGCTACATAAGATTCTCTCTCTCCCTCTGCCCACCCCTTACCCCCGCCCACACCTGCTTGCATGCTCTCTCTCTGTCTTTCTCAAAACTATAAATAAGTAAATAAATAAATAGCCATCCAAATGGGTGTGAAGTGGTATTGTGATTTTGATACCCTAATGATTAGTGATGTTGAGCATCTTTGCGTATGCTTATGGTCATTTGTAGATCTTTGGAGAAATAGCTATTCAAGACCTATGCCCATTTTTAACCTGTTTTTGGTTGTTGCTTTTGGTGTTATTGAGTTGTAGGAGTTCTGTATGTATTCCGGGTATCAATCCCTTACAGATACATGATTTGCAAATATTCTCTCACATTCAGTTGGTTTCCTTTTCACTTTTTAGATGTACAAAATTTTTAATTTTAATGTAGTCCTATTTATCTTTTTTTTTCTTTTGTTTCCTGTGCTTTTGGTGTCATATCTAAGAAATCATTCATTGCCAAATCCAATGTCATTGAACTTTTCCCGTGTGTTTTCGTCTAAGAGTTTTCTAGTTTTAGCTCTTATATTTAGGTCTTTGATCCATTTTGAGTTAATTTTATAAATGGCATAAGGCCATTCTTAGCACTTTTGTGTGTATTTTTATAAAACAACTTCTTAATTGGGGAAGGAGAAAGTGGGACTTTTGAACTTGGAAGCTAAGTTTCAGGTTTCTCATTTTTCTGAACTTTCCTGATAGCTCTATGTGTAATTAATTAAAGAGAACTTAGTAGTATCACCCAAAATGCCGGTAGCAGTAAATGATGAGTGGTACTCATTAGGAACCAGCTCAGAATAACTGCTGAATAAGTTCAACTTCCTGTTTATTGCCAGTGTTATTAATGTAAGTAGATTAGAGGAAGTCAAAAACAAAGGAAGCATATCTAAATTTTAATAAGTCATTTAATAGTATTATGGATACAGTAGAGAAGCATGAACTGAATTATGATGATAAAGCTAGTGAGTACATAGCTAAGTGAGTTGTCACATCCAAACAGTATTGATCACAAAATGAATTTGATCTGTCATCTTGTGATATCACCCCCTCATACACTCTCTTAGTTTAAAGAGAACAGCCTACTTGTCCAAGTTGTCCATTTTCTTTAGGCTTCTGTGCTCAATCACTTGTTTGTATTGTATAGTCTGACTAAGTTTTCCGTACATGCATATCCTTTTCTGTTGCTGCTTGGAATGTTCTTTATCCACTCCCCATTTTCTTCTTCTTCAAATCTCTCTTCCTCACAGTCTATAATACTGAATACCTCTGTTTTGAATTTCTCTCCAGTTATGTCAACTGGCTCTGATAATCTGAATTCTCAGGATATTTTGAACTTGTCTCTAGTATTTGATACAACTTAGATTTAAAAGACAAAACAAAGCACCTATATTATTGTCTAACTTAATTAAGCAAAAAAGGAGGTTAGTGGGTTATGTACTTAGGAAGCCCAAACATGGTTCCTGGCTTTAGGTATCTCTTCGCTTTGTTCATGTCATTCTGTAAACAAGCTTACTCCCCATAGAGGTAAGATAATGGTTATCAGTCCCAGATTCATCTTTTCAGCTTAGGAATACCAGGGGAAGATTTGTTTCTTTCTTCCCAATATATGTGTATTTTTTAAAGACTGATCCTTATTTTTCCTGCTTAGGTCACATGGCTATGCATGGAGAAGCCACTATTTACAGGAATTAGGGTATTTTAAGCTTGTAGAATTTGTCCAGCTTTGTCCAGCTCTTTGACCAAAGGCAAGGTAAGGTGCTTTTAGTATATGGACTAGGTGAGGAGTAGTTTGCCAAAGAAATTAGGCATTCTGAACAAGCAAAATCAATACATGTTTCTACAGTGTCTTGTTAGTTTATACCTTCAATAAATTTTTGAGTGAATTAAGGGAGAGGGTCCACATATTAGTTATCTACTGCTATTTAACAAATTACCCCTAAGATTAGGGTCATAAAAACAATAAGCATTTATTATCTCACATAGGAGTTGGGATAGGAATTTGGGAGGAACTTAGTTAAGTGATTCTAGCTCAGGGTTCCTGTTGAGTTGCACTAGATATTGGACAGAGCTATAGCTACCCCAAGGATTAGGGCTGGATGATATGCCTCCATGTTCACTCATGTGGCTGTTGAAAGAGGCTTCAGATCACTTTTGGTTGTTGGCCATAGAGTGACATAGCAACTGGTTTCCTCCCTAGTGAGTGATCCAAGAAAGAAAAAGCAAGCAGGAAGCCACAGTGCCTTGTATGACTTAGTCACTGACTTGTACACCATTACTTCTGCTTAAAAAAAAAAAAAAGTATATGTCATAGTTTATTTTTGCTGGGAAATAAAGAGGAATGGAACAGTATAACAAGTATGGAATTAATTTAGCTTTTATTGGTTTGTTGTTTTAATATTCATCCATTTAGCAAATGTCTACTAATGCTTAATATAAGAATAGTAATTGCTATTATTTAATATACTCTCATCATGCTCCAGGCACTGTTCTGTGCATTGATTCATTCAGCCCTCTTACCAACCTCTGAAATAGGTATGATTTGGGGGGAAGGGGGTGGGAAGGTTATAGATTAACTTTATTTTTAAAATAATTTTAGATTTACACTGAAGTTGTAGAGATAGTACAATGAGTTCCCTTATTCTCTTGTCTTCATCCAGTTTTCCCTGTTAACATTTTGTATTACCATGGTACATTTGTAAAATGTAAAAATAACAAACTAATACTGGCCCATTGTTACTAATTAAACTACAGATTTTATTTGTATTTCACCAGTTTTTCCATTAATATTCTCTTTCTGTTCCAGGATCCAATTCAGGGTACCACTAAGTTGCTGACTAAGCTACTTAAATGCATTTGGTTGTTATATCTCCCTGATTTCCTCTGGTCTGTGTTAGTCTCTCATCTTTCCTTATTTTTCAGGACCATATAGTCTTGAAGCATAGGGGCTACATACCCTGTAGAATGTCCCCCAATCTGGGCTTGTCTGTTTTTTTTTCTTATGGTAAGACTGGACTTACAGGTTCTGGGAAAGATTGTAACAGAGGTGAAGGGCCTTTCTCGTCACACCATATTAGAGGATACAAGCAATCCATATGACCTGACTGTTGATGTTAACTGTCATCACATCTTAAGATAGTGTTTACCAAGTTTTTCCATTGTAAAGTTAACCATTTCTCCCTTTTCCTACTCTGTCCTTTGGAAGTAACTTTTTTTATTATTGTTGGCACTGAGTCACTAAGTCCAGCCCACACTCAAGGGGAAGGGACCTACGCCCCACCTTTTGAAGGCAGTGTCAAAGAATTTGTGAACATATTTTAAATCACTACAGTACATTCCTGGCCAAAATTATTGATGTTCCTCTCACATGTAAAATATACTTGCCCCCTTCCCAATATCCTGCAAGTCTCTCCTTTTATAATATCAGCTTATGGTCCAAGATATCACTATCTAAGTCAAGTCTAGGTTTGGATAAAGCATAGGCCTATACCTATGTATAGGTGTAGTTCCTTAATTTCAGCTCCTTGAGTACATTACCTCTCTATCTGAGGATCTGTGAAACCAAAGAGGCAAATTGTCTGTTCCTTACACATTCAGAATACAGTGGTCAGGCCAGACAGACTAAGATAACCCCAACAGGCTGTCTTGTTCAAAAAAAAGGAAAATGTCATCAAGGTGCCATTACTTCATACCACTTCTGAAATTCCACTAGATACAAGTTGGTAGTTCTTTGATTAGAATTCGAAGTCTGGGAATTTTTCCATGGCTCTTAGCTTTGTCTTCTGGACTTTTGGTTCTACACTTTGGGTTGTCATTCCTTTTCTGTGAAAAGGTAGCCTGTTTATTTACAGTTGTGTAGTTTCTTCTACCCATTTCCTGCCTGCAGATGTTTGGAAGTCTAAAGAACTCTTCGTTTTGTACTGTTTATGTTTCTTTTAGTCCAAATAAGCAGTGTTTCTGCTCATATTATTCTCTTAAAAACTTTATGGATCTTCTATAAATTCTTATTTGAGCTCACTCCATTAGTTAGAAGCCACACTTAACAAATCTCTGTAAGATAATCCATTTTCTATCTTAGGACTCTGCTAAGGGACAGTGGCTTTTAGCTTTGTTGGAAGCTCTAGTGTTTGATTAAAAGAGTTTGTGAATTGTACTTTAAAAATCTTTAAAGGCCTTTTGTTTAACTGAATAATACTCAGAAGCACCACCTCAGAGCTTTCTGAAGTATGACAAAGAATTTTATAGCTACATTCTCAACCTTATCTTTTAGACCGTGTTTTTTTGGCAATTCCTTGGATTTGAATTTTGCTTGGAAGCCATTTCTTATTTTAATATTTTTTGCATCTAGAGAGACTGAGAAACTTCAAAACCAACAAATTCTGGCTACTTTTTTGCTGAATTGTTCTTGCCGATTTTTATTAGGAATTCAGTAATCTGTGGTCTAGGTTTCAGTGGTATAGGCTTGGCAAAAGGAGAGGTCTGGAAATTATGAGCATTTTTTTAGTGGTCATTGAATTCAAGAGAGTACTGAGGAACAGAAGATAGGCCAAGACCAGAACTTTGAGAAATGTGGACCTTTAATGGGCACATGATTAAAGACTGTGAGGGAGGTAAAGTTAGAGGGGGTCAGTGATAGATTAGAGAAATGAAGAGTATAGGATTGAAGAAGTATTGATAATGGCATGGCCTTCGTTATTTTACGTGCTAGATTTGGTGGAAAATTTTTCTGTTTCCTCTTTATATAAACTATTGTTGTTGTTGTTATTATGCTATGTTAGTCACCATACAGTACATCATCATTTCTTGATGTAGTGTTCCATGATTCATTGTTTGTTCATAATACCCAGTGCTCCGTGCAATACATACCCTCCTTTTTTTTAGTATATGTGCTGCCGAAGCGAGCACAATACGTGCCCCCCTTAATACTCATCACTGGGCTAACCCATCTCCCTGCCGCTCCCCAACCAAAACCCTCAGTTTGTTTCTCGGAGTCTGTAGTCTCTCATGGTTCATCTCCATGCTATTCCTTATGTTCCACAAATAAGTGAAACCGTATGATAATTGACTTTCTCTGCTTGACTTATTTCACTTAGCATAATCTCCTCCAGTCCCATCCATGTTGATGTACAAGCTGGGTATTCATCTTTTCTGATGGCTGAGTAACAGTCCATTGTATGTATGGACCATATCTCCTTTATCCATTCGTTTGTTGAAAGGCATCTCTGCTCTTCCCACAGTTTGGCTATTGTGGACATTGCTGCTGTGAACATCATATTAACTCTTTGAGTCATGGAGATTAATACCTTTTATATCATAAAGTTTATAACATTAGCCTTTCTATTAAGGTGAAAGATAAAAACACAGACACAACTTTGGTTCTTTCCAGTTTACCTAGTTTTTCTTCTGTTATTCATGTTTTGATGTCACACCTAAGAATCCATTGCCAAATCTGTGTCACAAAGAGATATATATATATATATATATATATTTTAAAGAGATTTTATTTATTTGACAGAGAAAGACAGTGAGAGAGGGAACACAAGCAGGAAGAGTGGAAGAGGGAGAAGCAGGCTTCCCGCCCAGCAGAGAGCCCAATGCAGGGCTCTATCCCAGGACTCTGGGATCATGACCGGAGCTGAAGGCAGGAGCCCCACAAAGATATACTTCTGTGTAACTCTTACAGTTAGGTCTTTGATCATTTGAGTTAATTTAGTATATGGAATGAAGTAGGGTTTGAGTGAATTTTTCTTTTTGACATATATTTTAGGTAAAGGAACCCCAACCTGTGAATGTGTAAGTTTGCTTTTATACATGGAGTACAGGCAGTGTCTAATTCAGGGTGTAGGTGTCTATTAATTTTTTTCTATAATGTAGTTTTTAATTCTTCTGTAAGTCCCTAAGAAAGTTGTTAAAGGTAGTTCTTGAAATTTGTTTTTGCCTTTTGAATTTTGATTGTGAAGGAGGATTGTTCTAGAAAGTATAAGTCAGATATTCTGGGATCAGTTTTCTACTATTATTTACCAGTGCTTCCTTTCCCTTCACATGATATGGGGCACAGTGTACTTGGTGAACAAATCATGATGGTAAAGTATTTCTAGCAGTATATTTAGCCCTTATCTTTGGAATGCTTTAATTCAAGTCTCCAGTTTTTATTTGCTTTTAACACCTGAGTAGAGGATACTTAACATAATTTTGTAAATATATACTTTGCACCCCCCTGCTCCAATAGAAGTGACAAATAAAATAAAAAGTAGAAACTGAAATGACATAGTCACATTAAAAAAAGATAAACTTCTCTGTGAACCTGAAATGGAATCAGAGCATAGTGATGAGTGGGGCTAAAGCCATGCGTCTTTTGATCTCCATTGTAAATGCTGGTAGCTGCCAGTTTGATTTCTGTGTAGTCAAGGGAAGTAGATGCATTTCATGAGCACCATTTATGTGAAGTTTTGAAAAATATCCAGATCACTTAAAAATATTCATAGGAATGTTAAACAAAATTCAGAATAGTAGGTACCTGAAGAATAGAGAGGAAAATGAGACAAGGGAGGGGAAAAAAATGTGGTGGCTTTAATGTGTAAACTTTATTACTTTAAAAACATGAGTTGTGCATGTGTTGTGGGGGTAAAGTGGTACTCATAGGATTTTAGCCTAAGAAAACAAACTGAGATTCAACAAATATTAATGTAAATATTTATGAAAATTATGTGGTAGGAAATTAGAAACAGCTGAATGTCCATTAATAGAGGAGTGAATGGGCCAGTGAGGGAAAATAAAGGAATAACCATATAAGTGGTTATACCACAAATAAATACTCTAAGCATTAAAAAAATTAATGTTTTTACAAATTATTTAAGGAACAATTATTTAGAATTTTTTATTAGAAAATATGGGTGAAATAATGTTCAATATGGGGAAAAAAGCAAGATAACTGTATTCATAGTATAATCAAAGTTAAAATTTTTGTTCTGGTAAAATGCACATAACAAAATTTAACCACTAGTGACATTTTAGAACATTCACAGTGTTATACAACCATCATAGTACAAATTTTATAAATACATTTGTACTTGAACAGGGAAAAATTACCAGAATACACAAAAAATGTTCTAGAAGATTATTTTTGGGTGAGGAGATACCTGTGTTTTTTATTCTTCGTCCTATTATTTTGTATTTTTGTGGTGAAAATGCTTTGTTTTCCTATTCCTTAAAAGTCATTCTAAGCTTAAATAATAATGCTTATTTCTCTTATTTTTATTTATTTTTATTTTTTAAAGAATTTATTTATTTGAGAGAGAGAACACAAGGAGAGAGAACACGACTGGGGAGAGGGGCAAAGGGAGAGGAAAAAGCAGACCCCCCCCCTACCCCGCCCCCCAGCAGGGAGTCCAATGTGGAGCTCAATCCTGTGACCCTGGGATCATGACCTGAGCTGAATGCAGATGCTTAACTCACTGAACCACCCAGGTGCCCCTTATTTCTCTTATTTTTAATCACTTTAATAAAGTGGTTATTTTCATTTTGTTTTATTAAAATGTTGTAGAAAAGGCTAGAGGGCTCGAATAATTTGTTTTTGGCTTGTGTCCAAGAAAATGCTTTACTGCATTAGGTTAATAATAAGCAGAAAGGTTAATTGAGAAGTTCAGTGAGATTTGGGATTAGACTTTGATAGAACATTTCAGATTTTTTTTCTTGAATGTTGGACAACATTCTAAGAAGTTAAGATTACTCTTTCATTGAGTTTTCAAATTTATTAATACTTGTGATATATATATTTATGTATAAAATACTAATAAATATTTTAATACTTCTTGGTCATAAAATGCTCTCCCTATATGTTTTAGATTACAATTAGCAGTATTTAGGTGATGAGCTTGTGGAAGAAATCTTTGCACTGTTTTTGGATTTAAATCTGCTGGAGACAGTAGTTTATTTTACTTGCAGTCTGCACAAAGAAAAGCCAGACCTACAATCTTTTTCAAATAAAGGGAATGCCTACAAATTTTAAATTACAAGCCTAGTGAATTTCCTTATAGTGTATGTGATTGTACTGTATACATAAGTAAATTATACATAGATCCTTTGCTGTTGATAGTTACAAGATGGTTACAAGACAGCTTGAGTAGGAATTTTGTATTGAATCTTTTGGGAAGAACTTTTTATTTTCTGTATATGTCAGAGTATCTTCTTCAGGGCCTGTCAGTTCTCTATCAGCACAGTGTTTTGAAAATTTAGAATATTTACTATATTTACTATAATATTCTTTTCTACCCAAACTTATATAATACCACTCTGACCTGGTATTTCTCTTCCCGTCAATGAAGTTCTTTTCTCCCAGTTTTATTGAGATATTGACTTAATTTAAGGTGTCAACATGATGATTGATACCCATATATATTGTAAAATGATTATCACAATAAGGTCAGTGAATACCTCTACTCCCCATAATTACCTTTTTGGGTGTATATGGTGATAATATTCAAGATATACTCTCTCTTAGCAACTTTTGAGTCTACAGTACATTATGTTGTATATACTTTATTCACCATGCTGTACTTTAGATCCCTAGAATTTACTTATCTTGTAGCTGGAAGTTTGTACCCTTTGATAAACGTCTCTCTATTTCCCCTACCTCCCAACCAACATTCTACTACTCCCTATTTTTATGAATTTGGCTTTTTTAGATTCCTCATGTAAGTGAGAACATACAGAATTTTTTTTTCTTTCTGACTTATTTGCTTAGCATAATGCCCTCAAAGCCCATCCATGTTGCAAAAGGCAGGATTTCCTTCCTTTTTTGTGACTGAATAGTATTCCTCTGTGTGTATGTATTTGTATGTACCATATTTTCCTCCTCTGTTCATCCATTAGTGGCACTTAGGTTGTTTCCATGTCTTGGCTATTGTGCATAATGTGGCAATGAACATGGGGGGAGTAGGTATCTATCTCTTCAAGATAGTGGTTTCATTTCCTTCAGGTATATACCCACTTCTATGAGATTGTTAGATCATGTGGTACTCCTATGTTAATTTTTTTGAGGAACCTCTACTGTTTTCCAGTAGTGGCTCTATCAATTTATGTTCCTACCAACAGTGCACAAGGGTTCCCTTTTTTCTACAGCCTCTCCAACATCTGTCTCTTGTTTTTTTTTTTTTTTTTTAAATAATAGCCATTCTAACAGGTGTGAAGTGATAGATACCTCATTATGGCTTAACTTGCACTTCCCTGATGATTTGTGATTTTGAGCATCTTTTGATGCACCTATTGGCCATCTGTGCAGAAATCTCTATTTAGATTTTCTGCGTATTTTTTAAATGGATTGTTTGGGTGTTTTGTTTTGTTTTGTTTTGTTTTGGCTATTGATTTGTATGAATTCCTTATATATTTTGGATACTAACCTTCTATCAGAGAGATGGCTTGTAAACATTTTCTCCCGTTCTGTAGATTGCCATTTCATTTTGTTTATTGTTAGAAGCTTTTAACTTTGATATGGTCCCACTTATTTGTTCATTCAGTCAAGGTTTAAAAATCCAAAATAATTGGCACACATGGGCATTTAACAGGAAGCAGTCATTAATGCTGTTATAAAGTCTCTTAATTCTGTTCTTTCTCTCTCTGAGCAACCTAGAATTTTCCTGTTTCCTGTGTAATCTTGATGCGCTTTTTTTTTTTTTTTTTAAATTCAACCCCAGGGAAGAAAGTAGAGGAGGGTTCTAAGCCAGTAAGTTTTAGAATATTATTTGCTATTTGGCAGATTAGCAAAAGCCCAGTACGGAGTATCCCTCCTTTGCACATGGGGAAACTCAGGCATGATCCTTGCACAGGATCATGCAGCTAGTAGAAGAGAGAACCAGAATTCAGACACGGGCCTGTTTGAGTCCAATCAAAGTGTATGTTGTAACTCAACAATCCATTTAACCTCCTGTTCCTTTTGATCAGTTATCTTTCTCACTTTTAGTTATCCAAGACTGTCTTCTTTTGGAGGTAAACCTCACCATTTGAGACCAAGGGCACTGTGTTCTCTAGGGAGATGATACTGTGAAAGATACAGGAGAATGTCACAGATCCTGACATTCCTGGATTTAAATTCTACCTCTGATCAGCCACCTAGGTGGCTCAGTTGGTTAAGTATCTGACTCTTGATTTCGGCTTAGGTCATGATCCAGGATTGTGAGCTTGAGCCCTGTATCTGGCTCCACACTGGGAACGGAGCCTGCTTAAAATTCTCTCTCTCTCTCCCTCCCTCTTTGTCTCTCCCTCCCACCCCACCCCACACACAATCAATCAGTTCCACCTCTGATACTTAATAGCCAAGTCACAAAACCATTATGGCACATCTGTACAGTAATTTGATTTAATGAGTTGACTGTGTTATTACTAATCTTTAGAAGAACACAGGTACTTATTCCACTAAGAATGGTTATTCCGGGGGAGCACCTGGCTGGCTCAGTCAGTAGAGCATGCAACTCTTGATCTTGTGAGATCAAGCCCCACGTTGGGCGTAGAGCTTACTTAAAAATATTAAGGGGTACCTGGGTAGCTCAGTTGGTTAAGCGTCCAACTCTTGATTTCAGCTCAAATTCTGTAAAAATTCTGATCTGTAGTTCTCATTCTGTAAAAATCATGATCTCATGGTTGTGAGATTGAGCCCCATCAAGCTCAGTACTCAGTGTAGAGTCTGCTTGAGATTCTCCCTCTGTCTCTCCCCCAACTTATGCTTTCTCTTTCTCATGTAAATAAATAAAATCTGGGCGCCTGGGTGGCTCAGTGGGTTAAGCCGCTGCCTTCGGCTCAGGTCATGATCTCAGGGTCCTGGGATCGAGTCCCGCATCAGGCTCTCTGCTCGGCGGGGAGCCTGCTTCCCTCTCTCTCTCTCTCTGCCTGCCTCTCTATCTACTTGTGATCTCTGTCTGTCAAATCAATAAATAAAATCTTTTAAAAAAAATAAAATCTGAAAAAAGAATGATTTTTTTTTTTTTTTAAGTAACATACCCTATATGAGGTTGTCTTCACTCACATATATCAAGTAAAAGTTAAAGGCAATATGGAAGTACCTCCTTTAGAACCATGTAGAACTTGCTTTGCCTATTTTGGAAACATTTAAATCTATAGCATAATTTGGAACAGAAAAGAACATCAATGTTTTCAAGTTCTGTGCCGTAGTCTAAAAATGGGTAGTAATAGCAACTAAGTTAATTTCCTAATTTTGATAGTCTATGTTAGCCTCTTTTGGGCATTAAAGGAAACAGCAGAGTGGAAAATCCTCTTCAGTTTAGAATAGTTTACCTTAGAGGCCTAATGACCATACCAGGGTACTCAGAAAGAACAGAGTATGAGTTGAGAGTTACTAGGGACAATTCTGCGGCTCAGATGACTTCATTGATTTTGGCTTTCTGGAAGAATCTTTGCAGAGGGAGGTTTCCAGCATCATCACTCTGTCTTTAAGTTTCTGCACAGGTGTGCAGTAAGGTCTTATTTTTCCAGTGGCAAGGGCAGGGAAGGGAAGTCATTTTCTTTTTTTAAAAAAAAAGATTTTATTTATTTGAGAGAGAAAGAGCATGAACAGGGGGAGAGGCAGAGGGAGATGGAGAAGCAGGCTCCCCACTGAGCAGGGAGCCCAGCGCAAGGCTCCATCCCAGGACCCCGAGATCATGACCTGAGCCAAAGGCAGCCATTTAACTGAGCCACCCAGGTGCCCTGGAAGTCATTTCCTGAGAGAAGAGAGATGATCTCTTTCTCTGAACTTTTGTAGAGGCCTGATCTCCAGTTCTGACGCACTTTAAGGTGTGGTAATAATTTAGCAAAACACTACTTTTTAAAAAAGTATCTTTTAGTGCTTTACCTAAACTATAAAGTGTGTATCTTTTATAATTCAAGAATCCAGTAGTTTCTTTAGCAGCATTATTTTGATAGATTTTTTTTTTCAATTGACTGATAAAGCTTTTTGGTTTTCATCAAAATCTTCAGGTGGATTATTTTGAAGCAAATTCCAGAAATCATTTATTCTGTAAAAATTTTATACACACACACACACACAACCACAACACCATTATGACATCTAAAAAAAATTAGCAGTAGTATCTTACCAGGTATCTGGCCATTGTTAAGATTTTTCCAATTGTGTAACTTTTTTTTTTAAGTTGTTTTGTTCTAGTCTATACATTACCTTTGGTTGATAATGATTCTTTTAAAAAGATTTATTTACTTATTTATTTGAGGGATGCCTGGGTGGCTCAGTCAGTTAAGTGCCTGCCTTCTTCGGCTTAGGTCATGATCCCAGGGTCCTGGGATCTAGCGCTCTTTGCTCAGCAGAGAGCCTGCTTCTCCCTCTGCCTGCCACTCCCCTTGCTTTTTTTTTTTCTCCTAAAGATTTCATTTATTTATTTGACAGAGAGAGAGAAGGAGAGCACACAAATAGGCAGAGCTATAAGAAGACAGAGAGGGAGAAGCAAACTCCCCACTGAGCAGGGAGCACGATGCGGGTCTGGATCCCAGGACCCTCGGATCATGACCTGAGCCGGAGGCAGCCACCTAACTAACCGAGCTGCCCAGGTGCCCCTCCCCCTGCTTTTTAAAAAAAGATTATTTATTTATTTATTTGAAAGAGAGAGTGAGAGTGAGCAGTGGGGAGGGACAGACAGGGAGAGGGAGAGAGTCCCAGGCAGACTCTGCGCTAAGCATGGAGCCCAGCATGGGGCTTGATCTTATGACCCTGAGATCACAGCCTAAGCTGAAACCAAGAGGCAGTTGCTTAACTGACTGAGCCACCCAGGCCCCCAGTTGATTTGAGTTTTAAGCCTCTTTTACTCCGTAAACGTAGAACCCTCTGTCCTGTTTTTTTCCCTTGTAATTTATTTGTTGAAGAAATTGGGTCTTTTGTCCTTTGAAGTTTCCCAAGTTCCAGATGTTGCTGATTGCATTACCATAAAGTTCTTAATTTGCATGTTTCTCTGACCCCTTTATTTCCTGTTAGGCCTAGGGAAGGGTTTCACAGTCTCCATTCTTGCTATTGATTATTGATGGATAGATGGATGGGTGGGTAATTTTTTGTTGTGGGTAACTGTCCCTGGTCATTGTAGGCTGATGTTTAGCAGCATTGCTTGTCTCTAACCACTAGAAACTCCCTGGTTGGAACAATCAAAAATGTCTATTGACATTGCTTAATGTTCCCAGGGGCAAAAATTGCCCCCATGGAGAACCACTAATCTAAGAGGCTTGATCAGATTTAGGGTCAGTGTCTTGGGAAGAATTCTTCATCTGTCGTGGTGGTGTTTCCTCTCTTTTCTGAGCACCATTTTTTATCTTTTTTTTTTTTGTCATATACATAGTCTTTTAACAGAACATATACTGAAAATATTCCCTGATGCTTTAGAAACCTTAATTTTAACATTTGGCATTTATTTGAACATATTATTTACTAATATCCAAAATATATTGTTTTGCAATTTATTTTGACCTTTAGAAAGAACCAGCATATTTTACAAGACTCCAGGATTTCAGTGTATGTTTACAATTTATATATGCAGATGATTCTGGTTTTTTTCAGTATTACCTTAACAAAGGACCAGTTATTCAAAAAGTGTTCATAGGAGTATACAGGCTAAGTTTATCTTTGAGGTGTTATGAAATGTTTTCTTGGTGTTTCATCTCCTGACCATGTTGGTCATTGCCTCACTACTCTTTCAGCTTTCTTAGCAATTGATCTTGGTTTCTTGACCTCATAACTGACTATCCCTTTCATCTTTTATAGCACTGAGAACTTGCTTGTTCCAGTAAAAAAATAAAAATTAAAAAAAAAAAAAAGCATCATGTTCATCTCATTATCTGCCTCTGTTTGCCTTTATCTTTTCTCTAAGGATCTGTACTCAGTCTGGCCCCACACCTGCCAACCCCAGCTCTGGTTGGGTTGCCTGTGTTTTTGACTTCTTTTTTTTTTTACTACCCTTTGTAAATCCTTACAGTAGTTAGACACAACCAACCCTGATTCTAGTGAACAAGTCCTCATAAAATAAAATATGATTAATTCCTAAATGAATGCTGCTGTGTTAATGAGTACTTTTTCTTTTTTAATCAAGTTTACCTGGAAAATTCAAATGCATCCAGTAGATACTGTTTCATATTTAATCCCTTAAGTACCAGATTCTATTATTAAAGATCTTAGATATTTTTAAATCCCAATTGTTGGCCTGACTGAAATATTTTAAGAAGCCTAATACTCAGGGCACCTGGGTGGCTCAGAGGGTTAAGCCTTTGCCTTTGACTCAGGTCATGGTCTCAGGGTCCTGGGATCAAGCCCCGCATCAGGCTCTCTGCTTAGCAGGGAGCCTGCTTCCCTCTCTCTCTGCCTGACTCTCTGCCTACTTGTGATCTCTCTCTGTCAAATAAATAAAATCTTAAAAAAGGTGGGGGGGCACCTGGATGGCTCAGTTGGTTAAGCGAGTGCCTTTGGCTCAGGTCATGATCCTGGAGTCTGCTTCTCCCTCTGAACTCTTCCCTCTCATGCTCTCTTTCACTCTCATTCTCTCTCTCTCTCTCTCTCTCAAATAAATAAATAAAATCTTAAAAAGAAAAAAAAAGAAAAGGAAGCATAATACTCACTGGTAGGGTAAAAACAAAAAAAACCACAACTTATCCCTAAATGTGCTTCACCATTGCAAGTTGTTGGTAATTAAAAATTTATTAATTCATATCCGGTTTTTCATTTTTACAATAAACTGAAGAACCAGGGTATTATCTTTCATCTACTTTAGGTTGAACTAAATTTATTTAGTTTATGTTAAACTAAATTTTATTTGGTTACTTATTTTAATGATACTACAATTGTACTGAATTTTGTTTTTGAAGACCTTTATTTTATGATTTTTGATGGGTTTTAAAATAAAAAAGGTTTTGTGTTCTGAGAAACAGAGTTTAATCTCTAGTGAATTATGAAGAAAGGGCTTAGATGGTGGGACTCCATCCTTCCTTAGTGATCATTTGACATAGACAGAAATTGCATTGCTTTAGCTTCCTTTAAATTTGCTTTTAAGAACATCTGCTATCACACTGACAACAGTCAATTATTGCTGCTGTGGAAAGATCTTTTTTACTACCTGTTTCATTTTCTCTTCACAGTCTCCAGTGCCTATATAGGTGCTTTGGTTTGTATTGACACCATCTAACACTTAGTAACATGTCCCTTTATAATTTGTAAGATCTTCCACCATAGGGTTTCTTATTTCTCCTGTTAAATTTAGAATTTTTTAATTAAAAAAATTTTTTTAAGATTTTATTTATTTATTTAACCCATACAGAGAGAGAGAGACAGAGAGAGAGCGCACACAAGCAGGGGGAGTGGCAGAAGTAGGCAGGGAGCAGGGAGCCCGATGTAAGGCTTGATCCCAGGACCCTGGGATCATGACTTGAGCTGAAGGCAGATGCTTAACTGACTGAGCCACCTAGGCGCCCTAAATTTAAAATTTTTGAGCACAGGAATTGTCTGATACATACCTTACACTGAACAGATAGAAAATACTCAGAATATGCTTTTGATTGATTGGCAGATAATTTTTTTTTAAGATTTTATTTATTTATTTATTTGACAGAGAGAGATCACAAGTAGACAGAGGCAGGCAGAGAGAGAGAGGAGGAAGCAGACTGCCTGCTGAGCAGAAAGCCTGATGCGGGGCTTGATCCCAAGACCCTGGGATCATGACCTGAGCCGAAGGCAGAGGCTTTAACACACTGAGCCACGTAGGCGCCCCAGATTGGCAGATAATTTAAAACTGCCCATAATATGCAGATTTTGTGAAATTGGTTTTATAAGGAAGAATTACTTCAAATTTGATTCCTCTAAAAACCATTGACTCATATTAATAAAAGTGCTATATCTGCTTTCCAAAGCCCAAAGTACGTTCTTTGAAATTGAAAATTGTTTACTTTAGTGGAAACTAATAGGTTTTTTCCCCTTTTTGCTCTTTTTATATTGGTTTAGCCTCTTTAAAACAGGGCAGAAATAATAGTATATTACCTTAAATCTTTTTTTTTTTTATTTTTTAGATTCTTGGGTCATTTGTGAGTTCACTGTATTTAGTTTTTGTTCTTTTTTGTTTGTTTTACTGACTTAATAAAAAAAGATATTAATATAGCAGGACCTGATTTTTACTTCCCTATTTCTTTAGAAACAAGAATATCAGGTATAAGGACTAATTCACCAGAGGTGATGAGGAAACCATAGTTCTTAAATGATTTCTGCTGAGAGGATATGCTTTAGTTACACTTCTCACTTTTTTCTTTTGATTAGTAAACAAAGGCAAGTGTTGAATATTTTGGGGCAAGTGAAAATGCTGAATTAGGAGAGGGAAGAACAGAAAAATCTCTCTTTTTTTTTTCTCCTTTCTTTAAAGATTTTATTTATTTGATAGAGAGTGAAAGTGAGAGAGATCATAGAGGGAGAGAGAGAAGCAGGCTCGCTGCTGAGCAGAGAGCTCAATGCAGGGCTTGATACCAGGACTCTGGGATCATGGCTTGGACCGAAGGCAATTGCTTAACCGACTGAGCCACCCAGGTGCCCCTAAAAGTTACTTCTTAAAAAGAAGTGCCTTGCATAGTAAGGATTCAGATATTTGATTGTTTAGATTGCTCTGCTCTCAAGTTGCTACATTTAGTTGTTAAATTTGAATCTTATGTGATCAGCTAGTGGATATAGTAGAAATCATGTTATAGGAGGGACACCCATAAAAGGGTGTGGTCACCCACCTCTAAGTTTTGATAAAAACTAAAGTTAGAGGGGTGCCTGGGTGGCTCCGTTGGTTAGGTGTCTGACTTAATTTCAGCTCAGGTCATGATTTCAGGATCATGGGAATGGGGCTGCGTCAGGCTCTACACTCAGCAGGGAGTCTCCTTGAGATTCTATCTCTTCCTCAGCCTCTTGCTCTCTCTCTCAAATAAATAAATAAATAAGTAAATCTTTAAAAAAAAAAAAACCCAAAACACTGAAGTTAGAAAATATACCGAAAGAGATTAAGAATTTAGAAATTCAGCCTGTTGGGGTGGAAATGTCAGGTGGGAGACTATGATTTCAGTTTGGCTTCCATTAATAGTCACGCTCAAATTATGTCAAAGTATAGGCGATTTATTATAAGGGTATATGTGGACTGGAACTGAGCCTTGTTAGCCCCAGGATTGCTCCAGGATTCAAATCTCTTTTTGACCCTCTATTTTTTCTTCTGTTTCTGTGTCTTTCTTTTCTTCTTCTTTCTTTATGGACACTTTCTGCATATTCAGTCCATTCTCCTCTCTGGACTGGCTGCTTTTGCTTGCTCCATCATAGCTGCTGTATGTATAATTCTTGTCTTTTCCAGCCCATCTCCCTTTTATAACCTCTTAGTTTAACCTTCCACTAGTAACAAACTCTTCTTCACTATTTCCCACATTTCCAGATGTTCTGAGCTCAGCTCATCAGTTTTTAAATTTATTTATTTTTTTAAAGATTTTATTTATTTATTTGACAGACAGAGATCACAAGTAGGCGGAGAGGCAGGCAGAGAGAGAGGAGGAAGCAGGCCCCCTGCGGAGCAGAGAGCCCGCCTTGGGGCTCTATCCCAGGACCCCGGGGTCATGACCTGAGCTGAAGGCAGAGGCTTTAACCCACTGAGCCACCCAGGCGCCCTTCAGCTCATTAATTTATAATTGGGCCATATCTAACCTTGACCAGGAAGTTGTTAAGAGTATAAAATACATAGCAGTTGCAATATAATAATGAGTCCCCAAAGATATGATTCATGGATCACTGGTAAAGTTTTTTCAGATTATACAGCACTGGAAGTGTCTTTGCCCTTTGATTTATAAGGAGAAATTGTTTAAAAAAAAAAAAAAGTCTCATCCTATGATTTTGAATGCTAGATTCTGAGAGCTCCAGTTTAGCCATATACTGAGTAAGAAGTCATACTGTAGGCAGTTAGCACATGAAACCCAGTTCACATGCTTTATCATCATCCTTTCTGTTCTCAAAACAGCCAAAAACTGTTCTGTGTAAGACATTTCACATGTTTAATTCTTTCAGTTCTTCTAACAAACCGCAAGCTTAAAACAACATTTCAGTATTTAGTTAACGGTAACAGTTTGTATCAGGGGTGCCTGACTGGCTGAATTGGTGGAGCATGTGACTCTTGACCTCATCAAGGTTGTGAATTCAAGCCCTAAGTTGGATGTGGAGCCTACTTTAAAAATTTGTGTGTGTGTGTGTGTGTGTTAAATTGCTTGCAGACCAAGTCACTGCAACACAGACCTCTACAGCACAGGACCTTGGACAGAGTGGAGGAGGAATTCACTGCCATGCTTGAATGAGTTGTATCATTTTGTATACTGATAGGCATTCTTTCAACAAGATAATACCACTCATTGAATGCTTTCTCTGAAAGTTTTCATTATATATCTCCCCACTCTTACTTTAATACATAATTTGTTATGTTAGAATTGAAAGCTCAACTGAGCCAATTGCTCAGGCAATTGAAATAAGTTTTTATTGACATTGACCTCTGGTGAAGATTTTCAGTTCTGTGTCTATAATGCTGAAAGAAAGCTGAACTTTGATATACAAAGGTATCTTGGCTATTAGGATAGGATGGATTCTCAGCATAAAGGTATAGGGATTTTTCTTCTTCAGTTAATGGTAAGTTAGTATGGAATCTTTGCAAGTTCAGTTAACAGAGATAAATTACACCTTCTGTTTGCAATGAGCGGTTGGTAAAATGGGTATCTTTTAAAATGTACAGGTTACGTGATATTTAGGATTTTAAATCATGCTTTGATGTATATTATCAGATAATTATGATAATATTATGAGGTAAGTGGTATGGCTGTTACAATCACTTATTAACAAATGAAAAGGCTGCGGGACAGAAAAAAGTATTCGCTTCAGCTCCCATGGGTAATTTGTAGCACAGGCAAGAAGAGAACAGTTACTTTGCAGTTTGCTATCCTTTTGGGAAGACCACAGTCCTTTAAAATTTAGGGTGTTACAACTTTAGGAATATTAAATATTATAACTTTAGTGAATTTTTTTGGTAAACAGCTGGTTTATTGGACATAATGTATTTGGTAGTAAGAAGGGAGTGGAGCTGATAGCTTCTCTGGAGCTGATGAAAGGGTCGTAGAGGTTTTTGTTTACTTTGTATGATTTAAACTTTGACATCATCAGCTCTTCCCTGATGCTTTTTGTATATGTTGTTCTCATTGTTTGGTGTTTTTGTGTATACGCTATTAATCATCTCCATCCTGGTTCTCTTCTGAATTTAAGTTTTATTTTCAAAGGTAAATTAAGTTTGAGGTTTGCTTTCTGTCTGGCACTTGCAATTAATAAACTTGACCTGCTGGTTGATTACTGCTTGAACCCTGGATAGCTTGTGCTGATATTTTTAAAAAATAATACTTCTTTGTTTTATGAGCCTTGTTTATGCTTTTGGCAAGTAGTCCTTTTGCAGAAGCTTACAAAGAAGTGGTATTATAATAGTTTACTCAGGTGGGTGTGGATGAGAAGTTTGTACTCAAAGCTCTACTTTGCTCTCAAGTACGTTTGTTTATGCCTATTGTTGAGAAAGAAAAATTTTCCCTTACTCTTAAAGGTTCTTTTGGGTGGTCTGAGAATTAAATTGACATGAGATAGGTTAACAGGAAAAAAATCAAATTTAATTACTTCCACAAGGGGGCTTCATAAGAAAATGAAGCCCACAGGCAGTCAAGCACATGAGGCTTATATGGCACCCATAGCTAAGGAGAAAGGGGTAGGGGTCTGGGACCTCAAAGGAAGGAGACAATTCACAGAAAGATGAAAATGATTAAATGGTAAACAAATGTTTGCTGGGTCATACAGAAACAGTGGGACAGAGAGAGGAATTTCAACAGACTCCTAAATTCTTCCCTGTCTACCATACCTGGTCCATATTATGCTATAGTCAATCTGTGGTGATAGCTCCCTTCTTGGAGGAGGTCCTCTATCTAAATTGTTTGAGACAGTTTAGTGGGGAAGGTCAAAGTTTGGTTCTTCCTAAGACTTTTCTTTCTTAAAAATAATCAGCCTAAAGTAATCCACATGCCAAAGAGACACATTTTGGTGTGGTAAATTTTGTTGCCCTACACTGTAAGTGGTGTTGCCTCTGCTTCAGATGTCAGTCCATCAACAGCGTATGCTGTTCACCATTTATATTTCAGGAATGCTCAAAAACCTTAAAATAATCCTTAACTTTTGTTAGCTCTTCCTCCATTTTAGTGTTCCTATAGCCTTCGGCTGCTTTAGAAAGGCTGACTCTTCATGCCCCACACTTTGCCCCCATTTAACTAGAATAGCTTATAAAATTCCTTCATTATAAGATTTTATCTAAATTTTATTTGAAGAAAGGTATCTGTATTTAACTTTGGAAATAAATAGCTTAGTTAGTGTTTTCATGTCACAATTGTAAATGAGGTGATAGTTATGCTAAAGCAATGAAATATTCTTCCCTTCCTATCGCATCACAATAGTTCATGAGAGTAGTTTGGTAATTAGTAAACCCTATGTGCCCATTATCTTTGGATGGTACAAATGGAATGTAACTTTTACTTCCACCAATATATATTAGTGACTTTAAAAATCTTACATATGGTAGCTATGTCAGGTGTTATTTTTTAGTGATTAGTCTTGTTCATGTTTGGATTCTAATTTAACTCTATAGATTTCCCATAGGCAATGAGTCAGAAGAGATGATCTTTGATGGTGGTATTTTTACAATATGTGCTTTGGAGTTATGATGATCCCCAGAAATGCCTCAAAGTCTATTGTGGATGAGGAAAGGGAGAGCTTAGGTGTACAGGGCTCTAGCCCCAATATCCACTTCATTTGGAGCAGCTGCAATTACATCTGTTCAATTAGTGGAGTTCCACAAAAGATTTAGTTTGAAAGAGGATTCTGGGGCTAAAATGTGAAACCATCAGATTTTTAGTAAGACCTAGGAGTTAGAAAACCTAGGGTCCATTCCTGGCTATCCCGTTAATTAGTTTTATAGTGTAAGCAAATCATTGGGCGTATTTTTCTCAGCTTTTCATAAATAAAATAAAAATAGTTTTGTCTCAAAACTGTTTTCTGATAGTGATTTTAATTTAAAAAAATAATAAAAATACTATTAATAATGTCAGCAATTCCCAAGAACTGAGAAATCTGAAGTGGTTTGAATTTTGTTATAGAATTTATAATAATAACTATGGGTTTTCTTTTTCCAATTTTCTGTGATCTAGGCATTGTTATTCTTTTAAAGAAACAAAATTTGTTGGCAGCTTTCCTTACAACTTGATTTCTAAAAACATACTCATACACAGTATGTGTATATTTTGAAAAACTTTACATTGATTTTCTTCCAGTTTCTAAGAACATAAGTAGATAAATAAAGCTCAGTTTGGAGAAAACTTTTAGCTTTCCCTACATTTCCAAGAGAAATCAAGTCCAAGATGCTTGCATTTATTTACAGTCCTTGAAAGACTAGAAAATTGCACCTGAAATTGGATTAGCACATTTCTGCATCTGATGTTAAGTTACTCTGCATGGTTGGGTTGGATACCATTTCTTTTCTTTCTTCTTTCCTTTAAGCAGAGAATTTCAGTTTCTTTAGGAAACCCTCCCTAGCCTGTATGTTTATTTAAATCCCACAGCTTGTGAAAAAATCTCTTGGGACAAGCATAAAGGTAGAGCCTATTCAGAAAAGGTTCAGTAATTGTGTCCTAGCCTTGAGAACAAGCCTTTGTTCTTCTCTTTCATCTGATGGAGTGTTAGAATGGCCTCTCTTTAAGGAGTTAATTAGCCAGCTTGATTCAGAGAGGAAGTAAGAATAACACTGTAGAGTTATCTTTTAGGTGACTTTTTAGCTCTTATAGTATATACATATTAAATATTGAGCAAATAAGCTGCTTCTTGTATTGCATCACCTGAGTTGGACAGCCCAAGTTACAATTTTGAGCATAGCTGGTCAGTTTCTGGTAGGCAATTATGACATATAGGAAAGCACAGGAATATATCTATCTGCCTATAGATTATTAAATGTGAGATATGTCAGAAGACTATGTCTTATCTTCTGGAAGTTGTTAACAAAATTAAATATCTGAAATGAAATATTATTCTTGTGTATTTAAAAGCCTTTCAACTGAACCAAAGAAATCCTAGAACCAAGAATTCATAGGAGTTAACAAACTTTTAACTGGTCACTTATTTTTTGGCATAGTAACCTGTAGTTTTATTGACCAAAAGTTCTCCTGGGAAAAATTTAGCAATTCCATAATAATTACTTTCTTTTCTTTTCTTTTTTTTTTTTTTTTTTTTTTTGATTTTTTTTTTTTTTTTGACACAGAGAGAGCACGAGCACAGGGAGCAGCAGAGGGAGAAGCAGGGAGCCCAGTGTGGGGCTTGATCATCACCCTGGGATCATGACCTGAGCCAAAGGCAGATGCTTAACTGACTAAACCACCCAGGCACCCCCATAATAATGTCAACAATAGCCATTTGTTGAGTACCTCCTATGGGCCACTTCTTAAAATAACATATTTTTTTTTTAAGATTTTATTTATTTATTTGACAGAGATCACAAGTAGGCAGAGAGGCAGAGAGAGAGGGGGAAGCAGGTTCCCTGCTGAGCAGAGAGCCTGATGTGGGGCTTGATCCCAAGACCCTGAGATCATGACCCAAGGCGGAGGCAGAGGCTTAACCCACTGAGCCATTCAGGTACCCCTTAAGATAATATTTTAAGGTATATAACTGAGGAGTTAAGTTTCGGAGATGTTAAAGTAATGTACTCAAGATTGTTCAACTCAATCGGGCAAGAGGGTTGAACACAATGCTCCCCAGCTGTACAACTCCTATTCTTTCCCTAAACCCATGTCCTCTCTCACTGAAGACTCATTTAGGAAATACATCTATCTCTTCTTTTCAGAGTACAGATTCTCTTTAAAATAATTTATGTCAAGTGAATCCTATTTTACTTTTACTTTACATGGTGAAATTAGATATACTTAAAAATTAAAATCCAAAAGACTAAATTATTTCAAGAAGAAAGTAAGGTTGGCATCCTTGAAATTATATATGCCCAGCATTGACTTGCCTTGCTGAGAGTTATAGTACATCCATGTCAGCCTGCTTCTTGTTTGTGTTAATGTTCTGTAGTATGAGATTTTTCCTTGGACATTGATCACCATCTTCCTCTTCACACTGCTATACTCTCTACCCGTACGAAATTATGGGGATTTTTTGGTCCACACTGTGGTGTCTCTCCCAATTGGGTGGGACTATGGTGGTCTAGGCTGTGAAAGAATTCACCTGAGGCAGAACAAAGGAGATAGAAGTTTTTGAATACACTGCAAGGAAGTGGGGGACCAGACAGTAAAGGAGACTGTTTGCAAGGAGGCAGTGGGTAGGGGCTTTTTTTTAAAGAGGGTAGGTGAAGAGGTATGGCACGTATAGAATTGCCTGGTTGTAGGTAACCCATTGGTTACTTAAGGCCTGTGGATATTTTGAGATGGGTTGCCTGACGGCTTGTCTCTGTTTAGTCAGGGTCACTGTGGGCCCTTTCTACATTCCATTGCTCAGGCCTGTTGCCTAGAAGAGCCTCCACACACACCACCAAAAAGTGCTCTCGCTGCAGGTACCCATGACTAATGCAGTGATGCAATATTCCATTTAGTCAATAGGTGCCATCATCTAACATAAGATGTGCTTCACCTGAAATTTCTTTTATTAATAGCTTTAGTTTATTTTAAATGAACCCATTTCTATTCTCTGGATCAAACATTTTGGGCTTTTGATTTGTTTATAATGAAAAATCTTCTAATTTTCTTTGGTAAGTTATATTTGTAAAATTGATGTGTGTTTTCTTCTTCCTGTTTTTGTTTTTAATTAGAAATTTTTGGTTTTTTTTAGGATTTTATTTATTTATTTTACACAGAGAGAGAGAGGCTTGTATTCCTTCTGGGAGGGAATACAAGCTGGGGGAATGGGAGAGGGAGAAGCAGGCTTCCCGCCAAGCAGGGAGCCCAATGTGGGGCTCGATCCCAGGACCCCTGGATCATGACCTGAGCTGAAGGCAGACGCTTAAACTGAGCCACCCAAGCGCCCCTCTTCTTCCCGTTTTATTAATAAAAGGAGTTGAGTAATCCTGCACTGCTTTTATATATTTTATGTTGGCACTGGGGTAATGGTGCCACTGGTAAGAATAACCCTTGAATGAAGGTGAGATATTAGGCCAGTCAATGCTATTACAGTCTGAAGGTATTTAGGAGAAATTAAAATACCTCATTTTATTTTCAAGGCTAAACAGTACTCCACACCCATTTTTCTTTGAAGATTTAGACACTTGAGAAGATTGTCAAGTATCCTTTAACTTTGATTAAAGGAACACTGAATGTTCAGTCTTTTACCTACAAAACACACAGTTTTATTCAAAGAGGCTAATGCCCTGTCATCCATCATCTTGAGGTTTGCCTATGAGTCAAGAGCCTTTGGGATACTAGCTAAGCCAGTGATACTGGTTATAGCTTTAGGCAAAGGGAATAGTTCATGTCTTGACCAGTTGGAGGTTAAACAAGAGTAGCAGTTGCTGTTCACTGAAGATGCCTCTACTTAATAATGGCTTAGTGGTCTAAGGGTGTCTCTTTAAATTCTCGGACTTGAGTTCACTGCTTTATTTCATATTTGTTACCTCTCCTCTCTTCAGTTCTTTGTATTTCTGTGCATTTTTAGAACCAATTCTCTTGGAAATCAATTTTAAATTCCATAAGGAAGATTTTTGGATGTTTTTGTTATCATTTTTTATTATATGCTGAAATATGCTGAAAGTATGTCCCTATTTCCTCTGTCCTTTACCTCTAAATTTAAGTTAACTTGAACTTTATTTCTGGAAGTTAGGTCCAAGTCTAACTACCAAATGATTGGAACAGTGGCAGAATAGACTTTAAAAAGATTTATTTATTTGTCAGACAGAGAGAGCATGCACAAGCAGGAGGAGTGGCAGGCAGGGGGAGAGGAAGAAGACTTCCCGCTGAGGAAGGAGCCTGATGTGGAACTTGATCCCAGGACCCTGGAATCATGACCTGAGCCAAAGGCAGATGCCTAATCCACTGAGCCACCCAGGCATCCCAGAATACACTTTTCTGTAGTGTTCTCTTTTCTGCTCATATATACAAGCTATCAGGATGTCCTAGGGTTTGAAACACCATGAACCTGAAACAAAGATGGCAAACTGGTGTAAGAGAGAAAGTGAAAGAATACGGTTACTCTTCATATGAATAGCAAGGAGGAAGTGTATTGCTTATCCTGGGAAACACAACTAATTCTTTCTTGTTTTTGTTTTGTTTTGTTTTTAATTTTAGAGATAACAGACTTTATTGTCCAGTAATTAAAAGTATTCAAACATGTGTTTTTCTACATAACTTATTGTGAGGTGATAGATGTTAAATGAAATAGTAATTTTCATCATCTACTTCAATTCATGTCTTCTTGACCATTTCTTCATTTTCCCTCACAACTGCCTGCCTTTGAGGCAATGAAGAATTTTTAACCACCATAGTTATGGACTTGAGTATTCATCTGCAACTACTGATACGCTCATTACATGTGGTTGTGCTCCTATTGGTTTTGTCATAGCTATCCTCTGTGAGGTGTGCTTTTGGAAAACATTCAGGACAATCTTAATCTCAATAGGCTCTGTTGTACCTCAGAGAGCTCAGTGACTGGCTGGTAAGTGCTACTGCCCAGCCCGCATGGCCAGTGGTACTTCATGTGCCCTCGTCCTTCAGCAGCACACACAAAAGCCCTAATTAAGTCCTTTTCATCCTTCATATCTCAGATGTCTCTTGATTATGGAGATTTTTCTTTGACTTCCGTGTCTCGGTTAGTTACCCTTACACTACTTTCATAGCTCCTCCCTTTCCTTTTTTGTAATGCCTGTCTCATTTGTAGTTGCTTGTTTACTATGTCTTACCAGACTTGAAGGGCCACAAAAGTAGGAATTATGCTATTCTTGTTCCTTGTTGAATCACGGGTGCTTATGACATCATTGGACAGAGTGATGCCAAATAGAAACTTGTTGCACTAAATTAGAGTAGAAGCATGTCCAGATGTTATGAGAGGCTAATAATTTTGGATAAGGACTAGCCTAACTCATTCGCCCCAGAATTTTAGTTCCCTAAATGAAGAACTCCCTACCAAAATCTTAGAACTACAGTTGACATTTGAACAGGGTTGAGGCTCCAACCCCCCATACAGTCAGTTATCTGGGTATAATTTCTGACTCCTTAAAAACTTAACTACTAATAGCCTACTGTTGACCAGAAGCCTCTCCAATAACAGTTGATTAACACATATTTTGTTGTATGTATTATATACTGTGTTCTTCTAATAAAGTAAGCTGGAGAAAAGAAAGCGTTATTAAATTCATAAGGGAGAGAAAAAGTATGATATGCATATTTATTGAAAACAATCTGTATTCACACTGCTATACTTTCTACCCCTACGAAATTATGGGGATCTTTTTGGTCCACACTGTGCTGTCTCTCCTGATTGGGTGGGACACTAGTGGTCCAGGCTGTGAAAGAATTCACCTGAGGCAGAACAGAGGAGATAGAAGTTTATTGAATAGACTGCAATGAAGTGGGGGGCAGGACAGCAAATGTCAGTTTTTTGCTTTGATCCTTTTTTACTGATTTCTGATAACCTCATTTTTAAAAAGTACCAATTTAAATTGGAAATTAGGCACAGAATTTAGAAATGTGAAAGTAGCTCTTTAAAGATTTTGTTTGCATAGTGCAAACTCCGAAGTCTTCTTTGTTTTCTTGGCATCTTTGCAAAATAGATTTTAAAGGACTGGAATTATTCTGTTTCTTTTTTTACATTCTTTTTTTCGAAGTATGAGCCAAGCATTGTGGTATAGCAACCAGTGTCAAAGAAAAGTGAAAAGAAGTGACAGAATAGGACTTTAGTTCCATTCCTTCTTCCATTGTCTACCAAAGAAACAATCTGGTGAGAGAGTGGGCTTCTGCTCATTTGTATATAGGACCTCCAAGGAACAGGCTCCTGACCATGAGAAGAGGGGCCTGTTTTCTTCCTATCTAAACTATCAGAGGCCTTCTGTCACCCTGTGCACATTGATGTGATCTGTCAGACATTGACGCACTGGGATCATTAGTATTGTTTTTATAGAAGAAGAATTGAATCCTAGATTAGCTATATAACTTCATTGTATTTCAGCCGACCTTTAGCAAATACTAAATATGTATCTAATCTGTGCTCCACAGATATACTACATAGAACCTGGTTTGGATAAGGAAATAATAGGGTACTGTGTATGCAGTTTTGACCAGTAAAATTTATGATAACATGTCTTGAACAACTATGGACAAAAATACTACACAACTCAGTCAAGGGAAATGAGGCTAGTTAAAAAAAATGGTGACTTGACCTGGGCTCCAAAAGAGGGTAGCATTTTCCAGAGCCCCTTGTCTTCTAATAGAACTGGGGTTTACTTGATGTTTACCTTAAAAATAACACAGCCACTATTGATTTATTTGGAAATAACAGAGGAATTGCAGTTCAAGATATGTAAGCCATGGCAAACCATAGGCAAGTCCTAAGAACAAAGGAGAGGACTGCTCTTTTATAGAGGACAGGAGGGAATGGGGAGGAGGTTTACAAACAAAAAGTTGGCTGGGAAGCTTGAAGTGTGATAGCTTTTCATTGGCTGAATTGTGACAATTTCTCATTGACTGGACTGTTGCTAGGCAAAGAGAAAATCTTCATCTTACTGGGATAGGAAATTGTAGACATCTTCCTGTTGGGATCTGAATTGAGGGTGAGGGGTAGGGTGAGAGAACTTCCCCTTCTGGTTTCCTGACTTCATTTTAAGTGAAATTTCCCTTATTCAGTTGCTCATGGAATTACTACATTTTATGGTGTGAACAGCAAATACTAATGGGCATGCAGGAATGAGAGAAACCATTGTTCATCATGATTTTAGGAGGTTCATGAACTCCCTGAAATTATGTGGTAACCTTTGTATATGAGTGCATTTTCCTAGGAAGAGTGTTCATCGGATTTTTTTTCTTTTTCTTTTTTTTCCTTCAGTTGATGTAAATAGCCATTTATTTAATCAGATTTTGAAAATGATTTCGTGGCTCCAAAAAGAGTTTTAAAACTATTTGACTAGATTACTTGGAGAACACTGAAGGGAGCGAGGCCTTGAAATGAGATCTGAACAATAAGCCAAGCAAAGTGAAAGGATTTGCACAAAAAGGTGACAACACCTAAAATTTCTTCTTTCTTCTTAATTTTTTTTATTTTTATTTTTTTTTTTTAGGATTTTATTTATTTGTCAGAGAGAGAGCACAATCTGGGAGAGTGCAGGCAGAGCAGGCAAAGGGAGAAGCAGGCTCCCCGCTGAGCTAGGAGCCCAATATTGGACTCGATCCCAGGACACTGGGATCATCACCTGAGCCAAAGGCAGATGCCTAACCGAGTGAGCCACCCAGGCGTCCCTCTTTTCTTCTTTAAAGGGTTTCCCTGAGTTCCTAGATCTTCACAGATTCTAAATGGGCTTACTTTCTCTCTTATGCTAATTTCCCATGGCATTGTTCCTGCTTCCCTTTGCTATCTCCCATGCTCCAAGAGTCATAATTGGTTTGGATATAGTAGTTACATCATAGTTCTTAATAATTAATTTTTAGATGTGACATGATGAGTATAATTTTTTTTGTAATTAAAATGAGTGAAATACATTTAAGAAAGGACAACACATAGTAGAAATCAGGAGAGTTTAATCTGAAAATTTAGTAGTAATTGATTGCCCAGTACGGAAAGTATAGTATCTACATGTTCATTTCATTTAACAAACATTGTCAAACACTATCATGGGCCAGAAACTGCTGTGAATACAATATCCAGAAGAAGAAAAACAGACTTAGCCCTTCCTCTCATGGAGCTTTCAAAACAAAACTCATAAATTTGTCCATAATTTATAAACTTGGTTATACTTTTCAGTGTGTCTTTTTTTTTTAATTAAAAAAAATTTTTTTTAAAGATTTTATTTATTTATTTGACAGACAGAGATCACAAGTAGGCAGAGAGACAGGCAGAGAGAGAGGGGGAAGCAGGCTCCCCGCCAAGCAGAGAGCCCGATGCGGGGCTCGATCCCGGAAGCCTGGGATCACGACCTGAGCCGAAGGCAGAAGCTTTAACCCGCTGAGCCACCCAGGCGCCCCACAGTGTGTCTTTTTGGGAAAATCCCAAGTAAGATCATTCACCTCTATTAAAAGGACCTTTCTGATGATTTTTCTTTCCCTAGATCAGTGATTCTCATTGGGGCTTGCAGCAGAGGGGTTGCCCCCATAGGATATCTGGCAATTTTGGTTTGTATCTCTAGCTGAGAAGATATCTAGTAGGCAGAGGCCAGGAATGATGCTAAAACTCCTACGATACACAGGGAAGCCTCCACAACAAAGAATTAGCCAGCCGAAACTGACAATAATGTTGAGAATGAGAAACCCTGCCCTAAGTGGATATTTCAAAGTAAATGAACAGTCAACATTGCTGAAAGGTCTTAGTAAGAAAGAGGCAGGGCTTACTCAGGCATTCTGGTACTGCAATATCATGCCGCCCTAACTAGCCTCTAGTGTTTCCTCATTAGTGGGTTTCAGCCTTTATTAAAAGATTCTCTGGTAAATTTATATTCTGTTTTTGGCTCATCTCAGTGGATGTGGTTAATGTAATAGGGAATGATGGCTTGGGTTTGAAATTTGGAACTATGCTTTCCTTTAAAATGTTACCCTGATAGAGTGGCATAATTAATATATTCCATTTTCATTATCTCTTATTGTCATTATTTATTTAATTGCATGAATGAACCTAACAGGTAAGTCCAAAAATGTCATCATTGTAGACTAACATATAGGAAGAACTTAGGAATCGACATAGGTGTTTACTCTTAGATAAATTCTCTGTAACTTCACTGTGCTTCATTAGCTTAATGTGCATATAAACACCTAGAAATCATATTAAAATGTAGGTTCCAGGGCACCTGGGTGGCTCAGTTGTTAAGCATCTGCGTTCTGCTCAGGTCATGATCCCAGGGTCCTGGTATTGAGCCCCACATCAGGATCTCTGCTTGGTGGGCAGTCTGCTTCTCCCTCTTCCCCTGCTTGTGTTCCCTCTCTCACTGTCTCTTTCTGTGTCAAATAAATAAATAAAATCTTAAAAAAAAAAAAAATGTAGGTTCAGTACACCTGAGGTGAGGCCTTACATTCTCTATTTCTTTTTTTTTGTTAAGATTTTATTTATTTTTTTGGGAGACAGAGAAAGCACAAGTGGGTGGAGGGGTAGTGGAAGAAGCAGACTCCCCACTGAGCAGGGAGCCCAATGTGGGGCTCGATCCGGGAACCCTGGGATCATGACCTGAGCTGAAGGCAGATGCTTAACCAACTGAACCACCCAGGCACCTCTGAGATTCTCTATTTCTTTTCTTTTCTTTTTTTTTTTTTAAAGATTTTATTTATTTATTTGACAGACAGAGATCACAAGCAGGCAGAGAAGCAGGCAGAGAGAGAGGAGGAAGCAGGCTCCCCGCTGAGCAGAGAGCCCGATTCGGGGCTCGATCCCAGGACCCTGGGATCATGACCTGAGCTGAAGGCAGAGGCTTTAACCCACTGAGCCACCCAGGCGCCCCTGAGATTCTCTATTTCTATCAAGAGTTTGGTTTTCCATACAAACAAGCCTAGATGAAGCATTAGTTTGTAGCACAAAATAAGTATGCTTAAAGTGTCACTGTTCTCCCAACAAGAGAAGATTAATTTTTAAAAGGCTTTTCCTGCTTTTAAGTTATTTGTAATTTCACTGTTGAGTTATAAAAGTGATAAAACTAATGTTGGAGAAAAGCTGAAATACAGGAAAAAGGGAAATCTCTAATTCTGATTTCTACCACCCCAATGAAGTTGCTAGCATTTTGTGTATTTTCTTTCAGTTATTTTATCCTAAGAGCTTCAGAAAATATACTTAGGGGTGCCTGGATGGCTCAGTTAGTTAAGCATCTGCCTTCCCCTCAGGTCATGACCCCAGGATTCTGGGATTGAGCCTGTGTCAGGCTCCCTGCTCACTGAGGAGTCTGCTTGTCTCCCTCTCCCTTTGCCCTTCCCCCTCTGCTCGTGCCTAAGTAAATAATATATTTAAACAGAATGTATGCATTATACAGTTTTGCATCTGCTTTTATTGAAAAAAAGGAAGGCGAAAACATTCTCCTTTATTTTTTTTCTCACTTTCCTTCTCCTCTCTCCTAATGCATTTTATTGTTAAGCTTTGAATAATTCAGTTTAGGAAAGAATTTATCACTTAGGAAGAGGCCTGCTGAGAGGGATAAAGGATCACATGCTTTGCTGTAAAGACTTCATTTTGTAAGATGACTTATGTCACGTGGTGGTTAAAAATATATTTCTTACCATTGGAGAAAACAAAGCTGAGGAAAGTCTGCCTCTTTTTTACATTTAATTTTCTTTCTCCTTGCAGATGTATGACTGATACTTTGGAACTTGACCTAGTCAAAGAACATGCCATTTCTATTTGAAATTGGGCATGCCTTTTTTCATTAAGGAACTAACTTTTCTTCCTTGTAACTGGGAGATCAATAACAAATGTGAAATTTAAGTACAGTTACTGAAATATGCAGTTACTGAAAATCGGTGTGTTGAATATTTGTGATTGTGATTCTTATTTTCCATTTACTTATGTTACTGGTTCAGAAACACCCTAGTGATAAGATCATAAAGAAATTTACAGATTGCTATAGAAAGTACCCTCTGCTCTATGCTTTTGATGCAGTTTATTTATATTACCTACTCACCTTAGGTAGGTTCAGTATATCTCTGATAGGCTTCTAGATTGACAAACAAAATTTATACTTTGGAGTTTGTTTTTTTTTTAAAGATTTTATTTATCTGCGAGAGGGAGAGTTTGAGAGAGACTGAGCACAAGTGGGAGGAGGGCAGAGGGAGAAGCAGACTCCCCACTGAGCAGGAAGTCCAGCTTGATGCTGAGCCCATCACGGGAGACTTGGATCACGACCTGAGCCAAGGGTAGATGCTTAACTGACTGAACCACCCAGGTGCCCTTGAGTTTTTGATTATTTTAAAAGTCCATTTAACTTCTAGACATTTGAGTCCTCTGAAGCTTCAGTGACTCATATAGACTTCTCTGATCCCAATTTGTGATTTGTAGAAAGCATCAGTTTTTTAAAAATTGTAGAGTCATTTTAGAGTTGTAAGAAATTTTATTGCTGTGCTGGAAAGTTCACCATTTTTTCATATTGCATCTTTTTAGTCTAAGTCTGTGATTTATTAAAAAAAAAAACTTTCTTCCACTTAATTTCAGTCTTTGTTTTCTATGACATTTAAGTCTTTCAAGCCTCTTGATACTTTTTTAAATTGACAAATTTCTGAAAGTGATTATTTATGTATACCATTGGTTATTTAGCCCTGTTATGCTGAGAGTGATTTTTTTTTTTTTTTACAGATTTTCTTAGTTGTGACTCTTTCAGAAATTGATTTTTATGTCTCTTATGGTTATATCATAATTGGTTCCATTTGAGCCTCCTGGAATTGATTGAAAGCAACACTGTGAATAGTCCAGAGGTTTTTAAAGCCATATGTTCTGTAAAGCCTGTTAATGGTTTGGTAAGCTCATGTACTCTGTCAAATATTCAACATGATTAAGCTTCATAGCAACTATCGGCATTCTGTGAATATGCCAAAGACTTAAGCTCATTCACTTAGCTGAGTTCCCTCTTTAAAGGTCTCTAATTTATGCTATACAAACAGCTCTTTGGATCTATTATATTGGAGGAATAATAATTAAAGTTTCTTCATCTCCTTTCCTAGAGAATATATCGTCTTCTCATTCTTTAGGGGAATGACTGTACAACTCAATCAAAAGGAATCTCAGGGTACCTCTGTGGCTCAGTCAATTAAGCATCCAACTCTTGATTTCTGCCCGGGTCATGACAGTGTTGTGAGATTGAGCCCCACGTCAGGCTACTGAACATGGAGCCTGCTTAAGATTCTCTCTCTCCTTCTCCCTCTGCCCCTCCCCCACAAAAAAAGGGGAAAAAAAGGAACTTCTACTATTCTATTTTTCCTAACTTATTCATTTAGTTAGTATTAAGTTCAGCTGTCTTTCACAGAAATCCAAATTAACAAAAGCTTTAAAAAGAGAAAAGTTTATTTTTCTTTTATGTGGAAATCCCAAGATAGGCCCTGTTCTTCACAGACCTCAGAGTCCTGGACTTTTCCATTGGATCATTCCATTGTTCCTTGGGTGTGATCCTTGTCCTCATGACCCAGGAAGCCATTATATTCACATCTCAGGTAATAGGATGCAGGAAAGGGTCAAAGAAGAAAGGGGCAAAAGGTACATATTTTCTGTCCTTTAAGTAGGATTCTTTGAAGCTGCCACAAGTGTTTTTCCACTTACATTCTTTTGGTTAGACTTAGTCACCTTGCCATTCTTAGCTGCAAGGAAGGGAAAGACAAGTTTTTTTATTCTGGGCATGCCCATTTATTACTATGGAAGGGACAGTGGATATTGAGGAACAGTTAGTTTGTCACACTGTTCATGATTTCTGTGTCATCCACTGTCATCGAGTAGAAAAAATTTTAAGACAAATACCCCAATTTTAGCATAATATCTTTGGGATATTATTAATAAGTTTGGTTATGGTAGACTAAGATACGGGGGAAAAAACAGAACTGACAGAAGTTTTCTAAGTGTATTCACACAGCTCTTCTCTTTTCTGATTTCCATATATCAGTGCAATTTGTTTTCTCACTAATCACTACAATTTCTTAATCGTCGGTCCAAAGAGACAGCTGATCTGAAGTCATATTACTGGAAGATCCTTCTAGTCTTCAGACTCCGGGGCATGAAACCTAGACTTACTTAAAAGTATCATTCTCAATGTTCAAGTTCCGATGCCCACCTCACCTCCTTAGAAAGGTGTGTGCTCCTGAATGCATCAGAGCATTAAAATACAAGTCACAAAATAATGAGAGGAAGATGAGCGTGGGAGCAATTACAGGGAAAAAAATGACACAAATGGTTTTAATAGAAAAGTTTTCCTCATAATGCAGGGCATGTAAGGCAGGATACTAGCCATAGAAACAGAATATGGAATCAAGAGAAATTAGGAAATTAGGATCCCTGGAAAAGAAATGAAGACCAAGAGCAGCTAATGGGAAATAATTTGTCCCTGTATTTTTAAAAAGTATTTCATTTATTCATTTGAGAGAGATAGCTCATGAGCGGGGGTGGAGGGAGGGAGGCAGAGGGAGAAGCTGGCTCCTCACTGAGCTAGGAGCCTGATTTGGGGCTTGATCCCAGGACCTAGGAGTCATGACAAAAGCTGAAGGTAGATGCTTAGCCATCTGAGCCACCCAGGCACCCCGTCCCTGTATTTTGAGAGGTACTTATATTTCTTTTTAAGTGTCATATTTTTATTAATAGGGCTTTGTACAAAGAAAAGAAATGGGCTGATGCTTCCATTTTGCTTTTCCAGTGGATGAGAGAAACAATATTCTCAACTCCTGATGATCTGAATGTATTTTTGAGACTAACAAGCTGACTCTAAGATTGGGACTCTGAGAAAAAAAAATAGAGAGGGCCAGTCCTGTCTTTTCAGTTGTCTGAATTAGCTCAGTGAGACCATAGGAAATTGTTTCAGCAATTAAATTTCAGGGATGAATGAAGTGGTTGATTTGGCCATAATATAGTGCAGCAAGACACCAGAAACACATTTGATCAAATTTCAAGAAGCAATGGTCATGTCTATGGATATCACATTTATATACCCTTGACCACAGAGAAAAGAGCTCAATGTGAATGAGGTATTATGGTTGTCATATTTTTTATGTACATAGAGTAGTTACATGTTGAAGAATGTTTCATTTTAATTTTTGTTCATTTAAAGTGAGGCCTTGGGTTGCCTGGGTGGCTGTCAGTTAAGTGGCTGCCTTTGGCTCTGATCATGATCTCAGGGTCCTGGGCTTAAGCCCTGCATCGAGTTCCTGCTCAATGGTGAGCCTGCTTCTTCCTCTCCCTCTGCTGCTCCCCCTTCTTGTGCTCTCTTACTCTCTGTCAAATAAATAAATAAAACCTTAAAATAAATGAGGGCTAGAAGAGTGCTTGACTGACTCAGTCTGTGGAGCATGAGGCTCTCAATCTCAGGGTTCTGAGTTTGAGCCCCACATTGGGTTCAGAGATTGCTTAAAAATAAAATCTTTTTTTTTTTTTAAAGATTTTATTTATTTATTTATTTATTTGACAGACAGAGATTACAAGTAGGCAGAGAGGCAGGCAGAGAGAGAGGAGGAAGCAGGCTCCCTGCTGAGCAGAGAGCCCGATGTGGGGCTCGATCCCAGGACCCCGGGATCATGACCTGAGGCTTTAACCCACTGAGCCACCCAGGCGCCCCCAAAATAAAATCTTTTAAAAAGATAAATAAAATGAGGCCTGGAAAACCAAGCATTTTAATATCCTTTATTAAATTGTGGATCTTTTAGAAATACTTGTAAGGCAAGCTGAAAGGCACATTTCCTACTCATGGAACACTTTTCAGATATCTCTAAGTGTTTTAAAAGTAGTTTTGTATACAGAAATTTAAACGAATTTAAGTAACTTTCCCAAGACAATGCAGAGTTATTGTACTTTAAAAATGAAAGAAAACACATTACAAATCTAAAATAAATCCAAGGAACTAGTGGACATGTTAACCAAATTTTAAGAAACATAGTTCTGTGTATCGTGAGTGGGGTAGAAGAATGCAAACCTGTCGTTAGGTCTTTCTACCCACGGTTAAGTCTACATACCACAGATGGCTGCCCATCTGCCTTGATTTTTTTGAAAGTAATTTCCCCATGATTTTTGTTATGAAAAATTTTTAAACATACAGAAAAGTTGAAAGAATATGCTGGCAACACCCATATACCCACTGTGGAAAACATTTTGCTGTTTTTGCTTTATCACTATCTCTCCACCCATCCACCTTCTTTTTTTTTTTTTTAACTTTTAAAATGTTTTAAAAGATTTTATCTATTTACTTATTTTAGAGAGAGAGAGTGAGCGGGAGAGAGAATCCTAAGCAGACTCCACACTGAGCATAGAGCCTGACGCAGGGCTCAGTCCCATGACTATGAGATCTTGACCTGAGCTGAAACCAAGAGTGGAAGGAGGCGCAAAGGACTGAGCCACCCACACACCCTTCCACCTATTTTTTAAAGATTTTATTTATATATTTATTTTAGAGAGAGGGACAGAGAGAGCATGCATGAGCAGCGGGAGGGGCAGAGGGAAAGGGAAAGAGAGAGAATATCAAGCAGACTCCTCACTGAGTGTAGAGCCCAATGCCAGGCTTGCTCTTAGGACCCTGTGATATGACCTGAGCCAAAATCAAGAGTCAGATGATTAACCTAACTGAACCATCCCGGCGCCCCCACCAATTTTTCAAAATATTTTTCAAAAGTAAGTTGTAGGAATCAGTATGCTTCCTAAATTCTTTTGTGTATGTTCCATTAACTAGATTTTTTTTTTTTTAGGTAGAGTATGCATGCACAGAAGTGCTTAAATCTTAAATATAAATTACACTTGATATTCCCTATCAAAATACAGATTTCCATCATATTAGAAAGTTACTTCTTGCCTCTTCCTAGTTATTTCCAGCCCCCCAAAACAATTGCTATTCTAATTTTTTTTTTAATTTTTTAAAGATTTATTCATTTACTTTAGAGAGAGAGAGAGTACTTGAGTAGAGGGAGGGGCAGAGGGAGAGAAAGAGAGAGAATCCCAAGCAAACTCCCTGCTCAGCATGAAGCCCTACTTGGGGCTAGATCCCATGACCTATGAGATCCTGACCTGAGCTGACATCAACAAGTCGCTATTCTGATTTTTTTTAAAAAATCATAAATTAGTTCGCCTAACATAGAACTTCATTTATCATAAACAGGTATCTGTATATGTATATGTATGTGATTTTTTTTAATTGAGGGTGATACTATTTTTTTGAAGATTTTATTTATTTATTTGACAGAAATCACAAGTAGGCAGAGAGGCAGTCAGAAGAGGGGTTGGGGAGGGAAGCAGACTCCCTGCTGAGCTGAGAGCCAGATGCAGGGCTTGATCCCAGGACTCTGGGATTATGACCTGAGCCAAAGGCAGAGGCTTAACCCACCGAGCCACCCAGGCACCCCTATGTGTGTTATCTTATAATGTTAAACTACATTGTATTCCTAGAGCTCAAGATATATTTCCTTTTTAATATATTGCTGAATTTACTTTGCTAATGTTCCATTAAGGTTTTTTGCATTTGTGTTTATGAAGAATTCTATTTAAAGCTATTATTGTCTCTTTGAGCTTTGTTTTAAACTTTAACATAAATTTTCATACGTTGCATTTTCATTATTCAGTTCAAAATACTATTTTTTCAAACTACTGTGATTTCTTCTTGATTCGTGGTTTATTTAAAAATATGCTTAGGGGGTGCCTGGGTGGCTCAGTGGGTTAAGCCTCTGCCTTCAGCTTGGGTCATGATCTCAGGGTCCTGGGATCCAGCCCCGCATCGGGTTCCCTGCTCAACGGGGAGCCTGCTTCCCCTTCTCTCTCTGCCTGCCTCTCTGCCTACTTGTGACCTCTCTCTCTCTGTCAAATAAATAAATAAAATTAAAGAAATATATATGCTTAGGGACGCCTGGGTGGCTCAGTCAGTTAAGCATCTGCCTTCAGCTCAGGTCATAATCCCAGGGCCCTGGGATAGAGTCCCACATCAGGCTCCCTGCTCAGTGGGGAGCCTGCTTCTTCCTCTACCTGCCACTCCCCCTTCTTGTGCTCTTGATCTTTCTCTCTCTCTCTGACAAATAAATAAATAATATCTTTAAAAATATTATGCTTGACTTCCAAATACTTGATGTTCTGTTAGGCATGTTATTAAATACTTAATGATTTAATTCAGTTTATTCAGAAAACATATTCTATATAATTCTTATATATATTTTCAGTAAATCTTCTGATATTTAGTGAAACTCAACTTCTGGCTTGGTATTTGATCTATACTATTGAATTAGACCATGTGCACTTGAAAAGACATGTTGTCTGGAGTATTTTACAAATGTTAATTAGATTAAGGTGGTTAATAGTCCTGTTCACATCTGTATCCATAACTGATTTTTTTAATCTAGCCATTATTTCAGTTACTATGAGATTGGTGTTAAGGTCACAATCATAGTTGGGAGTTTTAAAAAATATATATTTTTTCCATATAGCTCTTTCAAATTTTCTTCTTGTAGATTGAAGCTTTGTAACAGACATACACACACTTATGATTATATTCTTCTGATGAGTTGCCCATTTTTTCATTATGAAATGTATCACTCTCTATAGTCCTCTTAGAGTCTATTTTATCTGATAATAATATAGCCACCCCAGCCTTGTTATGCTTATTTTTTGCATAAAAACATTGCTTTTGACCTGTCTTCATCTTTGAAGATGCATCTGTTGTAAACCATGTATAGGTTAGTCCTGCTTTTGAAGTTCTTTATTCATTTATGTTTAGTGTTTTGCTTTTTTCCCCTGGTTTCCTCCATCTGTTTTTTTTTTTTTTTCATGAATTTTTAAAAATTCCTGTTTATCCTTTCTGACTTCTTTTGACTTGCAAAATTTTTTTGAGAATTCTAATTTCTCTATTGTCTTTTTTAGCTACATCTCTTTAAAGGGTTTCCTTAACTTTTCATGGTATATTTAAAATGAAGCTGTACCATTTTGTATGGAAAATGACTTAAACTATAGAATTCTGTTCATGTCTCATCTTTTATGCAATGGTTGGTACAGCTTTTCATCTTCATATGTGGTAAGACCCATATTTCAATATTTATAACTTTTCCTTTAAGTAGTCACATGTATTCCTAAGAAGAAACATTAAAACATAGCCTTATATTTAACCATATTTTTACTACTTCACTGCTCTTCATTTCTTTTTGAAGATCTATTTCTACATTTGGTTTCCTTTCTCATTAGTTTGAAGAATTTCCTGTAGCATTTCATATTGTGCAGGTTATATGGGCAATGAGTTTGCTTGGGTTTTGTCTGTCTGAAAATATCTTTATTCATATTTATTTTTTATAGATATTTTAGCTGAATATGGAATTCTTTGTCTTTCTTTCAGGACTTTATGTCTATTGTTCCACTGTTTTAGATTCCATTCTTTCCAGTGTGATGTCAGTTGTCATGTGTATTATGTCATGTGCCATTATTCATTGACTACTCTCCCAATTTTTCTCTTTATGTTTATCTTTCCACATTTTGAATATGTATGTATACATACATATATGTATGACATATATCATACAATATGATATATATAGGTATGGATTTCTTTGTATTTGTCCTTGCAATTTATTGATCTTCTTGAATTTGTTATTTATATCTTCAAAAAATTTGGGAAACTTAATTTTTTTTTTCAAGTACTTTCTCTGCCTCATTTTTCTAATGGAAGTCCATTTACACATATGTTAAAAGTTTTAACATCGTACTATTTGTTCCTCAGTTTCTTTCTTTCCCTCCCCTTTTTTTCCAGTTTTTTTTTTCCCCTCTGTGCTTCAAACTGGATATTTTCTATTAATCTGCCTTCAAGTTAACTATTTTTTTTTTATCTCCAATCTGCTGTTTTGACCCTTTATTGAATTTTTTACTTCAGATACTAAATTTTTTAGTTTTGGAATTTCAGTTTCTCTATTTTATAGTCTGTTTCTCTGCTGATTTCCTATCTCTTCGTTAATTTCAAACATCCTTTTCTTTACATTTTTAAGTGTAGCTTTCATTGTAGCTATATCTGCTAATTCCAACAATTGGGCATTCCAAGTTTAGTCTCTGTCCACTGTCTTTTCTTTTCAGTATGTTACATTTCCTGTTTCTGAAGAAACCTCTTGTTTCTTCATATGTCTAATAATTTTATTGTATAAAAGGACATGTGAATAATGCATTATAAATACTGTGGGTTCTATTATGAGTCTCTGAGGAATATTGATTTTGTGTGTGTATGTGTTCTTAGGCAGGTAACTTGGCTATATCCAACACCAGATTCCCCTGCAATGGTTAGCAGCTAAAACTAATGTTCGGATCTTCCAGCTTTCTCTGAGCTGCCTAGAATCTGTCCCACACATGCAGTTTACTTGTCAGTGAATTCAGTAGTGTTTATGTGTACAATGTAGGGCTCTTCTCTGTAGCTGTCTTTTTATTTTATTTTTTTTTAAGATTTTTATTTATTTGACAGAGACACAGCAAGAGAGGGAACACAAGCGAAGGGGAGAGGGAGAAGGAGAAGCAGGCTTCCCACTGAGCAGGGAGCCTGATGCAGGGCTCGATCCCAGGACCCCAGGATTATGAACTGAGCCGAAGGCAGATGCTTAAGAACTGAGCCACCCAGTTGCCTCTGTAGCTGTCTTTTTAAATTTTATTTATTTATTTTTTAAAAAGATTTTATTCATTCACCTGATGCGGGAGAGAGAGAACACAAGCAGGGGTAGCAGAAGAGGGAGAAGCAGGCCCCCTCCTAAGCAGGGATCCCGATGTGGAGCTTGATCCCAGGACCCTGGCATCATGACCTGACCTAAAGGCAGACGCCCAACCAACTGAGCCACTCAGGCACCCTGGTAGCTTTTTTTAAAAAGGATTTTCCCTTAATTTCTGGGTGTTATGGTAACCTCAAACTCTGTCCTCTTGGTTTCTGAAGCCAGAAAAACTGAAAATTTCTGAATTGTAGCTTCCAACCCAGCATTCACTGGAGCCTACCCTCAGGGAAAAGCTGTTTAAAATTTAAAAAGAGGGTTGGGACACAACGAACTCTTTGAGCCATTCTTAGATGTTGGCACCCCAGCAATTTCTGTCTGCTGTTGATTTTCATTGCCTTCAGAAAGTTAGATCTTGTTGTTTTGTTTTGGCCAGTTTTTATAATTCTCATCTGTGAGATGGTAGGTTAAATAAAGGAACTCCACCATTAGTGGGAGCAGAACACTTTGGTTTGGTTTGAAGAAAAAAAGGGGGAAGGCCAACTAAAGCTATTTTTTGAGAAGAGCATGGGTTAGAGGCCTCCAAGCAATAACTTAGGCTTCTTCTCCTTGACCATTCTAGGCACCAGGACATAGTCTTATTGATATTCTATACTCATTACTAAAAATTAGAAATGAGAAGGCAATATAATATAGGGGAAAAACCTGTGTGTGAGTGGGATGGCAAGAGACCTATAGTCCAGCTCTTATAATGACCAGGTGTTTTTTTTATGATTCTAACATGTATTTAATTTTTCATTTCCTACTTAAGAAACAAGTGTCCCTGTTCATTTATATTTTAAGTTTTATCAGTATCCTCATATGGATTTATCTAGCCCTTCTAGTATTACCAGATGTGTTTTTAAAATGTTTTATGCAAGTAATGTTAGTATTTGAAACATCCATTTGAGTCCATAGAATTTAAGTTGTGAGAATAGAAAAAGTAACATAACTCGATGAAAAACAAAAAATAGTACTTAATGGAAAATCGAGACTACTCTATGAACAAGGAAGAGAATTGAACAGTGTGCTAGGTACTTACAGTCTCACCTTTCAAAACACACATTCCAACACTATTAATATCAGTAAAATTAATCTCTATAATTAACTCAATTTTTAGACTTAAATTATTTGAATCTCATCACAAGTCAACAGAAAAAATATTGTAGTTTAGATTTTTACATTTTTCTCATCCTATGGAGTCTATGAATTTATGAGACTTCTTAAAGTCTTCAACCATTATCCTGGTGCTGTTATAATATATCTGTTACTTGTGGTATTTGTGTCATCATGACCCAGTAGTAAGATAATACATTGCCCACCAACTGTCTTCCATTTACAATACAAAACAACAAGCAACAGAGGCACACCTGTGTAAAGGTGTTGCTGTTGAGTAAAGGTGAATCTCATAAACACATCACACCTGAACCATCCCTGGATAATCAACTCACTGTAATTGACACCGGCACTTTGACTTGTTTTTCCAGTAGCAAACATGTACTTGTATATATCTCCTCTACAATTTTTTCTGAAGTAGGCTCCACACCAGTGTGGGTCTTGAACTCACAATCCTGAGGTCAAGAGATGTGTGCTCTACATTTTCTTGCATCTGGTGGCATGTGTTTATGAGAAAATCTCTAGCTAATAAGGTTTTAGAACCTAATAACTTCACATTTACATGGTTCTTTACACTTTGCTTTTCATGTGCTATTTTTTTCTATTCTAACAACTCGTATTCTCTGGGCCTAAAAGAATGTTTAAAATACTAACATTAGTTGCGTCCAGTATTATAAAAACATTTTCTTCAAAAGAGTAAAGGAAAGCCAGGGATAAGGAATTTAAATCCTAAATATTTCTGTTCATGATGAAATAATGTGTGGGGTTAGCTCTGCTTAAGAGCTTTGATACGTCTATAATACTGAGTTGGAAGGTCACCAAAGACCATTTTGGAGCACAAGAATACAGATGTTTGAATAAATTGTTCACTATGGCAAATTTGGGTTGTTACAAAGTTAGTGAACATAAAACAGTGTGTCCCAGTGTACTTGAGTGTTGTGCTGCCTGAGGAATAAGAATTACCATGATTCTTGTCTCTCAAGAATGGTGAAGAGTCTGAGATTTTACCCTACTTGCAAACTAACAAGTTAATCTGCTGCAGTTCAATGATTGCTGGCAGGTTCCTGGATCAAAGACAAATGATTTTATTTACTCATGGTAGTTGGGACTGTAGCCAGAGCATCAGCATTTGCACCATTTCCCCAAGTCCCAGTTCTACCAGAGCGATGCTAAGGGGGTCAGGTGACACCTGCACATGCAGTTGGTTATGTTGTTGGAGAGAAACCCTGAGCCCTAGGCACGTATAATAAAGATAATACTAGACAGTAAACAAGCCTGCTGTCTTTTCCAAAGGATGAATATCTTCCAGAGCTGTTTACTCTACTATCATTTTTGAAAGATAATCTAGAACAAAGGGAGTCAGGGCTTTGGCTCATAAAACATTTAGAAATGTGAGAGACCTATGGAGAATGGTTTCCTTTAGGATTTTCACTTGAAACATTTTAGATGATCCACCAATATAGGACAAATCACATGAATAACTCTTTTATTCTTTTACTTTTAAAATGTTTTTTGACCAGTTACTTCTATCTGTATAGCATATTTAAAGCTTATTTACTTCTATTTTTGTGTTAGTATAACAGTTTCTTTATGAAGTTAGTAGAGTGAGCAAAGTATTTAAATGAGAAATTGAGAGACAGTATATCAGCGGCAAAAGTATTCTGATTGCCAGTCATGCATTTCTTCATTGTTTAGTCTATTTGAACCTTGACATAAAAATCAAATTCTTTTACAATCGCAAGCCAAGTATTACCTCTTTTCATACTGAGAGATGTTAAAACTTACTTAATTTTATGTACATCTGCCCAGCACATAGGAGGTACTTAATAAATGTTTCTTAAATAATTAGATGAATGATCAAGACAGCTTTTCTTAGAGTGAAGTCAAATTATTAAGTTCTAGAGCATGGGACTATATTCTTGAAGTAGTGCTGTTTCATTAATAACTCTAAATATTTTGGGGTAAAGAATTTTGGTATGTGTGTTTGCTAGAATTTTTTATGCACAAATTAAATTAAGAATCTCTTTTATGTAAATTTGGACATCATTGTGGGCATTTTTAACATTTTCCTTTGAAATTAGAGCAGCCACTTGAATTTAATGATTATATTTCATTCCTAGAAATCCTATTTGGTTCTTTTTCAAGGATGTCTGGTTATTTAAAATGATACATGGTTCTTCATTCTGTATCTTACTCCATTTTGTGAAGTTCTTGAAGGCCTAAATTCTATGATTTGTTTCTGCATACTCTCACTCACGGTTATTGTATTAGGGTTCTTTAGAGAAACAGAACCAGTAAGATAATATACAGCTATGTGGGTAGGAGATTTATTACAGGAATTGGTCCATGTAGTTATGGAGACCCAGAGTCCCATGATCTGTCATCTGAAGCTGGAGAACCAGGAAAGCTCATGGTATAATTCAGTCTGAGTCCAAAGATCCAAGGACCAAGGGAACCAATGGTATAATTCTCCATCTGAGGCTGAAGGCTTAAGAACCATGAACTCCCATGTCTGAGAGCAGGAGAAGATGGATTTCCTAAATCAAGACAAGAGTTAGAGAATTCACCCTTCTTTCTCCTTTTCGTACTATTGGACTCTCAGTGGATTGGGCGAAGTCTACCCCCATTGTTGAAGGAATATCTTCTTTACTCAGTCTGCTGATTCAAATGCTAATTTCTTCCAGAAACACTAGGACAAAACATACCCAGAAATAATGTTTCACCAACCATCTGGGTATCCCTTAGCCCAGTCAAATTGACACATAAAATTAAACATCACAGTGGCTTTTTTCTTCCTGTGTTTTATAATTTGGAATTGGTATCTCATGTAATCTCATTGTTCCCTTCTCTTAGGAAGAGCAGATTTTTTACTTGTTAACCCTTTTGCTGAGGAGGACAAGTTCTGAAAGTTTTAACTTTATCCAGGAGTCTCAGTTCCCTCCCTGGTTTTTTAACAGATGGACGACTCCTCCTCCTCTTCTTCTTCTTCTTCAAGATTTTATTGTATTTATTTATTTGGGAGAGAGAGCGTGCATGAGCAGAGGGAAGGGCAGAGGAGGAAGGAAAAAGAGAGAATCTAATGCAGACTCCATGCTGAGCCCAGCTTGGGGCTTGATGTCCTGATCTTGAGATCATGACTTGAGCTGAAACCAAGAGTTGGACACTCAACCGACTGAGCGACCCAGGCACCCCAGGTTTTGTTTTCTGCATTTGATTATGTGATTATTAAAATCACAGATTTTAAACTCCCTCTGTTTTTGCCCTTTTGCTTTTTTGTTAGCTTAGCTGTATGTTTAAAAGGATATGTATTATATTTATTCAACATTTAAAAATGTATTTTAAGGGATATTTTATGTCTATTACTTATTTGTTTGTTTTTTGTTGTTGTTGTTTTGTTTTGTTTTTAAGATTTTATTTATTTGACAGAGATCACAAGTAGGCAGAGAGGCAGGCAGAGAGAGAGAGGAAGGGAAGCAGGCTCCCCGCCGAGCAGAGAACCCGATGCGGGGCTTGATCCCAGGACCCTGGTATCATGACCTGAGCCGAAGGCAGAGGCTTTAACTCACTGAGCCACCCAGGCGCCCCTGTTTGTTTTTAAGTAGGCTCCACACTAGGCATGGGCTTGAACTCACCACCCTGAGATCAAGACCTGAGTGGAGATCAAGAGTTGAATACTTAAGTGATTGAGCCACCCAGGTGCCCTGATTTATGTCTTTTAAGGGAGATTGTCCACTGTTTCTCAGAAACGCAAGTCTCCAGTTACTTTAACACATATAGTTTTGTAAAAAGTTATTCTGCAGTGGATGGATGCAAAAATGTAATTAAAAGGACCGCAGTCAGCCTTGTTATTATATCAGTATTTGTCATTGTAAAAAACATATGGTATTTTTATATGGCTAGTGGGTGAGGAAGCTTAAAATACTATCAATAGGATACAGAGATTCAAAATATGTGAATCCAAACTAATTATAACACCAGGCTACCGTAACCTAGAAAATGAAAATAGTGACATTTTATATGCATTAGCTTTAAAGGGAACATGGACTTTAACTGTTATTTTACTGCTTTTTCAAAAATAATGTTCAGATAATAAATATATGATGTTTATTATAGTTGTTGATTTGTTTTTAATAAAAGCCCACTGAGTAAAACTTTTGATAGATTGTAACTCAAGACAAAAATTAACCTAGGTATTTCTGTATAATTCAGAGGGGAGGAACTTTTTAACGGGAAAATTCTTTGTGAGGATTTGAACTGTGTTATGTAGTTTGATTATTAAATTAAAATTTTAAAACACTGTGAAAGAAAATAAGAGAAAAAGAGAGAAGAATGAGAAACAGCTAGTCACCAGGGAGGGAGTGTATGTGACAAACCTGGTGGGTTGGTGCAGTGTTTGGGTCTTTCCATTTACCACTCCAGAAGTACAGCAGAATTAATAGCATTATTTCCTGGTCAGTTTGACTGGTTATTGGCAATTAAACTGACATCACTCAGGCTTAATTTGAAATTTTTTTTAAAGATAAAGTTGGTAAAAGGATATTGGATTCTTGAATTATTTATCTTTTCTAATTTCACAGTTATTTCCTAAAATTGCTAATTGAAAAGAAACTCCCCACCCCACCATCCCCCCCACTCCTTTTCTTAACTAGTGTTCCTAACTCTTAAGATGATCTTTGTTTAGCATTTCAATACTTATACTATAGACTGAGGGAGAAGAGGGCAAAATCTGCATGGAAGTTACTATGAAAATGCCTAAATTCCCAGGGAACAGTGAGGGGAACTTTTGACTACATATGCTTTTACTCCTATAATGACTTTTCAGGGATGCAGATCAAGACCAGATTTATACAAATTTTATAGACTATTTGTTTTGCTTAAAGTCCTAGGTTAAAGTTTCAATATTCAGATGTGGAGAAAATGATAGAAACTGGTATTACAAGTACTTAAAATTAGACTTCTAAATGAAAAATCAGAAAAAGTATTTTGTGTAGCCCATTCAAAGAATTTTTCTGTTTTCTCACTTGGCCTTCAACAATCACATGCGAAAGGTATCATTATCCCCAAGACACATAGAAATATGTGATTTTAGTTCATTGATGATGGCACTTGTACTAGAATTAGTTTCTATTGATTCTTAGTCCCGTGTTCTATTTATAGGATGCTGATTACTGTCTCTAATCCCTGTTAATTAAGAAACACACTGATCACAATATAACCACCAAATCAAAATCATTTGGTTTATAGTCCCAGTTAATTGAAAAAGAATAATACACAGGTCAATGCAAGAAAACAGTCCAGAAATAGACTCACATGTACATAGTCAATTGATTTCAACAAAGGTGCAGGGGTGATTCAACAGAGAAATAGTAGTCTTATCATGAAAAGAGCAAAGGAACATTTGATATTAGAAGTGACTCCCAGATGAGAGGAGTCCAAGATGCAGAGGAGTAGGACACCTTAATTTCACCTGGTTCCAGGAATTAAGCTGGATCAAATCATTCTGAACACCTGCAAATTCAACTGGAGATCAGAGAGAAGAATAGATGCAATTCTACAAATAGAGAAGTGACCACTTTCTGCAAGAATGACAAAATGGAAAAGCTCACTTCAAAAAAGAGAATAAGAGGCAGTACTGACTGCCAGGGACCTAATCAATATGGACATTAGTAATATGTCAGAGCTAGAGTTCAGAATAACAATTATAAAAATACTGGCTGGGCTTGAGAAAAGCATAGAAGACACTAGAGAATCCCTTTCTGGAGAAATAAAAGAACTAAAGTCTAACCAATTTGACTATAAAAGGGCTATTAATGAGGTACAATTAAAAAATGGAGGCTCTAACTGCTGGGATAAATGAGACAGAAGAAAGAATTAGTGATATAGAAGACCAAATGATGGAGAATAAAGAAACTGAGATAAAGAAAGCTACCAACTACTGGATCATGAGGGGAGAATTCGAGTGATAAGTAATACCATAAAGTGAACAATATGATAACAATTGGGATCCCAGAAGAAGAAAGAGAGGAGCAGAATTTATATTGGAACAAATCATAGAAGAGAATTTCCCTAATCTAGGGAAAGAAACGGACATCAAATCCAGGAGGCACAGAGAACCCCCCTCAAAATCAATAAAAATAGGTCAACACCCTGACATCTAATGTAAAACTTATGAGTCTCAGAGACAAAGAGAAAATCCTGAAATCAGCTTGGGACAAGAGGTCTATAACCTACAAGGGTAGAAACATTAGCTTGGCAGCAGACCTCTCCATGGAGACCTGGCATAGCAGAAAGGACTAGCATGATATATTCAGGGTGCTAAACAAGAAAAATATGCATCCAAGAGTACTTTATCTAGCTAGGATGTCATTCAAAATAGATGGAGTGAAAAAAGCTTCCAGGACAAACAGAAAAAAAAATTGTGATCATCAAACCAGCCCTACAAGAAATATTAAAAAGGGGTCCTCTAAGCAAAGAGAGGCCCCAGTAGTAACATACACCAGAATGGAACAGAGACTGTATACAGTAACACTTTACAGGCAATATAATGGCACTAAATTTGTATCTTTCAATAGAACTCTGAATGTAAATGTGCTAAATGCCCCCAATCAAAAGACACAGGGTATCAGACTGGATAAAAATGCAAGACCCCCTGATACGCTGTCTATAAGAGACTTATTTTAGACACAAAGACATTTCCAGATTAAAGTGAGGGTGTGGAAGACCATTTATCATGTTAATGGACCTCAAAAGAAAGGTGGAGTGACAATCCTTTTATCAGACAAATTAGATTTTAAACCAAAGACTGTGGTAAGAGATGAGGAAGGACACTATATCATACTTAAAGGGTCTGTCCAACAAGATCTAACAGTTATAAATATTTATGTCTCTAACATGGGAGCAACCAATTATATAAGCCAATTATTTTTTTTTTTAAGATTTTATTTATTTATGACAGGGAGAGATAGTGAGAGAGGGAATACAAGCACCGGAGAGCTGGTGAAGGAGAAACAGGCTCCCCGCTGAGCAGGGAGGTCAATATGGGGCTCAATCCCAGGATGCTGGGATCATGACCTGAGCTGAAGGCAGATGCTTAATGACTGAGCCACCCAGGTGCTCCCGTATAAGCCAATTAATAACAAAATCAAAGAAATATATTCATAATAATAAAATAACAGGGGACTTTAACACCCCCCTCACTGCAGTGGACAGATTATCTAAGCAAAAGATCAACAAGGAAATAAGGGCTTTGAATGACACACTGAACCAGATGGACTTCACAGATATATTCAGAGCATTCCATCCTCAAGCAACAGAATACACATTCTTCTTGAATGCAGATGGAACATTCTCCAGTATAGATCACATATTGGGTCACAAATAGATCACATACTGGATTGCATACCAAAAGATTGGGATCATTCCCTGCATATGTTCAGACCATAATGCTTTGAAACTGGAACTCAAATCACAAGATAAAAGTTGGAAAGAACTCTAATACATGGAGACTGGAGAACATCCTACTAAAGAATGAATGGATCAACCAGGGAATTAAAGAAAAATTTTTAAAAATTCATGGAAACAAATGAAAATGAAAATGCAACTGTTAAAATCTTTGGTATGCATCAAAGGCAGTCCTAAGATGGAAGTATATGGCCCTATGAGCTTTTCTCAAGAACAAGAAAGGTCTTAAATACAGAACCTAACTTACATCTAAAGGAGTTGGAGAAGGAACAGCAAATAAAGCCTAATCCAAGCAGGAGAAGAGAATTAATAAAGATTAGAGCAGAAGTCAATGAAATAGTAACCAAAAGAACACTAGAACAGATCAACGAAAGTAGGAGCTGGTTCTTTGAAAGAATTAATAAGATCAATAAACCCCTGGCTAGACTTATCAAAAAGAGAAGAGAAAGGACCCAAATAAATAAATAAATAAAATGAATGAAAGAGATCACAACCAATACTGCAGAAATACAATTATAAGAATATATTATGAGCAACTATGTGCCAACAAATCAGGCAATCTGAAAGAAATGGATGCATTCTTAGAGATGTATAAGCTACCAAAACTGAACCAGAAAGAAACAGAAAACCTGAACAGACCCATAACCAGCAAGGAAAAATTGAAGCAGTAATAAAAAATCTCCTGACAAACAAGAGCCCAGGGCCAGATGGCTTCCCAGGGGAATTCTACCAAACATTTAAGGAAAAATTAATACCTATTCTTATGAAGCTGCGCCAAAAAATAGAAATGGAAGGAGAACTACCAAACTTTTTTTATGAGGCCAGCGTTACCTTGATCCTAAAACCAAAGACCCCACCAAAAAGGAGAATTACAGACCCCCCCCCCAGTATCCCTGATGAACATGGATGCAAAAATTCTCACCAAAATACTAACCAGTAGGATCCACCAGTACATTACAAGGATTATTCACCATGACCAAGTGGGATTTATTCTTGGGCTGCAAGGTTGGTTCAACATCTGCAAATCAATGTGAAACACTACATAAATAAAAGAAAGGACAAGAACCATATATATGAACCTCTCAATAGATGCAGAAAAAGCATTTGACAAAGTATTGCGTCCTTTCTTGATTAAAACTGTCCACGGTGTATGGATAGAGGAAACCCACCTCAGTATCCTAAAAGCCATCCACGAAAAGCCCATAGAAAATATCATTCTCAGTGTGGAGAGGATTTCCCTCAAGATCAGGAACACAACCAAGATGTCTACTCTTACCACTGCTGTTCAGCATAGTACTAGAAGTCCTAGCCTCAAAAATCAGACAAGAAAAAGAAATAAAAGTCATCCAAATTGGCATTCTTTGCAGATGACATGATAATGTATGTGGAAAACCCAAAAGACTCCACTCCAAAATTGCTGGAACTCATACAGGAATTCAGTGGCAGGATATAAAATCACTGCACAGAAATCAGTTGCATTTCTATACACCAACAATGAAACAGAAGAAAGAGAAATTAAGGAATCAGTCCCATTTACAGTTACATGCAACACCATAAGATACCTAGGAAAAACCCTAACCAAAGAGACAAAGGATCTATACTCAGAAAACTATAGAATACTCATGAAATAAATTGAGGAAGACACTATGAAATAGAAATACATTCAATGCTCATGGATTGGAAGAGCAAATATTGTGAAAATGTCTATGCTACCTAGAGCAATCCACACATTTAATGCAATCCCTATCAAAATACCATCAACTTTTTTTCACAGAACTAGAACAAATAATCCTAAAATTTGTATGGGACCAGAAAAGATCCTGAATAGCCAAAGGAATGTTGAAAAGGAAAACCAAAACTGGTGGTATCACACTTCTGGATTTCAAGCTGTATTACAAAATTGTAGGCATCAAGACAGTATGGTACTGGCACAAAAACAGACACATAGATTAATGGAACAGGATAGAGAACCCAGAAGTGGACCCTCAACTCTGTGGTCAACTAATTTTCGACAAAGCCAGGGGAGCAGGACCCATGGGCAGAAAGAGCTGATGAACAGAGGTTATGAGCGATGCCTGATTATATACTTGGGACCTGGGGGAGGTAAAGACAAAGGGAGGTGTCCAAAAGGACTTCCATATGCTAAAGAAGATGCTCAGGATACTGGAGGCTTGGCTATTATCAAATTAAGGCTGCTTTTCCTTCTAGTAAGGAATTAACATTAAGACAGTTGGGAGCTTCCTGGGGGAATATTATGCTCTATCTTAAGTCCTTGTCAATGGGCTGCAGGTCATGAAGAAATGTAATTTTGTTTACTTTTCCTTTCTGCCTCGGTTTCCCACATCACTCATGGAAGGGAGCGTGATGTTAGGCCTCCAGGAAATTGAGTTATGGGTCTCTGGAAGTTAGGCTATTGATAAGGATGCTTTTTCCTTATAAATCACTAAGACATTGATTGGTACACTATGGAGACTCATGTCTTGCAGGACTGTGTTCTCTATTAGTTAAACATTTGTTTTTCCCTTCCCTTAGTTTTAGGACAGTCCTGAGTCTCTGAGGAATGTCATACATTTCTCACCTGGGAGTATGTGTGGGGAGAGTTAGCAGGGGTGTCAGCTTGTGCTTTGTCCTCAGCTTGCCTTCTGCTCCCTTATCAGAAGGGGGATGCAGGAGCTTCAAAGATGTTGGTATTGTATTAATTCTTCAGCTAGGTGATAGGATACTGTGCTTTATTACTCAAGTCCTACCTATATGTTGTATGTATTTCCAGAATACATGACTAAATTTCATTAAGAAATACAAATAAAATTGAATTAATTTTGTAAGAATACTAAAAACTTATGGAAAATGAGAGTACCACTGTCAAAATCAGTTAGTCCAACTTCATTAAATAGTTTTTATCTAGAGCTGTAATATTTGGGATTTAGGAAAACTTGCCTTTGCAATAACAGAGGCCAGATATTTTATATTCTGGCTTTCCTTTAATTTTTCTGGTGTTGACATCAAGTTTTAATATGATATTAGCTATGTGTTTTAGAAATCTGCAGCACAAGGACAGAGGCAGATATGGTTTGAGTTGGAGGTTTTCAGTAAGATAGCTAAAAGAATAACAGTCTGATAGTGAATGATATGAGAGGAAAGCCCTTATTGATTAAGGCCAGGCAGTATGACTTGAGAAAATAACAAGAGCTCGGGTGGTGTTAGGAGTAAACCTATCATATGAAGGAGTAAGGGGCTAGTGGTAGTGGTGGGAATGGCAAAGACTAAAGGTGAATGAAAGTAAGTAATAATACATATTGCTGAGGCATGAAGGACAAACCCTTTTTGTTGTATTTCTTTCTGTGACAAGTTTTCAGTGGGGAATAAATGTTAGTTTTCCATTTTGCTTTAAAAAAGTGGTAATTTCCAGTTTGACTTTGTCTTCTCATTGTAACATATGACATCTGCTTTACTAACATCATCTTTTATGCTGAAATACAAGCTTTTTAGAATATAAGTGAATGGTTGGTTCCTGATTACTCCAGAAATTCGAATTTTCTCCAGCACCAAGAATTAAGAACTGCCAAAATGTATGTGTAGTGCTAAATCTTATACCTACGGAATGTTCTCTTGGAATAACCACAATTTTCAGTTCTGATACTAGTAGTCACCCGGAGTTAACACAGACCTTACGGATTCAAGGCACAGTCCCCAAGAGACTGCCTTCACCTCAGCTTCTGATTGGAAGTTTTGGGGTCCCAGAACACCCACATTTCTAATGAACTGGTTACAAATATGGGGGGTTTCCCACAAGACCCCCTCAGGTTCAATAAATATCTGGAAGCTAGAATAATTCACAGAATTCAGGAAAGCACTGTACTAATAGTTTAATTATAGTTTAATTATACAGGATACAAATCAGGACCAGCCAAATGAAAAGATACATAAGGTGAAGTCTATGAGGGTTCTACACATAGTGGTTTCATTCCCTTTGCCCTTAGAATCAAGGCACGTCACCCTCCTGCACAAAGTCCTCACAGCTTCTGTGTCCAGAGTTTTTATTGGGGTGCATTATCTAGTCATATTAGTTATATCATTGGGTACATGATTGAACTCAGTCTCTAGCTCTCCTGCCTTGCCCAGAGGTTGGGCTGATATTAAATGGCTCAAAGCCAGCTGCAACATGGTTGGGCTGTGTTCACATGGTTGGTCTTTCTTGCTTGGCTTGTTCCCACCCTGAGCCATCTCTTTCTCACATAAGCTACCTAGAGGCCCACAGTGAGTGACCTTATTAATGCAAACTGTCATAGCCCACTCATGAATAAAAAGACATTCTTATCACTGGGGAATATCCAAGGGTATAGATGTTCTGTCCAAGGAACCAGGTACAAAGACCAGTCAAATTTTGTTAGGCAACACTCTGGATCCAGAAGGTTAAACAGTATTCAGGGATTTTGCTTTCTATGTCTGGCATTGTCCCTGGAGAGCAGGGTCTAATTTGTCTTCTCTATTTTGTCTATTATCAGTTTCTTAGCACAGGTAAAACTAAGAACCACATGATGAAACCAAAAGCATTGGTTACCTTCCACTCCCTTGAAGCTTCTAGCAAGAGAACTGTGTTTGCAACTTCTGCCTTCCCTCTGAGCCATTCAGGCATAGATTACAAATTGGTGACTTGCAGGTTTTAGTAGATGTTTTATTTGGTGGACACATTAAAACATTTTTTTTTAAATTACATTCCAGTGTTTTAAGAAACTGGAGAGTTCACAAGTCAGAAAGTGAACTTTCTGACTTGTCTTAAACTCAAAAAACATTGCAGGACCTGTGTTCCTATTTAGCAGTACTTGGTTGAAGTGGAATAGTGGCCCTCCGCTTTAAAAAGCCATTTAGAAATCTCTATAGCTTATCACAATTCTTATCTGCCTGCATTACACTAAACTTATCCCACAACGTGATCTGTAAAGAATCTGAGTTAAAAAGAAAATTTTTAAAAAGCCCGTGCATAATATATCAGCCTCTGGCTAGAGCCCTTTGTTGATGTCATCTCTGTTAATTCTGGATAATAGATAAGCATATTATATATATATATATATATATATATATATATATATATATATATATATATAAAATAGATATACATTTTAACTCCCATTTTATAGTTGAACAAAATGAAACTGGCTAAATGAATTTCTGAAATAAATATTCCAAGGCTTCATAGTACATGGAAGAACTAGAATTCATACCCCATTGTTCACTGGTTATAGTTCTGCTAACCTGGCCCCAGATCCCTGGCTCTTAGACCATTCTTTAAAGGCAGGTTCTAAGCTTTACTCTTCATTGTATCCCCATACACATTAGCACAATGCCTACAAAGGTAGTGGTTTTTCCATAGGTGAGTATTGATTTCAGTTGGATTTGTTTGGGCAGAATTGAAATATTTGGCAACTAATTGGATGTTAGCCATCAGGAAAAGGAAGATGCCAAAGAGGGCCAAGGGAATTTGAGGTTGATGACTGGAAAGATAGTGATACTCTTTGGAGAAATAGAAAACAGTGTAAAGAGCAAATTTGAGAGACAAAATGGCTAATGCATTTTGAATGATTTCTTTGTGTGAGTCACTGTGCTCATATGTCTTTACATGCATCACCTTATTTAGACATAATAAGCTTTTGCTAAAGGAACTATTCTTTTCTGCATTTTACAGAGAAGAAAATAGCTCAGAGATTTTAAGTAATTTATCCATTGTCTCATAGTAAAGTGGTGGAACCAGGATTTCAACCTAGGATTATGTGGCATGAAAGTTCATTTGGGGGGGACATATTTATTAGATTCAAAGCACTAACAGGGTGGCTTATGGCAACATCTAGCATATAGCTGAAAATACAGGAACTGTGCTCCAGAGATATGTTGGTCCAAAAATTATTCATCTGAGAGTAATCTGCAGAGAGTTGATTGTCACAGTGTCTGGTTTGTTCACATTTATCCAGGGAAAGAGTAAGGAAGCTAAAAGATCCAAAGCCAGAAAATTGAACATCTGTTTACTGAGTAAGGAGTGAAGATCTTTTTACCTTTTGGAGAATAAAAATAATTTTGCATGTATTACTAAGAATAATTCTTATGAGGCAAGGTCATTTTCACTAGCTGGCAGTACATATTTAATTTGGTTTAAGATAGGGGAAGATATTTTCATTGTTCCAATTTTGTAATGAAGTTACAAAATTAATTTTACTTTGTTAAGTATACTTTGAGTTAATATTATAAAAGACATAGTGAACTTTTAAAATTGAAATATATTTAACATATAACATGTAAATTCAAGGTATACAACATGTTGATTTGATTTATATGTTGCTTATATGTTTATATATTGATTTATATATTGTGCTTTCCAATATTCTGTCATTTAGGACACTGATCTGTTCTTCTGCTTCCTCTGTTCTACTGTTCATTGTATCTAGTGTTTTGTTTTTTTAAGTAGGCCTCATGCTTTATCTAGTGTATTTTTAATCTCATTTATTGAGTTCTTCATCTCTGATTGGTTCTTTTTTACTACTTCTGTCCTTTTTTTGAGGGTCTCACTGAGGTCCTCCACTCTTTTCTCCAGATCAGTGAGTATCTTTATAATCATTCCTTTAAATTCTCTATCAGAGATCTTTTTTTTTTTTTTTAAAGATTTTATTTATTTGACAGACAGAGATCACAGGCAGGCAGAGAGGCAGGCGGAGAGAGGAAGGGAAGCAGGCTCCCTGCTGAGCAGAGCGCCCGACGCGGGGCTTTATCCCAGGACCCTGGGATCATGACCTGAGCCGAAGGCACAGGCTTTAACCCACTGAGCCACCCAGGCGCCCCTCTATCAGAGATCTTAATTGTCTCTGTTTCCTTTAGTTCTCTTGCTGTGATTTTGTCCTTTTCTTTCGTTTGGGACATATTTCTTTGTCTCCTTAATTTGTCTACCTCTGTGTTTGTTTCTGTATGCTAGGAAAGTCAGCTATGTCTCTTTCTCTTGAAAGTAGTGGCCTTATAAAGACTAGGTCCTGTAGTGCCCTGCAGTGCGCTGTCCCCTGTTCACCAGAACCTGTAGTATTGCTTCAGGGGTGTCTCCTATGTGTGTTGTGTGTGCCCTTCTGTCGTGGCTGTCCAGTCATCTGCAGTGGCTCTTTTTGCCTATTGTGGGCAAGGTTTGGTCCCTGTATTTTAGTGGGCCAGTCTGGGGCTGCCTTGGGCTGGAGTTGAGTCATACCAGGCAATTGCTAGAGCTCTGGTACCACTGAACTGCAGGGCACTTTCCCTGTTATCGTGCCCTTAGAAGCTTTCATTGGTGGGCAGGCCTGAAGTAAGACCAGGTGTCCGCCTGCAGCTTTCTGCTGGCGCTGCAGTTAGACTGGTGTGTGTGGTTATCTTCCCTTCTCCCCTGGGCAGGAGTCACTTTGGGGTGATACTGGTTCCTGTCAGGACTGCCTGCCCACTTCCAGCCTATGGCCCCACTTTGGATTGACTCCTGCAACACTCATGTTGGAGTGTTGGACTCACAGGAGAGTGTGGAGGGGTGGAGTATGGCACAGTGCCAGCAAGTTTCCTGCTGGTGTGCTGTGAGAGGGGACCTTCATCCACTGGGAAAACTCCTGCTGAGGCCAGGTGGGTTGGAGGGTCAGATCTGCAGAAGCCTGAGAGGGTGGAATGCTAGGTAGAGAGTGTTGGCTCTGCGCCGGTGTCCATGTATTTCGTGTATCTAGCTGAGGGCTGAGGGAGGGAAATGATTCCCCCCAACTCCTTTGCTCTTGGATAAGTCTTCCAAATATCCCGCCCCTCCAGCACACACTCTGAGATTCATAAATAAATCTTCCTGTATACCCCTTGCATTTTTCAAACTGCCACTTCAGTGCTGTATGTCAGTGGGGCTGTTTGTTGTGCTGTCTCTTTTAACTGTGGGGACACAGTTTCCTATTGCCCTCTGCCTCTCCCAGAGCAGAATCCTCTGATTTATGAAGTTCCAGATGCTAAGTGCTACTGATTGTAGGCCTGCCCCTCCGGTTTTCATAGGCAAATGTTACAGGCATTCGTTTTCCATTTCATCCTCTGTGCCTGGGATGCTTGGCTCAGGGTGTGCTCTTCCCTCTCCGTATCCCTTCCTCCCCTGGACAGTCTTGGGTCTGTTTGGCTCCCTACAGCATCTCCAGTTTTCCTGTCCTCCTTTATGTGGCCTCTTGTCCACATTTAGCTGTGGAGAGTTTGTTCTGCTAGTCTTCTGGTTGTTTTCTGAGTTATTTACACAGATGTGGGTGTTAACCTAATTATTTCCATCAGACAAGGTGAACCCAGGATCTTTCTACTCTCCCATCTTCCCTCGAAGTCCTGTATTTTAACTTTAGCTCTTAACAGTTATTGCTTAATTACTTTTCAAAAGGTTTTAAGAATTCACACCTCTCCCAGCAGTACATAAGATCAGTCCATTCCTACATCTTTACCATCCCTGAATGTTATCACTCTTTAATTTTTCTTATCCTGGAATTTAATAAAAGATACCCCATTATTGCTTTATTCAGCATTTCCTTCCTCACTAGTGAGGTTGAGTCTGTTGTTCCAAATGTCTATTAGGCATTTAGATTTCCTCTAAATCTAAATCACACACTGCCTGTGTGCATCCTGTGCCTGGTTTTTCTTTTTCTTTTTTTTCCTTAGATTTTATTTTTTTTTTAAAGATTTTATTTATTTATTTGACAGAGAGAGATCACAAGTAGATGGAGAGGCAGGCAGAGAGAGAGAGAGAGAGAGAGAGAGGGAAGGAAGCAGGCTCCTTGCTGAGCAGAGAGCCTGATGCGGGACTCGATCCCAGGACCCCGAGATCATGACCCGAGCCGAAGGCAGCGGCTTAACCCACTGAGCCACCCAGGCGCCCCTTAGATTTTATTTTTAAATAAACTTTACAGCCACTGGGGGGCTTGAACTCATGACCTCGAGATCAAGAGTCTCATGTTCTTAGGACTGAGCCAGCCAGGTACCCCTGTGCCTGTTTTTTTCTATTGGATTTCTTATGATTTCTTTGTCAATATAGAGAAGCTTTTGTATTAGAATTTTAAATCAGTTAAGTGGTATAGTTGCTGTTCTTTTTTATTTTGTTAATGTGATTTTTTTCTTTAGAAATATTTCAAATTTCTATATATTCAGATAGGTGAATCTTTTTTAGATTAACTGATTTTTGTTAGATCTCCTCCAAAAATTCTCCTATTTTTGTTTATATTTTGACATTTAGTTTGTAACCCATTAGGAATTTGTGTATAGTATAAGTGAAGGGTCTAATTTCCCTTTTCTGGTAGCTTGAAAAGTGTCCTTTAAACGTATATACTTAGTTGGCCTCACAATTAACCTGACCCACTAATTTTATATAATTTATCACTAGATCAGAGGTTAAAAATTGGATGTACAACCCTTTAAAAAAAAAAGACAAAATTCCAAAAGTTTGTGTGAATTTGTGATTTGTGATGCTGAAGAACGGAACAAAAACTTTTTTTCCAGTTCTGAACATGTATATACCTTACTAGTGAACCAGGATCAAATAAATTTTCTCATATTGTATTGTGTTGTGTCCCTTCCATCTCTGTTCATTTAGAGCTGGGTTGATTTTTTTTTTTTTTTCCTGTGCAGACCTGGATAATAAATATTTTAGGCTTTGGTGGGCCATTTTGTCTTTGTCACAACTACTCAGCTGTGCCATTGCAGTGCAAATGCATCCATAGACAACATGAAAAGGAATCAACTTGTCTTCCAATAACACTTTAATAAAAAGAAAAGAAAAACCAGGGGCAAACCACATTTGGCCCATGGGATAAGGTTTGCTAATTTTTCATCTAATGCATTACAACCAGCTTTTCTTTCCTTCTCCTTTCTTCTTTTTCTTTTCTTTTGTTTTTCTTCTCTCTCTCTCTCTCTCTTTTTTTTTTTTTCTCTTATCACCCTTCCAAGAGTCTAAACCAGTGTTCTTATAGAATGGCTCACTTTCTGGATATCTTCTATTCCTTGTGTGTCATTTAACTTATTTTTTTCTTCCTGTGTTCCCTGTAAAATGAAAATTAACTCTAGAGATTTGATTTGTTTCAGATTAAACTTTTTTTTTTTTTTTTTCAATTCATATGTGAAGTTCTTAGCAGAAGTTTTGCTCAAGGGGAGAAAGGAAAAAATTTTTTAGGTTATAGAGTTTTGTGGATTGACACCCAAATTCTTAAGGGATCCAGCATCTGTGAAAGGTTGGTCAGAACACTAGGAATAACAGAAAATATCCCTGGATACTGGAGACAAAGAGCTTTTTAGTTTTTATGAAGCCATTCCTATATATTGATTATTCATGAATGGACACATTGCACTCAAAGTATTCAGTCTGATTGGCTACTGAAATTTGGGCATTTAAAAACTTAATTAAATACCTCTATTCTCAGGGAGCCTGGGTGGCTCAGTGGGTTAAAGCCTCTGCCTTCAGCTCAGATCATGATCCCCGGGTCCTGGGATTGAGCCCCACATCGGGTTCTCTGCTCAGCAGAGAGCCTGCTTCCCTTCCTCTCTCTCTGCCTGCCTCTCTGCCTACTTGTGCTCTCTGTCAAATAAATAAATAAAATCTTTAAATACCTCTATCTCTCCTGAGTGAAGCACATTTTAAAATGTAGAATGGTTTCTGGATTGGTCTTGTTTTGTTTTTCTTTATGGGATCAGCTTTAAACACAACTTCTATTGTCCTAAGTCAGGAAAACAGATGACTTCAGCAGTGACTTTCTAATTCATTATTAAAACGTTCATTTTTATGTGTAAGCCTGTTGATTCACAGACCTGTACCCCTGGAGTAAATAACACATTATATGTTAATTTTAAAAATAAGAAAAAAATAAAATATCTACTTTTATGACCTCTTGAAAAGGTTCATTTGATCTTTTTTGTAATTAGGTAAAACATGCCACCATCAGTTTTTTTTTTTTAAGATTTTATTTATTTATTTGACAGCGAGAGAGATCGCAAGTAGGCAGAGAGGCAGGCAGAGGGAGAGGGGGAAGCAGGCTCCCCGCTGAGCAGAGAGCCTGATGGGGGGCTTGATCCAGGACCCTGAGACCATGACCTCAGCCGAAGGCAGAGGCTTAACCCACTGAGCCACCCAGGTGCCCCAGTTTTCTTTTCTAAGTGATTTTCTGTTCTTTAGATGGCAGCCATTATTTCTATATATATCTTATCTAAGTAGTAGTCTTTCAAATGCTGTGCATAGGCTCCATAATAATTTTAACTGGTCTATACCTAAATTAGACAAGTAAAGACTTCTATCTAAAGTTTTGTTTTGTTTGTTTTTTGTTTTTTGTTTTTTAATTTTGTAGCCTCTTCCAATCACAGACTTTAGGTAAACCTGAGGTAGGAAAAATGACATCAGAATAATTCCACTGATCATTGATAATTAAGGCCTTTCATTTGTGCTGTTCAGAGAGCTACAAGAACGTTGTCTCACAATTCTCATAATTCTCTGAAGTGTACAGGGAAATACTATTACCCTAACTTACAGATTTAGGTCATGGTCTTTAAAAAGTTAGAGAGGTGTTTCACATAGAATTAAAAGCAAAAGTAGGGATGAATTTTTTTATATAATTTTATTTTTTTTATAAACATATATATATATATATTTTTTCCCCCAGGGGTACAGGTCTGTGAATCTCCACGTTGACAAACTTCACAGCACTCACCATAGCACATACCCTACCCAATGTCCATAACCCCCCCCCAACCCCCCTCTGCCCAGCAACCCTCAGTTTAGGGATGAATTTTAAAAACTGTTTCTTTGTCTTTTCTAGATGACTCTAAGTCCGCAGTTGCTCTTTTCAAAATTGTAAGGATTATTGTAATGTGTTTGAGATTTTTCTAGTCAAAAGATAAAAACATGAAATGAAAATTTCAGTCTGTTCTGGTTAGTGCATTTCATACTCAACTAAACATTTCTAGTGGATGCTTACTAGATAGTTAATGATGATGTCTCTTATCAAAAATACTTAAGGCTACAGAGAACAGTGGACACATTGTTATTTATTATGTATCACCTAAACATTTTCAGTGTTAATAACTTTTTGTTCTTAAATGTTCTCTAGGACTAGAGAATATACCAAGCATCCAAAACCAATTTGGGGTGCAGGTTATTAATATTATTAACTTTTTAAAGAAGATTTTATTTATTTATTTGAGAGAGAGAGAATGGCAGGGAGGAGGAGCAGAGGGAGAGGGAGAAGCAGACTCCCTGCTGAGCAGGGAGCCTGATGTGGGGCTTGATCCCAGGACGCTAGGATCATGACCTGAGCCGAAGGCAGATGTTTAGCCAACTAAGCCACCCAGGTGCCCCAATATTATTAACTTTTGAATAGAGACATTTCTACATAGGAAAGTATTACTGTTATTTCAGACATATTTCTTTCCCTTATTTCCTTTTTGAGTCAATAACATCACCATCATACTTTTAACCCAGGCTAAAAATATCAGTGATCTTCATTACTTTTCTCTTCCTCACCTCCCGTACAATTGGTTACCTGGTCCTATATGTCTGTATTACTTTGCATACCCATCTATCATTCATTCCCGTGGCCACTGCCCTAGGTCAGGTCCTCTTCTGGCCTCTAATCTTTGGCTTTTCTATTGTTTCATACTGCTTCCTGAAATAAATATCTGACCATTTAACTCTTTTAAATAGAATGGCTTCTATCACCTGAAATCGTAATGCTTTATTCTGAAATCTTACAAAATATTATCTTGACTGTATCCCATCCTGACCCTCCTTCCATCAGACTAGATTTTGAACTTCATGTAAACACTCTGTACTGTTTTTGTACTTGTACTGTTCCTCTACTCAGAAACACCCCTTCCTCTATTTCTTTTTATAAAAGTCCTAGTTGAAATGCCCTCTAACTTTACAAACTCATTCAGCTGCTGGAAGCAATTGACATAGGGAAGCATTTAACTTGAACAACACTTTAAAAAGTCAACTTGAATCTTAATTGAAATACCCTATATTTCACATTGGATATATGACCCAATTCTGGCCTTTTGTTTCTCTTTTAAAAAGCAAAGGCAGTAAAGCATTACATTGTGTGTAAGACAGCAAACCTTAGTTTGTTTCCTGAGATTGAGAGTCTCTTATGGTTTGTCTCCATCTGGATCCCATCTTGTTTCATTTTTTCCTTCCCTGCAACACTTCTTTTTTTTTTTTTAAATTAACATATAATGTATTATTAGCCACAGGGTTACAGGTCTGTGAATCGCCAGGTTTATACACTTCACAGCACTCACCATAGCACATACCTTCCTCAGTGACCATAACCCAATCACCCTCTCCCTAGCCCCCTCCCCCCAGCAACCCTCAGTTTGTTTTTTGAGATTAAGAGTCTCTTTTGGTTTGTCTCCCTCCTGATCCCATCTTGTTTCATTTATTCTTTTCCTACCCCCCAACCACCCCCATGTTGCCTCTCAACTTCCTCATATCGGGGAGACCATATGATAATTGTCTTTCTCTGATTGACTTATTTTGCTAAGCATAATACCTTCTAGTTCCATCCACGTCATTGCAAATAGCAAGATTTCATTTCTTTTGATGGCTGCATAATATTCCGGTGTGTGTGTGTGTGTGTGTGTGTGTGTGTGTGTGTGTGTATCACATGTTCTTTATCCATTCATCTGTTGATGGACATCTAGGTTCTTTCCATAGTTTGGCTATTGTGGACATTGCTGCTATAAACATTCGGATCCTGCAACACTTCTTAATTTCACTCTTAGAAGATAAATCATACAGTGCATAAAGCATATCAAAATAATACTAATAAATAAATAAGGAATAACAATAATAAATAATATGTATGTGTCCCTCTTCTCTTGAAGGCATATATGTGGAACAAAAGCTAAAATGTGTGTGTAAACTTTTAAAGGCAAATTACCAGTTACTTTCACTGTTAACTCTTATCCTGCACCTTTCTATTTTTTTAGATAGTTTTGCAAATATTTAGTATGAGTGTTGACTGCCTTTTTTTTTTAAACTATAGCTCATTTTTTTGGTAAGAGAATAGGGACATTGTTGTATTTCAAAACCAAGGAAGGTTGTGACACTTAATTCATGGTATTGCCATTTTAGTGGAATCTCAGTGAATCTCATGTATATAAACAAGAAAAAAAAATAGTAGAGACTTTCAGTGGTCCAACATGACCCATACTGTCTCACTCTATAAATCCTTCATATCAGAATGAGAACTAATGGTATTTTGAAACAAGTGTACACATCTAAAAGTATCTTCCAGAATCCAGTGGTCTCAGATTGAATTGGAAAAAGAAAAGGTTCATTGCTTGCCAGGGGCGTATTTCCCATTTTTCATTTCTGTTTGTAATTCCTGTTATCTTTGTTTCTTATGCTTTGGCTAAGAAAAGGCAAGTCATATTTATTGGAACTGGGTTTCAATAAACATTATGCATTATAGTGGAAAAAAAAAATCCTAGTTGAGATGCCATTTCCTTCATGAATCTCTTTAATTCTTCCAGTGAGGCTTAATGTCTCTTTTGTATATACATTTATAATACCTGGCCTAAACCTTTTCTATTATATCAATGGAATTTTATTCTGAATTGTAGTTCATTGTGTACATACATCTCTTCTATTCTACCGTGACCTTACTCTGGGTGGAAACTGTATATAGAACAGAGTCACACCTTAAAAACTTTGTATGTAGCAGTCTTTACTTTCAACTTTTAATTGAATTCTGTAATCCATTGAGCAGATCAATTGAGCATTTTTAAGAATTGATTCATCTTTATACTATAAAATTGTTAGAATAATTTTGTTTCACAGCTGGTAAAAGATTAGGAAAAGGTTGCTATCTTTGTACATGTTTCCTGAAATCAGTAAGTGTAGATAGAAATGGACTCTTTTATTATCTATAAACATTCTAAACAATTAAAATTTTGCAGTTATATGTATTCCACCTGTCTTCTGTGAAATTGTTGTAGGACATAAATAAAGACTGACAGAATTCAAAACATCACTTAGTTTTTTCCATTCTTACATCCTCCCCACTGGCCATTCATTTATCATTTAGAATTGCCTACTATGGGGGTGCCTGGATGACTCAGATGGTTAGGCATCTGCCTTCGGCTCAGGTCATGATCCCAGGGTCCTGGGATGGAGCCCTCCATCGGGATCCCTGCTCAGCAGGGAGTCTGCTTCTCCCTCTCTCTCTGCTGTTCTCCCTGTTTGTGCTCTCTTGCTCTCTCTGTCAAATAAATAAATAAATTCTTTAAAAAAATAAGAAAAAAAAAAAAAAAAAAAGAATTGCTTACTATGTTCCAGGCACAATTCTAGATGCTAGAGATACAACTATAAACAAACACAGTCTTGGTTTAGGAAGTGTATAAAGAAAACAAATATATACAATACGGTAGTAAATTAAGAGTTGTACAAAATGGTAATAGTTCTAATGCTATTTCTATATGATTGTTAGAATCTGGGCTAATGGCTTGCTTTGAGTTTAAATTTATATTTAAATCCTTACTTGTGTATCACTTCCCTTGCTTGTGCTAAACTTTGTTAGGGTTTGTGTTTTAGGTTCTAGATTATGTGGTGATGTATAAATACTAAATCTAAATAGAATTTATTAAAATTAAATATAATTTTTTGAAATAAATGTGTGATTCATGTTAAATAATATGTGAGCTCCTAGAAAAATTGTATGAACATCAAATTTTTAATTTTTTTTTAAATTAAAGATTATTTATTTATTTGAGAGAGTGAGAGAGTACAGAGGGAGAGGAAGAGAGAGAAGAAGACTCCTCACTGAGCAGAGAGCCACATGTGGGGCTTAATCCCAGGACCCTAAGATCATGACCTAAGCTAAGCTGAAGGCAAATGCTTAACTGACTGAGCCACCCATGTGCCCCATGAGCATCAATTTTTTTTAATTTTAATTTTTTCAGCATTAGAGGATAATTTTTTTTCAAGATTTTATTTATTTATTTGACACAGAGAGAGATCATAAGCAGGCAGAGGGGCAGGCAGGCGGGGGCGGGGAGGAGCAGACTCCCTGCTGAGCAGAGAGCCCGAAGCGGGGCTCGATGGAGGGCTTGATCCAGGACCCTGAGACCATGACCTCAGCCGAAGGCAGAGGCTTAACCCACTGAGCCATCCAGGCGCCCCAGAGGATAATTTTTAAAAGACTGATGAAAAGAGGTGCCCACGTGGCACTGTCATCTAGGCATCTGACTCCTGATTTCGCTCAGGTCATAATCTCCAGGTTACAGAATCGAGTCTGGCATCTGCTCTGTGCTCAGCATGGAATCTGCTTGGGGTTTCTTTCTACTCCCGCAGCCCCAACCCCCAAATAAGTAAATAAATCTTAAAAAAAAAAAAAGACTGATGAAAACCTTTAGAGTTAAATGGTCATTTTTCATTTCTGTAACATAAGTCTTTATATATGGGATGCTTGAATGTAGGTGCACACATATACATACATACATGCACACATATCATAGCTAGATTAACAGTTTGTTTCCATTGGGTACCACTTAATTTTATGTGTTCATAATCTTTTTTTTTTTTTAGTAGTTTGTATTTTTTTTTCCCAGTTCTATTGAGAAGTAACTTGTTTGCTAATTTTAAAACATCCATCTCAGCCATTTGGCTGTAAACGTTCTCTGTGCTCTACCTAGCATAGCTTACTTTGTCTGTTGTTGCTGGGTCTACCCTGTGAATTGACCTAAGATAAGCTACTTTCCCAACAGTCCTTGCTGTATGACTAGTAAATCATTGCCAGCTTCTCAGTCTTACCCACTGGCCCAGCTCATTAGATCAGAGGGAATGCTGGACAAGGGTTGCTTACCATTCCCAGGCTAAACAGGTATTTGTGACATGATTTGGTGTGATGGGCTCTGCTCAGGCAGATAGTGTTTTGGGGTGAAACAGATTCTCCTTAGGATTTTCAGTTTATTGATGTAAGGCAGTTGCTTAATGGTGCTAAGCACTGTAACTGAGAGGTCACATAGAGCTTACATTAGGGTAGTCTGTATACGTAGAAGTTTTCTGGGAAGGAGAAGAGAAGAGTACTGATGGACAGAGGCAGACACTGTGTGTGGAATACCCACATGCATGTGTATGAAAGTTTGTATGTATGTAAGAAAAAGGCACATACCTGATAGAGTAAAAGCACTTCTCGATGGTTTCCTAGGCCCTGAGAAACCCAGTGTCCTCTTCACCCTCCTATAGACCTACCATGCTCATTCCCAACTCCGTGCATTTGCTTAAATTGGTCTCCCTACTTTTTGTCTCTTTCCCTCCTCGGCCATCCTGAACACTGCCACCAGTTTAGCATTCCTTAAAATCTGCTCTGATCATATTTACCTGGCCAGAAATCATTATGTTTCCCACACTACCTTCATAATAAAGTTTAAGTTCCTTATCATTGTGGATATGGCCTTTCTCAACTGTACCTTATAGGATATTTTTTTGTCTGAAAGAACAAAGTGCATTTAATACATTTGGTATTTTAAAGATTTATTTATTCATTTATTCTAGAGAGTGCAGAGCAGAGGGAGAGAATCTGAGGCAGACTCCCTGCTGAGCGCAGAGACAGATGGAGGGCTTGATCCCGTGACCCTGAGATCAGGACCTGAGCTGATATCAAGAGTCAGAGAGGCTTAACTGACTAAGCCACCTAGGTGCCCCAGTACATTTGGTATTTTAGTATCCCAGCTCTTAGTGAGAGTCAGAGGCTCTGTTCTTCTGGCCATTTGTCTCCAGGAATTTTACTGAGAGTATCCCCTGGACTAAAAGCCCCAGAATCATTTGTTGCAGAAGAAAACAGAAATGGTTCTGAGGATGAAATAAGAGCTGCTAGAGGCATGTGTCTACATTTTGAATATAGATAGTAGTGCATTCTGGGCTTGTTCCCAGTGGAAGACTTTTCTGAGACCAGCCTCGTCAATCCAGCTTCTTGCCCACTGATAGGCAGTCTGATGAAAGCTCTGTCTGCTGATTAACTGACAGTGTGCCAAACTGTCCAGTAACCTTCTCTTTGAGTTTTAAATTCTAGATGTTTTTATTGATCAGAAAGAAATAGCCCTTTAGAGACCATTTATTTATTTATTTATTTTGCAAGTTTTGACCACCACAGTGCCAAGGCAGTTGACTTACAGTGCGGTTGGTTAAATTGGCATTCAATTGGGAATTTTCCAGAACTCCCATGTTTCATGAGTCAACATCCAGCCTTATCCTCTATTTTGAAAAAGAGGGGAAGAACGGCAACATATAACTTTTGGCAAGTGATCCTCCTCCTCATAATGGCTCCTCATTATCTAGAGATTTTCTCTTCTAAAGATTATCCATAAAAATCTTAGCCCTTTACTCGAGAATTCAGTGTCTTTTACAGTTTTTTCCCATCTGTGTCCTATTCCTTCTCTAAAGGAATTCTTCAGCCAAACTAGCCTGTACATTCTCCTTCCTTCTCCCAGCAAGCCAGGCACATTTCTACCTCATTGTTTTTGCACATAATGATTGCCCAGCCTGAAATACCCTCTTTCCTCTCTCTAGTTTGCAAGGCCTTGCTTAATATTTACTTCCTCAAATCAGAATATTGGTAAGTTATTTATCAGCACTAATAACTATATTTTAAGTAAATGGTCTACCTCTTCACTGGCAGAAGAAATCTGCACTATGAATTTATAGTAAGCTCTAGGTGACTGGGCATTTTGCAAATAAAATTTCAGGGGTATCACACAAAAATGTAGTTTTTGGAATCTTTTGAAACAATAGATCCATCGATACTAGGCCCACTTATCTACAAATAACAGGCTAGAGCTGAGAAATGATTATCCTCCCCCCTTTTTAAAAGATTTTATTTATTTATTTGGCAGAGAGAGGGAGAGCACAAGCAGGGGAGCAGCAGGCAGAGGGAGAAGCAGGATCCCTGCTGAGCAAGGACCCCAATGTGGAACTTGATCCCAGGACCCTGGGATCATGACCTGAGCCGAAGGCAGACCCTTAACCAGCTGAGCCACCGAGGCTGATTATCCCTTTAAATCCTACTTGTATTTGCCACTTCAGTCCCACCACTCCTCAGTCTGTCCCGTATTACCCCAGCCTCCATTGGCTCTCTTTTTGAACCTTCTGCATCATGGGCAACTGAATTTAAGCTGGTGGCTGTAGAGGTACCCAAGGAAAACGAAAGACTAGTTTTCCAAGGAAAAAAGAGATTATCAAAGTCCTTGATGGCCCGTGTTTTAACATCAAAGAGAGATAACTTCATATTCACTTCCTATCTTGTGATTGTTATATTTAATCATGGGTTAGGATGCCAGGAAATGAAATACCTTTAAGAAAGTAATTTTTGTTATCTTATCTCAGAGGAGGGAGAAATCACTAAGAAGGGCTGTCTGAGCCCTGACATCTTTTTTAGGACCCATTTCCTCCACAGGTGAGCCCTTTGGAATAACAGAATGGGAGCGAAGATTTCAAAACAGCTAATATAGAAGCAGGAATTCGTATTGTTCCCAAATGTAGTTATTCCTGTCTCATTTCTGATCTGAGTCTTCCTATAAATATTTTGATTCGGCAGTAATAGTTAGTAATTGTCCAATGTTTTAAATATTTTCAAGTTCTTCTTTTATAGTGTCTCATTTAAATTCTAAAAAACCCTACAAAGTGAGATAGAATAGATGAAAAAAGTCAGACTCTAGGAGTTTAAGTAAATTATACAAGTTCATGTGAATATTATATGATAGAAGTGGAAGTAGATCCCACATCTTCAGAATTCTTGCCTTGTGTTTATAATTTTATACTGTCCCGGTCTTCATTATCATCCTCTGAATGATCTCATCCTGCTTTTGTATGTGCTACCAAATGACAGAGGCGATGACGCTAAGCCCATAGGAAGGAGACAATGATGTAGGAATTGAATTTTGAAACTGGGTCAACCTCTATCTGTAATTTATTCAGTATTCTTTAACTCTTTGAATAAACTACCTGCAAGGTGTCTAAAGTTTATTCATTATGTCAAAAGTTTTGTTCTACATCTTCACTGCAGAGAAAAAATAACTGATCTTTATGACCTACTGAAATTGCCTTTTAAATTGTTTTAATTGATCATCTTTTTTGTGTTTAAAATGTGAGCTTCTTAAGGGTAAGAACTCTTGTTTTGTTTGCCACTGAACCCTCAGTATTTCGAATTCTATACCTGGCCAGTATAATACACTCAATTAAGTATTTGATACCTAATTTGCTGATTTAGTGTGTAATGATCCTCCATGGAGGACCTGCTGTTCCAAATCAAATGTTTGTTGCTTTCTGACATTCCCTTTCTCCCTTAGGTTCAGTAGGGGTGGTCAGCCCTGTGAAGGAGTGTGAACATTGACCTAGAGCTGCTTGGAGTTGAAACAATTACCTTTATGTGGTAAAAGTCTCTGAGTCACATGGCAAATTGGTTTAATCTTTGTATACCTTTTTCTGTCAGTGCTGCTTATCCTTTAGCCCTTTGTAGCCATCAATACTTTCAAGTCCCTTTCGCATAGAGGAGTCATGTGTTGGGGTCAGTCTATACCATGAAGTGGGAGAAGTTGGAAAGTGTTGCTTTTTAGATTGTAGTCAGATTTTAAGATTCTAGACTTCCATAAGAAGTTTTCTACATGGTTCTGTGTTAATGTAGTTTGAGAGAAATACACAGACGTGTTTGAACCAGTGCATCTGCAAGTCTGCTATATCCAAGAACAGAAAGCACACAGAAGTCCAGATTCTAAAAAGTTAAAAAGGGCTTACTGTTTAGTCCCAAAATTTTGCCAGTTTCTACATGGTTGAACCTGGCCTTTTCTGATTCCTAGTACTCGAATCCATTGGGTGGTCTTGTTGAATAAAGACCTCTGTTAGGAAGGGAAAACAGGGCAAATAGCATGCCTGATCCTTGCAGGGAGAGAAAGACTTTAGAAAGAGCACAAAGCTCTCAGGATGTTAAGTAACACTGTAAAAACTTGCAGGAGCTGATTTACTGTTTGGGGCTTGTCATAGCCTGAAGCAGTTGGTGCTGTTCCCCAATACAAGAAATTTTTTGTTTCTCTAGGACATTGTCAGGCCCCAGGAGTCTTTCACATGACTGTTTGTCACTATTAAGAGCCAAGGGCCTGTTTTGAAGAAAACAGAGCTGGTAGTTCAAGTATTTAGCAGAACTCCTTATTATTGTCAGAGGACAGGATGTGTGTGACAGGATGGAAAGAGAAACTAATATTTATTGAGAGTCTGTTTCACAATAGACACAGTGGTGGATGCTTGCATGTGTGCCATCTTATTTAGTCTTTACAACAGTCGTATGAGATAGGTATTATTTTTTCATTGTCTAGATTTGGAAACCACGACTTCAAAAAACTTGAATGACTTTCCTAAGATCACACAGCTAATAACTGAGCTAGATCTAAATCCAAATTGTCTAACTCTCATACCAATAATTTTCCCCCCATAATACTTCTTTGGGTTCCATGGGTAGTAATAGAGAGAGCTCACTTCCTGATTTTCCTATATAGGGAGAGGGAAACAGTATAAAATGGCAGAATTTACATGCATTTACATATTCCTTTCTAAACCTAACCTTCAAAATGTTTTAAATATAGTGAGCTTTTAAACATAATACTGACATCCCATGAGTGGTGCAGTAGATGAGATGAGAAGTGTTTTTCTCCTCAAATTAAAGGTGATTGCAAAAGTATATGTGATTTCTTTGAAATTTCCAATAGAATCATTATGTCCTAAGGAAAAGAGGCTACTAATGACTTACAGGGTATATAGCATCTTCAGTGTCATATGTTTAGATTTAAGCTCTAGTTGAGAAGTCCCATTTTTAAGCAGTTTTATTTTTAATCTAAGTATTTCTTGAAGGCTGACTCAGACTTGGGGTCTCCGTCCGATAAGTGACAATTATTGGAAGTTCTTTCTTAATGCTCACATTATAGAATTTTTACTTTTCATTAATGAAGATAAAATAAAGGCTTTGCATTAGAATTTTCTTTTCCCTTTGTCAGAGTATAGATGTAAACTCTCATTCAGCACAGTGATGAGAGTATAATTTTCTATTTCCCTTGGTGGAGGCCCCTTCTCACAGTTTGAAATGTGGGACACAGGAATTTTCTTGTTTGTTTCATTTTATTTTCTTTATCCTCAGGGATCATTTGACTTTCATTTGAAGTTCTAATTGACGGAAAGGGGTAAAACAGAAAAATGCTGGAACATTGGAGTTAATAACATAGAAAAACCCAAATTAAATTAGATTCCAAATCTCCAAAGTGAGTTTGTACTTCTATACTTAGAATTGGTACAGTTGTTATAATCCTTTTTGGTTTTGTTTTGTTTTAACCTGTGGCACACAGTACTGAATTAGCATAGATAGAATAATTTTATTGGTGTTTTCTAAGAGAAGGTATGGAGGATGAGATTATCATACTAAAACAGTAGATTGAAAATGCTGTGCACACCAGCTCCCTTGCCCCTCAAAGGGGGCAAGGGATTTATGGAAATGAATTGTGGACTTCCTCATTTTTTTTAAGTGTTGTTGCTGAATATTAAAATAAACTCTCAATTTGACTTTAAGAAAATTGCTTGATTTGGGTATTCCCTCTTCTTTCTTTGGATTGACAGGAAGGACAGAGTTTGCTCCTGAGCTCCTGACTCAGTTTTTAGTCAGAGTACTCCTTATCAGTCCCCTAAACCAGTTCATGTTCTTGGCAGCCCTGTCCTGGAGTCTTCATGTTCAATGCCTTTGTCATACTCTTCCACTCCACTCCACTGGCCTGCGTCCTGGTCTCAGCAGGAAGGAACGTGCTCTGTGTAGTACTTCTGGTATTCTTCCCCTAGCCAGTGCTTGTGTACTCCCTGGGCTAGGACAGGCAGCAGCAAGATATCTGGAGGCAGCCTCTAGGAGCATCCAGACAGCTGAAATGCTGCTGCCATTTTCAGGCTGGCACTGAAGTACCTTAGCCAGACTAGATTACTACAGACAGTGTGTATGTCAGAGTATAGTACTTTTTCTCTTTGGGAAAGTAAATAGAGATGCTGCTTAATCAATTTTATTTTCATTGTTGCTGGGTGTAAGATAATGTGGTAAAATCAAGAGAGGTATAAGATAGTTTTACACCCACCCCAAAACTGTGTTAAATTGCTTTAGATGCATTATCTCATTAAATCTTCACAACAGTCTTACTGATTAAATCTGTTAAAATCACTATTTTACTGAATAGAAAGCTTTAAACTAGCCAGCCACACAGCTAGAAAGTGGTTATTGATTTATATTTGCATTTAAGTTTGTATGACTTCAGAGACCATATCCACTAATTGTTGGGGGTAGGTTCTTAGTAAGTAGATTGACATTCCCTCATACATGGAATCTCATCATGAGGAAACATCAGACAAATCCAAATTGGCCTTCTGTAAAATAGCTTATACTTTTCAAAAATGCCAGCATCAAGAAACACAAGAAAGGCTGACTGAGAAGTTATTCCAGCTTAAAGGAGACTAAAGATGCATGACATCTAAATATAGTCAGTGTGTGATTGTGAATTTGATTTGGGAACAGGGGAAAAAAAAAAAACTTTATAAAGGGCACCATTGAGGCATTTGCTAAAAGATAGTAGCATTTATCATTATCATATAACCATGGTTATGTAAGAAAATGCCCTTGTGATTTTTTTTAAAGATTTTATTTTATTTACTTATTTATTTTAGAGAGAGCCAGCATGAGCTGGGGGAGGGACAGAAAGGGAGGTAGGTAGGGAGAGAATCTCAAGCAGACTGCACACTGAGCACAGAGCCCCCATGTGGTGCTTGTTCTCCTGATCCTGAGATCATGACCTGAGCCAGAACCAAGTCAGACACTCAACTGATTGAGCTACCTAGGTGCCCTGAAAATGCCCTTGTCTTTAGGAAGTATGCACTAAAGTTTTAGGAATGAAAGAGCTGGCATCCTCTACTTACTCTCAAGTAATTGTGAGAGAGACAGAATGACAAAGTGAATGTGGCAAGTTGAACAAATGGTGAATTTGGGAAAGGAGTATAAGAGAGTCCTATTTTTGCCAAATCTGTGTACACTTGAAATGCCTTGTGATACAGGAAATAAAGACAAAAGAAAAAATTAAGTTTCCTTACTGCCTACAGTCCATTGACAAGTCCTTGAAATAGGTAGAGTGACCATTCTCTGGGAGCTCAGCTGCCTCCATGTTGACCCTATGCTCCAGGCAAAAGGCAATCTTAGCTTAACATTATCCCAACCTCCAGGATCCTGTAAGTCTTCTTTAACATATAAAAATTCCTTTGGAAACTCTCTTTATCTCTACCCCCCAAGATACATGTTAGCAACCAGCCTTCAAGCATATGGTCCACTGATAGACATCTGAAAGGTCTCATGACTGAGGATTTCTGTACAGTAATAAATGATCTTTTCCTAACAACACCTAGCCCCTTCAAGGTCCTGAAAACCTTGCCTTCAAAATTCCTTAGGGACTTATGCAGTCCCTAGCCTCCTCCTAACTTGAAAGCATATAATCAGTCATCCATCACAAGCCTAGTACAGCTCTTTCTGCCTGTAGGTCCTGTCCCCATGCTTTAATAAAACCACCTCTTTGCACTGAAAACATCTCAGGAATTATTTCTTGACTGTTGCTTAAAACCCCAGCATTTCTGCATCACCTTACATTTTACAAATGAAGCTAAAATGCTTCAGAAACCAGGAATCCCAATGAAGGCATCACAGCCAGCGATGTAGGTACCATATTCTTCTCTATTCATGTTTCCTCTTTTGGCCAAAAACTTGGCAAACTAAGTTGAGGAAATAAACGTGGACTGTTATTTCATTGAGGAAATAGATGTCATACTGTCAAAATGTTTTTCTTATACTTCCATTGGGGACATACCTTACTTTTCTTCAAAATAGTTATTGCTCTTTTTTAAAAAATTAACATATAATGTATTATTTGTTTCAGGGGTACAGGTAGTTATTTGCTTTTAACTAATATTTTTGTACAATTTCTTTTGACCTCCTTCTGATAGTTCATATTTCTGTTTTGTTTAGATATAATCTTGGATAGAGTGGCAAATGTATTCTCTCTAATGAAAGGATAGACTGCAAAGTAGAGTAAGCATTATTTCCTTTTACAAATCATTTATGTTTGTTTATTTTTATTTATAACAGTGTATATGCTGCCTACACCATCTTTCTGTTTTAGGTGATAATCATCAAGCCTTGATTATGCATGAGTGAACTATGCTATTTTGGGCATTTTATCAAGGGCTCTCTTTCCCTTCACACCACCCAGTCCTAGTTACTCTTGGCTTGGCCAGAGAATAGCTAAAGGCCAAATATGAAGGATGTTAAAAATTTGAATTCGTAATGGGATATACTTATATTTTTTCAATATCTTTTCACTCTTTTTTAAAAATGTGAGATAATTGACATGTTTCAGGTGTACAACATGAAATGATATTTATCTTTTTGCATTCCATTATATATGTTGATGTGACTTTTTTTTCAAGATGAATAATATGGTGTTCTTGGGTTAGCAAGGCAGAAAGGAGAATTCCTTCTGATTATAGATGGAAAGAACATCAAGTTTAAACAGGTATTTTATTCCTACTAACTATGATTTGGGAGCAGTCTTAAGTTCCACAAAGGGGCATCTGGATGGCCTCTGTCAGTAAAGCAACCTATTTGATCTCAGCTCAGATCTTGATCTCAGGATCCTGAGTTCAAGACCTGCATTGGGCTCCATGCTGGGGATGGAGCCTACTTAAAAAAAAAAAAAAAAAGTTCCACATATTAGTCAGTTGACTAAGTAAGCATTGCTTCTACCTTTCCTGTTGATGGGGAGGTGTAGCTGTATGTAAAACTGAATGCCCTCCCCTCCCACAGCCTTCTCCTCACAGAAGGAGGAGGAATAAAAGGTCATCTTGCCTCAGAATAAAAACTTAGTCTCTTTATAATATGATTCTCTGCCCAGATCTCATGCATATATTAATTCAACTATGCTGCCATCCCATTACACTTACAAAACACTAGAGATCTTCCATGGTGGCTAGGATGTACGCATTGTCTATCCAGATGTTTTTACAGGCCATTTTAGATTGATTTTGGGTTATCATACAGTCAACACTCAGGTTTCCTTTGAGTCTTTGTTAAAGTTAACTGAATCATAGAATAACCTTCACATGCAGGTACTTAGTGACTCTTAATGATGGTGTTTATCTTATATACAAATGTGAGTCAGGATTGCAAAATGGTTAAGTGCTCAGACTCTGAAGCCAGACAGACCTGGGTTTAAAACCGGCTCTGCCACTTACTACTTGTGTGGCTGCAATAAACAAGTTTTTCATCTTTCCTTACTTTCTTCATCTGTAAAATGGGATAAAATTATCCTTACCAACATGAAATTATGCATGTTAAGCACTTAGTATGCAGTGCATGACATTTTGTATATGTTCAATAAATGTTAGCCATTGATAGTTATCATTGCTATTATCATTAGTGTAATTTCTGTAACCCTCTGAATTTGCTAATGTTTTCAGATTTGTTGCACTTTTCTTGAAATTTCTCCTACTCCTGTCTTCCAGGCTTATTTCTTTTCAGTTGTGGCATTTCACTTTTTAGGCATTTTATTTTTCCCCAGAGTCCAGAGGTGATCCTCTCTATCTCCTCAAACTTTTCTATTTCCTCTACTGTTTCCAGTGTCTACTGAATAAATGGTCACCAAGTAAGAAAATCTATTTCTATGCCAGTTAGGACCTGACTACCTGTTCTGTCTTTCGCAAAGGACTGAACTCCAATCTCTAGTTTTTAGAACTCTGGGCAATTTTAAGAAAATGAGGCCTTTCTTTCTTTTTCTCCACAAATTGGACCAGAAGTATATCAAAGCCCATAAAATCCATTGCGTCATCTGATGAAGTCTCTTCCTGGATATAGCTGAAAAGATCTGGATCAGATAGATAAGATCTATCTGTCACTTCCATAGTTCTTCCAAGTACCTTAACTCTGGCTTGGTTTCTTCCTAGTTAATAGGACTGCTCTAAGGATCAGATGAGGTCATTCATACAAAAGGGCTTTCTAAACTGTAAAGCACTGTGTTAGTGTGAGGGATGATTGTTGTATATGAACAAAGGCACCAGCAACCTAAGTGATGTCAGAATGCAACCCTAGGTAATAAAGATGCAATCTCCTCTCTTCCTGCCACTTCATAAGTTTGCAGTAAATTATTTGAGCTAAAAAGGCTAGTGACTAACTTCATGCACGGACTACAAATCCTTTCTTCTTCTCTCATCCCCATATTCTCTCACGGAATGGTGTGCCAGATTCTGAGTCAGTCTTCAGGTCTGGACTTTGGGACACAGCATGGTAGGCAAAGTACTTCATAGGATCTGGGAATGAGGATTAGCAAAGATTTCTTTTGTACCATTTTCCAATACCCTTCCTGGCAGCTTTTATCCTGTCAGCCCCCACAGATTAAATCACATTTCAAAATTGAGTTCAGTGAGGATGAAGCCAGATGAGACTTCTGCCAAACTGGGCTGGCAGACCTGAGTAATCAGCAGATAGCGTGTGTGCATGTACGTGTGTGTGTTTTTGGAATATTATAAATTTCTTTCTGTATAATAAGAATAGCAAGCCTAGAATTATGTGTGAGATCATCATTATTATCGTCAACCAAAAACACATAATGCTTGATAAATGCGACCCTCCAAGCTGTTGTGATTATTTTGGGCTGAATTTTGTCCCCTGCCAATTCATATTAAAGTCCCAACCCCCAAAGCCTTAGAATGTAACTGTATTTGGAGTTTGTTGGAAACCCAACAAAATTAATCACCTTTCCCCACAAACTTGACAAAAATAAAAAAAATGTATCCAAAACTTTTTCTCCCCAAATTAGCATTTTCTGAATCTGAAAGCTCTCCTACCCTTAGTCATTTCATCCTTTACCCTCTTTACATAGTTTTATTTGCTTTCTCAAGAGAAGAGTAAAGGGAGATGCTTACTTTTTAACTATGCCTATTTCTGTATAATTGTGCTGTCATGAATGGCTTAAAAGAAACCACATTGAGACAGCTGGGACATAGCTAGATGGTGTTGTTGGCAGAGCAAGTTGATGCCTCTGGCTGGAGAAAATCTGCAGTCCCAGAATGGCTTTGATTAGTTTTACTTCTGTCTTCCTCCCTTGCCCAAGAGTTTGTCATTCATTGCTGCACTCTGGTCTTTTTAATGGGTAGGTATATTAAGGTGTTTCCCCCATCTTAATCTGTAGATTATCAAGAACCCCTTAAAAAACAGGTGCCATTACATACTTTGTTTCTGCCTGCGTAATAGTATTACCTAAACAAGCAGCTCGGGTTGAGTTTTGTTTTGTTTTTAATCTTTTTTTATTCCTTTCATGTAAATATATTTTAGTTTGTCAGAGTTGTTTGCAGATGAGTTTGCTCTGGAATGTGTCTCATTAGGAATGATGAGGGAGCCCCAGTTCGAACTTCAAATTAATATTAGCAACACTTTCTTTCTCATGTGTTAAGAGTTTTGTCAATTTGTTTTCTGTAAGATTTAAGTGAAATTTCTTTTTTTTTTTAAGATATTATTTATTTATTTGACAGAGAAAGAAATCACAAGTTGGCAGAGAGAGAGGGAAGCAGGCTCCCTGCCGAGCAGAGAGCCCGGCGTGGGGCTTGATCCCAGGACCCTGAGATCATGACCTGAGCCAAAGGCAGAGGCTTAACCCACTGAGCCAGCCAGGCACCCCTTATGTGAAATTTCTTTATCCTTCAGTATGATTTGCATTTTCACTTGTTTACCAGTTGTTCCTCGGGTTCTTTGTCCAATGTCACTTGGGAACTAGTTCTACTTAGCCAAAAGCCAGTATGACTTCTTGGAAATCAAACCAGAGCACCTAAAAATAGTCTTTTTATCCAAATATTTTTTTCACCAAAAGTTTTTCAAAATACAGATAATCTTATAAACTAAACATTAAATCCTGCCAAATATAAAAAAAACTTATAAAGTGAACTGGAACACAATGTTTTGAAAAAGGTAGAAATCAGCCAGTGATCTCATTGTATTGAGCTTTTAGTGTTTATATAACTCAGTTTCATTTTATTTCCTTTTGTTGTATGCTTTAAAAATAGTCTTTGTAAATGCTTAAGTCCTGGTGCTTATGTAAATCAGTACAAAATCATATATCTTTTTTTTTTTAAAGATTTTATTTATTTATTTGACAGACAACACAAGTAGGCAGAGAAGCAGACAGAGAGAGAGAGAGAGAGGAAGAAGCAGGCTCCGTGCTGAGCAGAGAGCCCGATGCGGGGCTGGATCCCAGGACCCTGAGATCATGACCTGGGCAGAAGGCAGAGGCTTTCACCCACTGAGCCACTCAGGCGCCCACAAAATCATATATCTTTAATTATTTCCCATTCTACTCTGTTAAATATACAGTAGTTGGCCTTGAAAATGTCTGAATTCAGAGTTAGATGTGGGTATTAGTGAGCAGTGGATTGAATCAAAGAGCTACGGATTCTGGCCTTCACATAACTGGTGCTAGTCTCTAGGTTTCTTGTTTTTTCTAGTGGTAAAATGGAGATCGATGGTACTATTACCTTTCATTATATCTACTGACCTGTAATGGGAAGCAGAATATGTCAGGCTGCTTTGAAATCTCTAAAGGAAAAAGAATAGTGATAGTCCTGGGTTAGCAGTACATAATTCAGCCAAGGACAGAACCACTCATTCTTGCAAGGTCAGACTATTTTCTCCCTTTCAGAAACAAGTCAGGGTTGCTTGGGCCGAAATACATGTTCCCTTTGACAACATATCGGCAGGACAGGCATGTCTAGTTTCCTCCTAAAACATGGCTCTAGATTTTTTCCAGCTAAGAAATCTTAAACCAAAAGAATTGCAGGGTCCTGTTCTTGACACTTTTGGTCTTTTTAGAAATTCAGATAACTTTGAATGGACAGTGTTCTTGGAATCTCATTGCCTTATTGGTTCACAGGCCCTGAGCCTGCAGATAAAAGAGAAAAGCAAAGCAGCAGAAGGATGTGTATGTGTTTATGTGTGTATAAATTCAACTTTGGTTCATTGAGGATTATCTTACTAATGCCCCCTTTATAAAATTCCCTAGTTTTTCCTGGTGCTTAGCAACCTTGGTGATCAAATGATTAGAAAGACATTAGAGAATATGGGTCAGGGACCTGAGTAGTTTAAGATACCACATCTATGGATCTAAGTATCTGATGTGGGTTACTGAGTAAAGAGAAGGATTTGCCTTTGGTATTCTCCTAGTTCTTTTGTGTTTTGTGTCCTGCCTATATACACACCACCCGCCCCTCCTCCCTCTGAAATGCTAGGCATCCTGAGTTTAAAGGCAGGCTACTTGGATTCATTCTTCCTGGAAGAAAATAAATCTTGTGATTTAAGTAATAGAAAGGTGTTAATGACTTTTTGTATTACCTCTCCTTGAGAGTGTTTATGTTCTAAAGACATTATCTGGGCTGAGAACAGTTGTCCTACTAAAGGAAGGGACATATCTGGAAATAAGATCTTTCTGAGGTGAATAGACATTTTTCAAAGAAGACATACAGATGGCCAACAGACGCATGAAAAGACACTCAACATCACTAGTCATCAGGAAAATGCAAGTCAGAACCACAATGAGCTATCATTTCACACCTGTCAGAATGGCTAAAATAAAAAAGGCAAGAGGGGCACCTGGCTGTCTTAGTCAGTAGAGCATGGGGCTCTTAATCTCAGGGTCATGAGTTAGGCCCCCACATTGGGCATGGAGCCTCCTTTAAAATAAACAAACAGGGGCGCCTCGGTGGCTCAGTTGGTTAAGCGACTGCCTTCAGCTCAGGTCATGATCCTGGAGTCCCGGGATCGAGTCCCACATCAGGCTCCCTGCTCGGCAGGAAGTCAGCTTCTCCCGCTGACCTCTCTCTCTCTGAAATAAATATAGGAAATCTTAAAAAAAAAAAAAATTAAAAATAAATAAACAAATTAAAAAGAAATAAGTGTTGGCAAGGATCTGGAGAAAGAGGAACCCATGTACACTGTTGGTGGGAATGTAAATTGGTGCAACCACTATGGAAAACAGTATGGAGCTTCCTGAAGAAATTTTAAAAATTTAATAATACCATATGACCCAGTGTTTCCACTTCTGGATATTTACCAAAAGAAAATGAAAACACTAATTCATAAAGATCTATGCACTCCTATGTTTATTGCAGGATTATTTGCAATGAGCCAAGATTTGGAAGCAACCTAAGTATCTATAGATAGATGAATAGATAAAGAAGATGACAGACACCTGATATATATACATCAAATATTACTCAGCCATAAAGAAGAACGAAATCTTGCCATTTGCCATTTGTGATAATGTGGATCAACCTAGAGAGAGTATTATGCTAAATTAATTAAGTCAAAGAAGACAAATACTGTGTGACTTCAATATATGTGGAATCAGAAAAAAACAAAGCAGAAACAGACTCATAGAGAATAAACTGGTGTTTGCTGGGGGGATGGAGATAGGCAAAATAAGTGAAGGGAATTAGGAGGTACAGACTTAAAGCTATAAAGTAAGTCAGTCATGGGATGTAAAGTACTGCATAGGGAATATAGTCAATGATACTATAATAACATTGTGTGGTGTTTGATGGTGAGCATTTCTTAATGTATATAAATGTCAAATTAAAGTGTTATACACCTGAAACTGTATGTATATTAATGTATATTACTGTATGTCAGCCATACTTCAATTTAAAAATAAATAAATTGGGCAAATAGATCTTTCTGTCTTAAATTGTACTATATGGGTATGATTTTCAAAAGTTGTCATATGAAGGTACAATTAAAGTTCCTCCCCAAAGCTCTAATCTCCTTGTCTATAGAACTTTTTATGAAGCTGCTATGATTTAGTCAGATTAACCAGTTTAAATTTCACTTCATTTTTCCATCTTGTGGAAATAGTTAAAAGATGGACCAAAACAAGGAGGAAGAAGTAAAGTAGCAGAGACCCAGATAATAGGTCTCTGAATGTTTAAGATCTGAAATACAATATTTATTTATTTATTTTAGAAAGAACACAGCGAGCAGACTCCATGTGGAGCCCCTCATGGGGCTTGGTCTCATGACCCTGAGATTACAACCTGAGCTGAAATCATGAGTCTGACACTTAGCCACCTGTGCCACCCAGGAACTCCTGAAATTATTATATTTTAAAATGTTGTCACTTTATAGAAAACCTGTGTATAGAAAGTTAAAGTTAAGTGGTGCCTTACATGTAACTTCAGTCCATGGTAAATCTGCAACTTCCTTTATACTCAATGTCTCTTTTCTCCCTTGAGTTGCGAGTTAACTAATGAAAAGTTCATATTTTCTTTATTTCTTCCTTTTTTTTTTTTTTTAAGATTTTATTTATTTATTTATTTGTCAGAGGGAGCACAAGCAGGTAGAGTGGCAGTCAGAGGCAGGGAGAGAAGCAGGCTCGCCGCTGGACAAGGAGCCCGATGTGGGACTCGATCCCAGGACTCTGGGATCATACCTGAGCCGAAGGCAGTGGCTTAACCGACTGAGCCACCCAGGCGTCCCCATATTTTCTTATGATAAGAATTAGTGGGAGTTGTCAGGTTGTCCTCACAAAAGTCCTTTGAAATACCTGAATGACAACTCCAGAAAACTCAGTAATTATTGTCCAGTGATGGTTAATGCTTTTATAATACACTGGTAATACTCTGTCCTCTTCTAGGAGATTGTGGGAATATAGATAAGCACTTCCTCTAGAAGCTGCCCTGGCATGGAAAGCACCTGGTATGAGCTGAGGCAGTGTGCCGTTTCATTTATTAGAGTGGATTCTTGGTTCTTGAAGACCCTTTCTTAGTCCCATTAGCTTAGTCCCATTGCGTATTATGTATTATGGACACCTTATTGAGTTTTGGTGCTCAAATGAGTTTCTGGTGCTCTTTTTAGTTGCTCTGTCATTAAATTTCAGTCTTAGCCTCACAAAGAGTCTAATTTTCATCTTTTTTCATCCCCAATAGGATGATTTGCTTTGTGATTTTTTTTTTTCCATTTTGAAAATTGTGTTAGCAAGCCCTTTACACAGCTGTAGAATTCGTCAGCTTTTGTATTTGAAATGAGGATTTCCTCAGGACAAAAATGGTCTGAGTAGGGACCATTGTTTGTAATATGTATTGCTAACAATTTTTGTTTAAGAAAAAAAAAAGGATTACAGGGGCGCCTGGGTGGCCCAGTGAATTAATCATCTGACTCTTGTTTTAGCTCAGGCCATGATTTCAGGGTCCTGCGTCACGCTCTGTGCTCAGCCCAGAGTCTGCTTGTCCCTCTCCCTCTGCTCCTCCCACCATGCTTTCTCATTCCTTCTCTCTCTCTCTCAAATAAATAATAAACAAAATCTTTTTAAATTTTGTAAAAATTAAAAATAAAAAATTATAAACTACAAGCTTTAAAAAGAGATTATAAATCACAAATTTTCTTTTTTGAAGTATTGTTTTAAGGTGCAGCGTAAACTATCCATTACTTTAGATATAGGGTATAAGAGCAGGTTGTAGAGATGAGCCCATGTTTCTGAAATCAAGATCTTTGATGCAAATGCTTAATGAAATATGATCTTCCACGGTTGTTGTTGCTGCTGTTGTTGCTGTTGTTATTCTTCCTTAATATCAAAGTGCTGCTGTACAGAATTTCAATACAATGATAGTAGAAGAAAACCAGATCTTGGTTTCGGATAATAAGCACTTGGAGGTCAGCCTTCTTATCAATTTAGGCATGATGAAAATCCTCGCTCTGCTAATCTTTGGAGTTTGTGTTCAGTGATAGGTACTTCCGCATTCTGAAGAGACTCATCTTTATGTTTATACTGAAAACAGTGATTGAGGCCAGAAAGTAAAGTAGGAAGTGAAGAAACAATACCTGCACATAATACGTATGGGAAATATCAGAAGAGAGGGAATTGGGGTTTGGGGAATAAATACCCTGACCTCTTTCCTCTTGCTAGAACCCAGCTGTAAGAATAAGGAAGTGACATAGTCTTAGAGATCAGCCCCATAGGACATGACACAAGGCAAAGAAGGGTAGAAAAATGGATAAGAAAGAGAAGTGGAGAATAATCACAATTTTTACAGAACTATAAAATATTAGTTTTGGATAAATGGTTCCCTAAGAAGGAACGTGAAAGATCGTTTGCTACAAAAAAGCTCTATCAGGGTGTCCTAAAAGAATTGGGAGACAAATCAATATAATTGTGAAAAAGCCACATGAATTATGGGTATCTTCGTTATAGATATCTATATTAACAATTATTATATAATTGCTCTTAAAGAAGCCATTGCCAATTTTGACTTTTGCTACATGTTCTTTTTCTCTGTCAGGTTGTTAAACATGGAAGACAGAGTGACAGAGGTGCAGGTCAGAGATTAATTTAAGTTTATGAAAGGACAGCCTAAATAGAAGGATAGGCTTCATGGCTAAAGTTTAGGCTTAGCCAAGATTCCCTTTGTGTTAATAAACGTAACCAAAAGAAAAATGGGGGGAGTAAGCCATATATATGGTTTCTGGCTAGTGGTATGTGGCCTTCTTGAATCAGTCTTGGTTAGGAGATCCTAGGTCACCTTTTCCTACTCTCACCTTCTGTCACCTAACTTTAGTACTTTTTAAAGAAACTGCAACATGTAGAACTTGCCAAAGTTGTGTTATAATACTAAATGCAACCAGTTAATTGAGGAATAAAGCTTTGTGGAAGTTTTGCATGGGAAATAATAATAATATAGAAAGTTGGATATAGGACTTCTATTTTTTAAAAATTTTTATTATTTTTTAGGTTTAAAAACAAAACTCTTTATTTTAAGTAGACTTTACACTCAACGCAGGACTTAAGCTCACAACTGAGATTAAGAGTCACATGTTCGGGGCACCTGGGTGGCTCAGTAGGTTAAAGCCTCTGCTTTCGGCTCAGGTCATGATCCCAGGGTCCTGGGATCGAAACTCACATCGGGCTCTCTGCTCAGCAGGGAGCCTGCTTCCCCCTCTCTCTCTGCCTGCCTCTCTGCCTACTTGTGACCTCTCTCTCTCTCTCTCTCTCTCTCAAATAAATAAAAAATATCTTAAAAAAAAAAAAGTCACATGCTTTACCAACTGTGCCAGCCAGGCACCACTCTATTTTTTTTGATAAATATTATTCTAAATGGTTCCTCTCAGGTAGTTGATAAGTCATCGTTCTTTTTATTTTATTTTAGCATTTTGTGACTAGTATCGTTTTGCCAAAGAATTTCTTGGCATGCTTATGGGCCTAGATATCAAAATCATTAAAGTAGACATTATACACAAGGAAGTTTTAGCATGTAGATGGAGAAAACCAAACGCTTGCTGAATGGCAGCCTTCAATTATTATATAAACTAATAATTAGTTATATTCTCTGACCCTGCTAGGAAATGAGTTTAAGCTAAAGCACTAAAGATCTAGGTTTGGCAAGTAAGAGTTTCCTGAAGAAGGGTGCTTGGGTGGCTCAGTGGGTTAAGCCTCTGCCTTCCTCCTAAGTCATGATCTCAGGGTTTAGGGATTGAGCCCCACATAGGGCTCTCTGCTTAGCAGGGAGCCTGCTTCCCTCTCTCTCTCTCTCTGCCGACTTGTGATCTCTCTGTCAAATAAATAAGTAAAATCTTAAAAAAAAAAAAAAAAGTTTCCTGAAGAATATTAGAGTGGTTACCTGGGAAAGGAGTTTCTTAGGAACCTGTGAGATATCTTTCTCTGAAGTCATTAAGGGTAGCTTTGGTTTTTCTTTTGGTTTGGAGATGGTGGCCTCTGAGAGCTCTTAGGATTTTATAACCTTTTTGGCTTTTGCACTTGGAGAGAATATTTTAATATTTTACCTTTGCTTTCTTTTCTAATTTGGAATAGTTATTTAAACCCCGAGTTTAATACACTGCTGTACTCCCCCATGATCACAGACTACATATTCTTAATGATGTGCTTATTTATCTGCTAACTGATTTGATTCCACCACATGCTGTATCTACACTCTGTTAAAAAGCAGCAGATTCGGGGTGCCTGGGTGGCTCAGTGGGTTAAAGCCTCTGCCTTCAGCTCAGGTCACGATCCCAAGATCCTGGGATCGAGCCCCACATCGGGCTCTCTGATCAGCGGGGAGCCTGCTTTCCCCTTTCTCTCTGCCTGCCTCTCTTCCTACTTGTGATCTCTGTCTGTCAAATAAATAAAATCTTTTAAAAAAATTATTTAAAAAAAAAAAAAAACAGATTCGGGGCACCTGGGTGGCTCAGTTAGTTAAGTGTCTCCCTGCGGCTCAGGTCTGGATTCCAGATTCCTGGGATTGAGCTCCCACATGGCATCTGGTTCTCTGCTCAGCGGCCTGCTTCTCCTTCTCCCTCCTTCTGCCTGCCACTCACCCTGCTTATGCTCCCTCTTGCTCACTCTCTCTCTCTCTCTCTGTGTCAAAAAAATAAAATCTAAAAAAACCAAAACAGGTTCTAACTCTTGGCTCAGATACTTAAATCCAGGAGTTTAGTCTTGTCATTTCTTGTTATTATAACCAGTTGGGCCCAGACCCAGGTGGATGGTTGGGGGGGGGGGGGGGGGAAACCCCAGATGTTTCAGGAGTGCATGGCTGGCTCAGTTGGAAGAGCATGTGACTCTTGATCGTGGAGTCATGAGTTCAAGCTTCCTCTTGGGTGTAGAAATTACTTTTAAAAAAATAAAACCTTAAAAAAAATCAGATGTTTCAAATTGTTCTTATACTTTGTCTCTGGCTTGATAAGCATCATCTGCATTCCTACAGATATCTTTAAGTGCATTAGATGTATTTTCTGTAGTGTTCCCCAGCCAAATGCAAAAATCTGAATAGAGCCCCATGTGTTAAGCCCCAGTTTAAAGACTCTTGAATACCTGATAAAATATTTTGATAGCATAACTAGGTAAAGCTAGGCCTTTTTAATAGCTTCAAATAAACTGTTTCTTCAAGAGTCATAAATGGTTACATGTGTCTTTCTAACACTGTTAATGTGCATTGTTTCAAGGGGAGAGAGGTGAAGGTTGGGAGTGGATGGAAAATTTAACTCTGGACTCTGTTTTTCTAGTCTACTAGTCTCTCTGATAGTTGATTTCCCTTAAAAATAAACAGCTTCAGGGATACCTGGGTGACACAGTCAATGAAGCATTCAACTCTTGGTTTCACCTCAGGTAATGAACTTAGGGTCATAAGATTGAGCCCCATGTCAGGCTCTGTGCTCAGTGCAGAGTCTGCCTAGGACTCTCTCTCTCCCTATGCATCCCCCCCCCCCGACTCTCTCTCAAATAAATATTTAAAAATAAATAAATAAACAGTTTCACTGATACTTAGAGGTCTGAGCAAAGATAATTTGAGTACTGAAATCTGTAAAAAGTAATGACCCCTAGTCAGAAAATATCCTGGCTTTTTTTTTTCTTTTTTTAAGATTTTATTTATTTATTTGACAGAGAGATCACAAGTAGGCAGAGAGGCAGGCAGAGAGAGAGAGAGGGAAACAGGCTCCCCTATGAGCAGAGAGCCTGATGCGGAACTCTATCTCAGGACCCTGAGATCATGACCTAAGCCGAAGGCAGAGGCTTTAACCCACTGAGCCACCCAAGTGCCCCAAGATCCTGGCTTTTATTAATAAACTCTGCTCAGGTATTCCTATCTCTGTAATCGAAGTCCTTGATAATCTTTTCCATATAAATGGAAAACCAGGTGATTTGTTACTGTTACTGACTTTCACTGAGGTAAAACATGGTTTACATATTTTCTGCCAATTTCCCAAATATATATGTTAGACTGGTAATTATTGTTTTCTCTAGATCATTGTTTCAAAAGGTAAATGTTCAAAAATGTTTTAAACTTAGGATGAACTGAATAAAGAATACTGAGGCTTTCTAATCTAAGACCTGTTCTTAATTTAGCTAACTGAATTATCTGATTTGCCATACATTTGTTCTTCTTTCTTAAAGGAGGTGATCGCTCCTGTAGCTCGTCAACACAAGGACTTTCTTTTCTTTAAATTGGTTTTTGCTTCAACTAAGTGAAAACCTGGCAGTTTCTTTCTTACTTTTCTTTTCTTCTTTAAATTTGACAGTTTCTAAGTTCACATATTATACCCCTCTCCTATCCAAATACATGTTTGAGGAAAATGTTCTCTGTAGTCAGGGAAAGCCTTTTCTACTCTTTGGCAAGTTTTCATCTGAGAGGCCCTTTCTTTCTTCGCTCTGCACTTGTTTCTCCTGTATGTTCAGTGCCATCAGTAAACACTCAGCATAGCAACTTAGCAACAGCAAGCGTACTTTTCCAAAATCTCCTAAAAGTTTTTCCAGCTAATGACAGAGTAACTTGGTCCCACTGAAAAGGCTTATTGGTCTTCCTTCTACCTGCCACTTTGGGGATAGGGATCGGAAATATCATGTATTTAGAGAGGAAAATGTATATAAAAGAGCATTGAATCTGGTGGTGGCTCTGCCATCAACAGAGGGACAGTAGGCATGGCATTTACAATGCCTGGGGCCTCAATTTCATTATCTAAAAAACAGGGTAGTTGAATTATATGATCTCCGAGAATTCATACTGCTTTAAAATACATGATTATTGTTCTTAAGAATCTTGAATATAATCACTCTTGGATGCATATAGTTTGCCTTTGTCACTTGTTCATTGTACATGAAATTTCTGTCACCACACTTCAAAGGCCTTTTTCTTTGATATCCACCTAATCTAGCATTGATTGATCCTAACAGTGTTTGAAGGGAATGTGTCTGATGGAAATCTTGGAGAGCTTGCTTGCAGCAAGTGGAAAGGCCTCAGAAGTGTTTGATGCTATTTCAAGATCTGGTTATCTTTCAGTTATTTGGTTGATGTTTCCCAAGCAACTTGGTCACAACTTGTTAAAATTTCCAGTATAACCACTAAATCCAGGGTAGCTCAATTGCCAGGCTAACACAGACCCAGTCCAAATCTTCCTTCCATTGTTAGGGTGCTGCAGAGACAGTATGGACTTTGGAGTAAGCCGGAGCTGGGAGTTCACAGTATGACTCTGCCTTTTTCTGATTTTGTGATACAGGTTCATCTCTCTGTGCCTTAGTGTCATCATCTATATAATAGCAATACTTAAGTACCTACCTTAAAAATTGTTATGGAATCAAATGTGATGACCGACAAAAAGAGTTTCTCACATGCCTCATTGTGAGAACACCTGACATTTGTATACCTCTTTACCATTTATGAAACACTTCATCAAAGTAGTTTTATTTAGGGAACGAAATGGGTGATTTTCTTTGCTGGCTAATATATCATTTAGATATTGAGGCCTGAGTCAGACTTGCTAGGTAGGGGTCCCTGGACCTTTGGAACTGGGTCAGGCCAGGTCCAGAGCCTTGGCTATTTTGCGGGTCTCTCATAAAAACATTCTTTAATGTTTTCCAGGAATCCGAATTTCTGTGTTTGGAATTTGATGAAGTCAAGGTCAATCAACTCCTAAAGAAGCTCTCAGAGGTAGAAGAAAGTATCAGCACACTGATGCAGCCAGCCTAGCTGAAGATGGAGTTGTTGAAGCAAAGGTGTTCATGATCCCTCCCCAGTGACCTGGGTTTTGTTGTTGTTGTTTTGTTGTTTTTTAAAAAAATCTTTCCCCCCATTAGTATTAAATCCTCAAATTCAAATCTTATCTGTCTTTGCTTTCTGGCATTTCTTTCTCTTTCCCTTTCATTCACTCTTACTTGCAGAGGTTCTAGTACTTCAGCATGCAGAGATGCTCATAAAAGCATTTTATTTCATTTTAAGATTTATTTTTAAGTAATCTCTGTACCCAGCATGGGGCTCGAACTCACAACCCTAAGATCAAGAGTCACATGCTCCACTGACCGAGCCAGCCAGTGCACATCATAAAGGCATTTTAAAAATAAGGCTTCTGTGGCTGGGTGATGGACATTGGGGAGGGTATGTGCTATGGTGAGCACTGTGAATTGTGTAAGACTAATGAATCGCATATCTGTACTCCTGAAACAAATAATACATTATATGTTAATTTAAAAAAAGAACTGATAAAACCCAATACCTCAAAACCCCAAATAATCCAATTAAAAATGGGCAGAAGACATGAACAGGCATTTCTCCAAAGAAAACATCCAGATGACCAACAGACATGTGAAAAGATGCTCAACATCACTCATCATCAGAGAAATACAAATCAAAACTACAATGAGATAATCACCTCACACCTGTCGAATGACTAAAGTCAAAAACACAAGAAGCAATAAGTATGGGCAAGGATGTGGAGAAAAAAGAACCCTTGTGCACTGTTGTTGGGAATGCAAACTGGCACATCCACTGTGAAAAACAGTATGGATGTTCCTCAAAAAAATAAAAATAGAATTACTGTATGATCCAGTAATTCCACTATTGGATATTTACCCTAAGAAAATGAAAAAAAATAATTTCAAAAGATATATGCACCCCTATGTTTATAGCAGCATTATTTACAACAGTCAAGATATGGAAGCAGCTTAAATGTTCATCAGTACCTGAATGGATAAAGAAGATGTGTGTGTGTGTGTGTGTGTGTGCGCGCGCGCGCATGCCTGTGTCTGATATTAGCCAGAAAAAAGAAGGAAATCTTGGCCATTTGCAACAACATATTTGGAGAATATGAGAATATAGAGTATAATGGTGAAATAAGTCAGTCAGAGAAAAACAAATAGCATATGATTTCACTCATGTGGAATTTAAGAAACAAAACAAAGAAAAAAGACAAACCAAAAAACAGACTCTTACCTATATGGAGAGCAAACTGGTGGTTACTAGAGAGGAGGTGAGTGGGAAAATGGGTGAAACAGGTGAAGGGGATTAAGAGTACATGTATCGGGGGCGCCTGGGTGGCTCAGTGGGTTAAAGCCTCTGCCTTCGGCTCAGGTCATGATCCCAGGGTCCTGGGATCGAGCCCCGCATCGGGCTCTCTGCTCAGCAAGGAGCCCGCTTCTCCCTCTCTCTCTACCTGTCTCTCTGCCTACTTGTGATCGCTCTCTGTCAAGTAAATAAATAAAATCTTTAAAAAAAAAAAAAGTACACTTATGATGAGCCCTGAGTAATGTAGAGAATTGTTGAATCACTAATTATACACCTGAAACTAATTCAATTTAATTAAAAATTAAAAATGAACAAAATTAAAACCTCTAGAGATTGGGTAAATGAAAGAACTTTTAAGACTAGGGATGTTCAGTTTTAAAATTTTTTATATTGGCTTTATAATTGCCACCATTGTGCCTTCTTCCCCTCAAAATTTTACCAAATCTTTAATAAAGTCTTTTTTACTGATTAAAAAAAAATAATAAAAAATAAAATAAAAAGAAGGCTTCCAGGACTGTATCTTTAGAGACTTGAATTCGGTAGGACTTTAGAAACCCTTGCTATGGTGGTTTGTTCCTGGAATAGGAAGTTTAGGAATTTATACATGATAAATCATAGAAGAATTAGAAAAGGGGGGGGAGAAAACATTTTATTCATGCAAATACAAGGCTGACCAAAAGCCATGTGTCTTGATCTGAGGCTTAGAGGAGCCTGCCTAACCTAGAAAAGGTTTACTGATCCTGGTAAAACCAGTGATACTCCTGGAACTGATTCAGGCATTTGAATTCATTCTCACTGAATCTGGGGGGTCTAGTTTGATCCGAACCACTGAGAAGCTTGAGCTTTTCTGGAACCTAGAACTGAATGGTCCTTATCACAAAGAGACTCCCTTCACTTACCTCAAGTCAGGTTTGTATGAAAGGAAAAATGTCTGTTGGGCTGATGTGAGGTCCTTTACATCAGAAAGTTTTACTTGGTTCATCAAATAAAACCTCTTCCAAGAAAACTAATGTGGGGACACCTGACTGGCTCAGTCAGTAGAACATGTGACTCTTGATCTTGGGGTTGTGGGTATAGAAATTACTTAAAAATTTTGAAAAATTAAAAGAAAACCAGTGTAAAAACTAGGTCCTCAGAGAGAAGTTATACCAAACCCCAAGAATGTTCTATGAGGAGGAAGCTGTCAACTGGTATATGGAGGCCATGGCTGCTGTTTAACAGGTTTTATCATCTGATACTGATAACATTTAGAAACTCCAGGTGCCTTTGAGACATAATGTGTTCCAAAAATGTAGTTCCCTTGGTTAGTGGTTACACCATATGTCAGTTCTAATGAGTTTATTCTAGGGCAGGAATAAGTTCTCTTCTGTTAAACATTTCCTCCTAAATCAGTTTGCAGACATTTTAGGAACTATTCCAACACCCAAGCTGAAAATATTGGCTTCCTCTCAGATTAAAACCATCCCAGCAGTTAGCAAACAATGACCAGAAGGTCTTAAATGTAGCCCCTGTGGACCCTTGAGAAAACATCTTGAAACAGTATGGTAAATAGATTCAGAGAAGGCGTGTAGTTTGGCTTAAAAACTATTAAAACTTGCTTTCTGTTTCCAGGGCTACTGTCATATGATCCAGGAGAATTTAGATAATGTCTTCTGCTATAAAATGGAAGAAGAGTATCCCATCATGTAATGGGATTCCAGATGTCATTGGAAGGAAGAACTGTAGCTACCACATTAGTATTGACTCACCTATCCAGTGAAGGTCTGTGAAAGCCTAAAAGAACAATCCATGGACTCACAGGGAGAGGAAATCATTGTTGTGGTTTGAAGCTCTGTTGAGGTCATCCTATAAAATTAATAGCCACAAAAGTGGATATGGGCTTTTTATTATACCCCTCAATCCCTAGGTCATTGAAAAATCTGTTAATGTATACTGAGTTTTTCATAATAATAGGAGTAAAAAAAAACTGGTTGCTCAAGGTGGTCCCACATTTAACAGTAAACACTTTGGAATACAAGTGATTTTAGAAAGGGTGTGTTTGTGTGTGTGTGTGTGTGTGTGTGTGTTATATTTAGCGGTAATTTTTAAAATAATCTGATTACCAAAGGAATATATGTTTATTATAGTCTTTTGTGAGAATACACACCCACACCTAGGACAGTTAAGTGACCTATTGGCCTGACCTACAGAGATAACAGAAAGAAGGCGGGAACTAGGTGAAGTGTTACCTTTCCTTGAATGAATTTCTGGAAGTAGAACACATGGTTTTAAAGACTTTGACAAATATTACTGAATTGTTCTCCAGAAACATGATATCAGTTTGTATAACCTCTAAGAAAGCATGAAAATAAATCACTCCCTTTCTTGCCTAATTGGATGTTATCTGCTTTTTGGTTTGTTTTATTTTGTTTTAATTTGGGGGGACTAACTTGTTTTTGTAAATTTTTGCAAGGGACGCTTAACTTAAACCAGGAATTCTCCCTGAGAATAGGGCAAATGTGGAGAAAGGACCAGAGACGAAGAAAACTAGCATAAGGGTCCCAGCAGATGCCACTTGATTTCCTACATCGGTAATCCTAGGTTAAAATCACTTTGAGTTCAAGAAATGTGGGGCAGAATTAAAATAGGCTTTATCCTGAATTAGTCTTTGTCCCTACTTGAGCAATAAGCACTCTAACTTCAGTCTGTTTAGAAACAGTCCAAACAAGCCAAAATTTGCTCTTAGAATAGAGTCAGAAAGAAAGTTAAGCCTTCAGTAGTTTCAGGTTGATAGGAGCAAAGGAGTTTCCTTAATCTCAGGCCTGGATTTTCTTGGAAGCTCTGGTTTCTTTTGGCTTCATCAGGGAAGGCTTAAATTTTACCATTATAGCCCCCTCCCCCCATTTCCTTTACTTAACCTCCCTTCCTCAAGTGTTACTGTTTTTTTATCCCCTTTATTTATTTCACTCATCCTGTCCACCCACCTCCCCTCTGGCAACCACCAGTTTGTTTTCCATATTCAAGAGTCTGTTTGTCTTTTTTCCTTGTTGATTTGTTTTGTTTCTTTAATTCCTCATATGAATGAAATCATATGATATTTTTCTTTCTCTGTCTGACTTATTTCACTTAGCATTATATTCTCTAGATCCATTCATGTTGCTGCACATGTCAAGATTTCATTCTGTTTTATGGCTGAATAATATTCCTTTGTGTGTGTATGTGTGTGTGTGCACGCCACATCTTCTTTATCCATTCATCTATGGATGGACACTTGGGTTTCTTCCATATCTTGGCTATTGGAAATAATGCTGCAGTAAACAAAGGGGTGCATTTATCTTTTTGAATTAATATTTTCTTTTTCTTTGGGAAAATATCTAGTAGTGGAGTTATTAGATCATATGTTAATTCTATTTTTAATTTTCTGAGGAACCGCCGTACTGTTTTCCATAGTGGTTGCCCCATTTGGCATTCTCACCGAAAGTACAGGTTTCCCTTTTCTCTGTATTGTTGCTAGCATTTGTTATTTCTTGTCTTTTTGATTTTAGCCATTCAGACAAATGTGAGGTGATATCTCATTGTGGTTTGGGTTTGCATTTCCCTGATGATTAATAATGCTGAGCATCTTTTCACATATCTGTTGGCCATTTGTATGACTTTTTGGGAAAAAATGTCTATTCAGGTCCTCTGCCCATTTTAATTGTGTTATTTGGGGGTTTTGTCTTCTTTAATGATGATTCAAAAGAAACTACCGCACTTAAAAATTTCATTTGACTGAAGTCTCTCCCAAATGCAAGAAGGTGGTGAAAAGTAAAGGATGACATTGAGTATCTGAAATCTTTAATAGCTGACATGGTGTCAAGCTATTGGTTACGGAAATTCTTTTTTTAGACCTGAGTGAAATTTTGGAAAACAGAATATGAATGGAAATTCAAGGAAATTAAATGTTAAACAGATGTTAGAAAATAATGTTTTCTTGAGTACACAATAAATAATCTAAATTAGTGAAGGGACAAGGATAAGAAGGAAGCCTTCTAGAGTCAGCTCAAAAATGACTGGATATTTTCCTAAAAGAACAGGATGCTGGAAGGGATAGGCCTTAGTAGGACAATTGCCACCTTATAATTTTAGCTATCCCAACTTTCCAGCCAATTTTTTCAGTATTTTATGTGATGATTTAGCTAGCAGAAGGGAAAAGTCAAGCAGAACATAAGTAGTTTGCACTTACCTCTAGCTGTAAAGTATATAGGTTTTTTACCTCAAAATTTGAGAAATAGCAATTTTTTTATCTAAGTTCAGTCAGATCTCAGTTCTCCCTTACCTGGGGAAGGTCATGATTGTCATAGCATCATGACTGAATACAACACTGACGTAACCTTTATTATAAAGGAACCTGCCTAGGCCTGCTTCCTAGTGCAAACTAACATATCTTACAAGTTTAGTACATATATTATCAGAATAAAATACTAAACCTATATGTGAGCACATAGCAAAATATGAGTATTTATATCATTTACTCACCAAGGACTATAATTGGGCTTTTTTTTCTCTTTTATCTATCTACTCTTGGCTAGTTTTCTTTTCTTTTTAAGTAGGCTTCAATGCCCAAAATGGGGCTTGAATTCACAACTGAGATCAAGAGTTGCATGCTCTACTGCCTGAACCAGCCAGGTGCCCCTTGGCTAGATTTCTGTTTCAAATTCTGTTTATTCAGAGGAGGCAGACATGGAAGAAAAAGAAAGTGGGGAAATATGGATTGCACAAGTGCAATAAGTATTAAACTATTAATTGAAAAGAAATTTAGGCTGAAAAATGAAAATAGTTAAAATCCTTAATACTGTTATTATACTGTTGTTACATTAAAGAAATAAAAATAAATTGGAGGGTTTATGATTCATAAGTAATGGCTGTTTTTAGAATCATGGCTAAGATTTGGCACTGATCTCAAGATGACTGGAAAGCTTTTGGTAGAAACCCTTTTTGCCATCTTTAAAAAGGGGGGAAATATTGGACAGATGGGCAGAGAACTTACATAAGGCCATATGACCTTACATAAGGTCAAGAAGAGACCTCAAGGCAGTATCTTCCATTTCCATATTCTATCTGCCAAACCCTCCAAAAGAATATATGCTTGAAAAAAATACCTGTGTCCTTGCTCATTGTGTTTACATAATGACTGTTCCTATAGTGATGGCTTTTGTATGCATATGTGACCTAGGAGATGTAAGGTCCTATGTCATTTGCAGCCTGCATCCATGTTAGACCTGCCTCTGTGCTGAGGCTGCTGAGGCTCTTTGTAGAACCTAATGATGTTTCTGATGACCTTGGCCACACTGTCCACTCAGTGCCACTCATTTTTGGAAGCAGTGTGCAAGACAAGTTTATTACCACATGGGGCTTCCTGGCTGTCCTCAGTACCTAGGTAGGCAGCAGATTGTCTTTATCCTCCCTGGACAGCCATGATCCAAGCTTACTAAATATAACAGCTCTTGGCCATTCCTTCATTGTAACAATGTCTGTAGTGAATTTTGTAGCAGCTGCTTCCTCACTATTATGGTTTTCTCAACATGGTCTACCCATGGTGCATAGAACAGAGATCAAAAAACATTTTTTTTATTTAACATTTTAATTTAAAAGTAATACATGCTCATTAGAGGCACTGGGGTGGCTCAGTCAATCATCCGACTCTTGATTTTGGCTGAGGGCATGATCTCAGGGTCATGAGATTGAGCCCTGTGTCAGGCTCTGTGCTGGGCATAGAATCTGCTTAGGATTCTTTCTCTCCCTGTCCCTCTGCCCCTCCCTCGCTCGCTCTCTCTCTCTCTCTAAAAAATATTATGCTCATTAAAATAATTACAATTTTTTATTTTTTCATAATTTAATTTTTAAATCAGTACAAAACTTGAGCAAAATGTGATTGTCCCTTGCTTTCTGCTTTTAAAAAAATACCTCTCTTCTGGGGTACCTGGCTGGCTCAGTCAGTAGAGCATGCAACTCTTGGTCTCAGGGTTATAAGTTTGAGTCCCACGTTGGGTGCAGAGATTACCTAAAAAATCTTTGGAAAAAAAATGAAGGTAAAAAGTCTCTTTCCCTAGAAGTAGTTGTTATAACAGTTTGGTCTGTTTCCTTCCAGATATTCTCTATGCACACAAAAACATATTACGAGTTACACTTTGAGAGCATTATTTTAGAAACATCGATCACAGCTGAAAGATACAACAAAAACAAAAAATACACTACAGGGAAAAAGTAGAGATTAAATGATACAGAAGAATGGATCAGTCATCTGGAAGAAGGGTAATGGAAATCTCCCAAGCTGAATGGCAAAAAGAAACAAGAATTTTTAAAAATTTAAGGGACTTTTGGAACATCAAGCATACTAACATTTGAATCATAGGGTCTCAGAGGGAAAAGAGAGAGAAGTAGGCAGAAAACGTACTTGGAGAAATAATAGCTGAAAACATTTCTGACCTGGAAAAGGAAACAGACAACCAGGTTCAAGAGGCAAAGAGAGTTCCAAACAAGATGAACCCAAAGAGATCCACACCAAAATACATCATAATTAAAATTCAAAAATAGAAGGAATAACAGAAAAGCAATTGGTTACATATAACCGATTGTTCATAAGTCTATAAGCTGATTTTTCAGCAGGAACTTTGTAACCAGAAGGAAATGGCACAATATATTCAAAGTATTGAAAGGAAAAAACTTAAAACCAAGAATACTCTACCTGGCAAGGTTGAGTATTCAACCTTGTATTCCCCTTCGTATTGAAGGGGAGATACAGACTTTTCCAGACAAGCAAAAGCTGAAAGAGTTTGCTACCACTAAACTGGCTTTATAAGAAATACTAAAGGGAGTTCTTTAAGAAGAAAAGAAAAGCCTGTAAATAGAAATAAATAAATATATATTTTTTAAAAATCTCACTGGTAAAGGCAAACATATAGTAGAGGTAGTGGATCAACCATTCATAAAACTAGTATGAAAGTTAAAAGAGTAGTGAAACCAACTATATCTACAATAATGAGTTAAGGGACACACAGAATGAAAAGATGGAAAGGATGATGTCAGAACATAAAGTGGAGCTACAGTGTAGTGCTTTTAGAATGCGTTTGAATTTAGGTGACCACCAACTGAAAATAGACGGCTGTATATAACGTTGTTCTTTGTGAACTTCTTGATAACCACAAGACAAAAACCTCTAAGAGGCAGACCAAAAATAAAGAGGAATCCAGACGTAACACTAAAGATAAAGTCATTAAATCACAAGGGAAGCATGCAAAAGAAGATGAAAGGAACAGAGAAGAACTATAAAAACAACTAGAAAACAGTCAACAAGATGACAATATATACATACCTATCAGTAATTACTTTAAATAGAAATGGACTAAATGCTTAAATTAAAAGGCAAAGCATGGCTGAATGGATAAAATACAAGACTCATCTATATGCTGCCTATATAAGAGACTCAGTTCTAAAGACACACAAAAGGTGAAAATGAAAGGATCAGAAAAGATATTCCATGCAAATGGAAATGAAAGTTGGGGTAGCAATACTTTTATCAAATAGACTTTAAAACAAAACCTATAACGAGAGATAAAGAAGGGCATTACATAGAGATAAAGGGCTCAATCCATCAAGATGAAACTCTTGCAAATATTTCTGCACCCAGTGAAGGAACACCTAAATATATAAAACAAATATTAACAGACAAAAAGGGAAAAATTGACAGTAATACAATAATAGTAGGGACTTTAACTCTCCACCTACATCAGCAGGTAGATCATCCAGACAGAATTGCAAAGGATAAAGAGAATATCTTTGGATCGGGAGGTGGAATGGAAACACATTTCCAGGAATGCGTGGGTCACACCTCTTCATAGAAATGGTCTTTCTTTTTTCTTGGTGGGTGTTTACAAACCTGGATCGTACCTGGCTCATTATCTGGGGCTCAGGTTCTTGGTGATGAGCTGTTAGAAACGGAGAGCTGAGAAAAGGGACATGAATGCAGTTGTGTTCCCATGGAAGACAAACAAAGCTAAACATAGCCCAAGCAAGAGAACCTATGACTGCTAACAGACATGGGACTGTGCAAGTGAACAAACCCCAAAGCTCACTCCCTCCTTGGGGAGCTGAGGCCAGAAGCAGTTTCTGTAGCATCCCTTAGCAGAGCTGTGGACCCGTTCTGACTTGGAAGGGAGATGAGGTCTGTTGTTCTTTCAAGGGTTGCTTATCTTCCTTCTGAAGAGAACCCCTGGGGCCTAGATTCTAGAAAAGGAAGGGGAATTGAGAAGACGGTTCTTGGGGAGGGCAAGTTTTACTCCACTGTTGAAGATTCTTTTGGCTGGTCTAAGAATTAAATTGACATATTAGCAGAAGAAAATAAAATTTAATTATGTATGTATGGGGATTCAGTAAGAATAGGAGGCCCACAGGTAGTCAGACAATTGAGGTTTATATTGTCATTCTCAATGAATGAGAACAGGATGGGGTCTGGGATTTCAAAGGGAAGGAATACAATTCACAGGAAGATGAAAAAGAGTAAATATGTTTGGTAAACAAATGTTTGCTAGGCCATACAGAAACAGTGGGACACAGGAATTTTAACAGACTACCAAGTTCCTCCCGCTCCACCACCCCTAGTTTATGTTATGCTGTGGTCCTAGTTTATGTTATGCTGTGGTTATCTCTGGTGATAGCTCCCTTCCTGGAGGAGGTCCTCCATCTAAATTGTTCTCGGCAGTGAGAGGAAAGTCAAAGATTATTCGTGAGCCTTCTGTTTCTTAAAAACCCACATTTTCCTTCCCTACAGTACTGCCTTTAAAACTTGTCCAAGAAGTTTACAGTCTACAAGTTGAGTTGGTCCTTTAGTCCTAAGAATAGGTCAGCTCAGTTGAACTCATTTTAGCAGGCTGTGATGCAGGTACACTTCCAAAGTATGCCTGTGGTCCAAGTAAGCAGGTATTAAGCAAGAGGCATTTCTAAGGAAATTTCAAACAATGGGTAATGATTGGAGCAAATTATAAACCAGTTTCTGAGTTTGGATGGCAGCCAATTTAGAAGATTTTTAAATGTCCAACTTGAGGTATCTTAAGGTGGAGTGAAGGCAGGCAGTGGCAATCTGCTAGATTTTCCTGGGTTGCAGTTTGAATACCCCTGATAATCATTCTGAGTGGCTACACAGCAACTGGCACAAGTGTTATCCATACATGAGCTGTTGTAGTGATTTCTCGAAGTTTTTATCAAGGCATTTATATTCAGTTGATAGGGCTTCAGGGAAAAGGACACTTAGTTTTCAATGGTGTCAAGTCAGAAGGGCAGGAGAAAAATTAGAAACAGAATTTTGGAGGGTTGTAGCCAGATATTGGGAAAAACAAGAATTAAGGATTTAGTCCAGTTTAAAATGAGAATCGAATATCCACAAGGTGTTCCATTGAAACAGTTTTTTTCTCTCAACAGTCACCCTCATTTCTACCAAAGATAGCCAAACTAGGACTAATTTGTTTGCAAACTAAGCCTTGTTTCAATAAATTTGGCTTGATTATTTCTGCTTAAGTGCAACAGGAATAGCAATTGATCATGTAGGTTCTTTTATTTTTTTTAATATTTTATTTATTTATTTGATACAGAGAGAGAGATCACAAGTAGGCAGAGTAGCAGGCAGAGATAGAAGGGGAAGCAGGCTCCCCGCTGAGTGAGAGCCTGATGCCGGGCTTGATCCCAGGGCCCTGAGATCATGACCTGAGTCGAAGGCAGAGACCCACCCAGGTGCCCCAATCATGTAGGTTCTTTTAAATCTACTTTGCTGGGACCTTCCAGAAGGAATCTCCAGATTGAACGTTTAGCTACTTGTCATTAGACTTTGCCTGCAATACCTATAGCTTTGGGTTATGTTATCTCTTTTCCAGGTCCCCAAAATATCCTGAGGTTCCTGCACCTGCCAGGAAGTGACTTTTTTTACTCACCTGGTAAGGCTGCTGGGAACGCTGTAAACAAGGCATCAGGCTGCTATTTCCAAAGGGCTTTCTTGGCTCCATTAAGTCAACCTTAGTTTCTTAAAGCTGTCTGGGCATATATGAATCTATGTATATCTCTCAAATATGACATTCCAGTCAAAGCCTACGTAATATAACCAATAGTTTCAGTAGTGGCGTTACAAGGAGAACAGATTCTTAGGAACTTAGCAAACATGTTGCCATAGAGTAAGAATATTCATTAAGAACTTTTGAGTTCTAGAGGGATACAGTAGGGAGAAAAAGATAAATGTTTCAACTCTGCTTGCACAGATATAATTTACCAAGTTGCTGTAAGGCATGGTTAAAGAGGAAATTTTCCTTTTATCTGGAAAATTAAAAATTAAAGAACCGCACTATTACAAATAGAAGTTGATAAAAATTATATTCATTTTCCTCAGTTTATTCACTCCCATGTAATTAATTTTTGTTCTCCTTGAGCAAGTTCCTGTTTCTCTATTCTAGAAATTTTTATCAAGCTCAGATTTATGATCTTAAAGTTATCAGAAATCAAATAGAAGCATTTTTGCAGGAACACTTCTGTAAAAGCATTAGAGCAAAAAAATGACTGTCAGTAAATGACAAAAGACTTTAAAATGGCCTGGTTAAAGGTCTAATTCGGGTTCATTACAATGCAATTGACAAGGAAATTTGGTTATTTCTGTGACATACAACATTTTAAGATAATAACTAGGATTATGACTGATGACATGCCAGTACTTATCAGAATTTTTAGGAATTTTGTACAATTTCTAGAACACTTAAATTAATATTTATCCATACAATATAACCTGAGAAGATTATCCACCATTTATTTGACAATGTTTTCATGTACTTTAACATATCAAATAAGCCTAGTTCATTTAATGTCTTTTACAAGGAGAGAGAAAAATCTTGCGATTTTTTAGGAACCCTCTGAAAAATTCCAAAGTTATTTTGAGGTTAAAATGGCTTCATTTAGGGTTTTAATTTTGGATAGTTTGTCAACATGTCAAAAAGGTTTTAAAACACTTGGTCATATAGGATCAGAGATCACTGTGAAACATTACCCTAGTTATCCACTTAAACATGGTGACGAAGACTTTGCAGACAAATACAGAAAGTTAAATGATCATGAAAAACAGCTCTTTTCATATTGAGAAGATTCTATTTTCTTAAGTAATGAAAGGTCTGATAAAGACAACATTAAACATAGGACATTATTTTGATAAAACACAAAATTTTGTTTTCTAGACAGATTAAGAGCAAAGAAAAACCCTTCATAATTTCTTATTATCAAGAGCAGACCAATAGTCTACGAACACTGTCCTTTGAACACAGAGAAAATCCAAATTTTAATTTTGCACCAGATTATTTTTGATATTAAAACTCATTTACTTAATTAAATTCATTCCAATGTTAGGCAGTCTCTACCATACGTAATATGTGTCTCTGAAGATTCCTTTTCCATAAACCTATGACTTTCTTTTCTACATCCAGATTTTGTTCCTTTTTCTTATAGCCAGATTTGCTTTAAGACAAATTTACTTTCTTTCCTTTAACAAAAACATCTCCGTGCCTCATAACTCATCTTACCCAAAATATATGCAACTTTCCTTATATACAGTTTCCCTTGCTATTTCTAGTAGTTTCAATCACATATATTAAAATTCTTAACTCTTAGAACCTTTAATTTCTACTGACAATGAGGTAGTAAGCAATTGTGAATTGTCTATTATACCAGCAATCTGTAGATTGGCAAATTTATTAATATATTTTATAATTTCTAGAAACATACACCTCTTCATAATACAGTCTTTCATCATAACAAGACATATTTACCAACAAACCCAATATATTTAGTTCCTCTGTATTAGTGTTAAAAAAAAATTCAACTAAGTACATTTGAAGATCTAATTGGCAAGATTCATGAATAGAGTAGCATTCTTTTTACCAAATAGAAAGGAGCTCCAAGTATCTGTGTAAAATGGAAGGCTTTCATAGGCAGAAAGGGCAGTAATTAGTGTTCAGTATTTTATCTTATTTGGAAATGATTTAGGTACTTAATGAATTTAACTTATTATTTAATTTAACTTAGCAAACTTTTAAAGTTTCAGATTCCCAAAAAGATTTTGGAAACTATTTTTACCTACACATACCATAAAGCAAAAAAAAAAAAATTTTAAGATTTTATTTATTGAGAGATAATGAGAGAGAGCATGAGCAGGGAGGAGAGGGAGAAGCAGACTCCCTGCTGAATAGGGAGCCCTGCCCAGGGCTGGATCCCAGGACCCTGGGATCATGACCTGAGCCTAAGGTGGATGCTTAACCTACTAAGCCACCCAGGCACCCAAAACATGTTTTTGTTTTTTGTTTTTTAAAGATTTTATTTATTCATTTGACAGACGGAGATCACAAGTAGGCAGAGAGGCAGGCAGAGAGAGAGGAAAGGAAGCAGGCTCCCTGCCGAGCAGAGAGCCCGATGCAGGGCTCGATCCCGGGACCCTGGGATCATGACCTGAGCCGAAGGCAGAGGCTTTAATCCACTGAGCCACCCAGGTGTCCCCCAAAACAGTTTTTTAACTTTTTTTTTTTTTTTTTAAACTAAGCTCTAACCCCTGGTGAGGCTTGAACTCATGATGCTGAGATCAAGCGTTGCATGCTACATTGACTGAGCCAGCCAGGCACCCCCCATAAAACATAATTTTTGCTATAAAGTTCACTGAAGATCTCTTAGCTCATTTAAATATATCTAAATCATTTGCTCTCAACAACTATGTTTAGATTACCTATGAAAATTTCATGAGACATTAGACAAAATCAGCCACCATTCAAAGTTAGAGATAACATGAACTTATTTGATTAAGAAAGCCAGATAGAATAAAAAGTTGTGTGTCTGGATTATATGCAATTTTGGTAAGTCTAAGACATGTCTATTTTAATCAAACCAGCAATCTTAAATTAGCTTTAATACTGAATATTTTTCTATTTCATGGGAACCTGAAATACATTTAGATTAAGTTTCTATTTTATTTTTGAGAATTTTTATGAATGCTAAAGTTATATAAGCCCTTTTCTTTAAGCTAATCAAATGAACTCTTTTTCGAACTATTTTTGGCAATACCATTGGAGGGAGAAAAACACCATATCTAGATCAAGCAGAAATAGACATACATATCGACAAATACAGAGATCTTATAGCTTCTCTTTTAAAACATTATAAAACTCACTATGTTATAAGTAACGATTGGAATAATTTATGTTTATTTTCTCAGATGACCTAAGGTTGCTTAATATTTCTGGAGAAGAATTTTAAGGTTTGTATTTGTTCCTGAAAGAACAAATGCTGTGGTCTATAGTCTCAGCCCTTTTTTGCAGTTTGTGTTTTTTAAAAGGCCTCAATTTCTTTTCTTTTCTTTTTTTCTTTAGTCTTAGGCAAGTGTGGGTGTTATTTTAGCTATCTCCTGAGGTGTTTATATTTCAAAGACATGGTAAGATTTATATCTTCAAGGGACAGAGAAAGAATGCAAATTTCTCCAAGAGGGACTTTGGTTTTCTAAGGCCAATAATTTGCGAGTTATTTGAGATAAATAGAGGAGGTTTTAGGATTGGAAAAAAAAGGAATAGATGGACATTTGATTTCGTCTAGAGTTGCATTTTTTTAGTTTTGCAAAGATTTGTAAGATAAGGACTATTGCTCTCATTTTTTTTTCTTTTCTTCTTACATGCAGGACAGTTGTATTTCCAATGTCCTAATTTTTTTTTTTTACAGTATCCATAAATGTCTGAAGGCAAGTAGGAAGGGGTCTGAATGGACTTTGATTTTTGTTATTAGTCTATTTCTGTTCTTTGATCTTGTTAAGGGAGTCCCTAAGGCTAGCTGTGATACCAATAAGACAGTGAGAGATCCCTAAAAGGAAATTTTTTTCTTTCAAATATAGCCAATTTAGAGGACCATCATCTGGCCATTGACAAGTAGGATCTTCTATTAGTCTCAATAGTGATTTAAACCAATAAGCCTTTTTATGGCTTAACCGCGGACCAAAGAGGCATCCCCAAAGGAGAGTGCAAAAATAGACCTCTCACAAGATCCAGCAAACTTACTCCCAGAATTAGCCTAAGAAAGATCTAGCTGCAAATGGGATGCAAACCACATTTCTTTCTGGCCAAATTAGTGACAAGGAAGGTTGAGATGACAAAGTCTCCTTAGGGACCAGGACCCCTTACAACAAATTCCTCTGAGAACTGGCATAGTCGGACAAAGACAACGCTGGGTATTTGAGCCACAGCCTAGTGGGCTTGTTGCCAGATGCATGCTGGTATGTGCATCCAACAGTTGGCAGAGACCAGAGAATATTCTCATTGGTTATAAAGCTCAGCTTTTAAGACTGAACAAAATGAGAGGAAAGCCTAGTCAGACCTATGGTTTTCCATACCTTATGACAAATGACACCAGAGTCAGAGGCAGGCGGCAGGGGTGGCTTAGTTGGTTAAGTGACTGCCCTTGGCTCAGGTCATAATCCCGGAGTCCTAGGATCGAGTCTCGCATCGGGCTCCCCAATCAGCAGGGAGTCTGCTTCTCCCTCTGACCCTCCCCTCTCTCACTTTCTCTCTCAAATAAATAATAATAATACAAAAAATATAAAATCTTAAAAAAAAAAGAGGGGTGCTCAGTCAATTAAGGATCTGCCTTGGGCTTCCTGCTCAGTGGGGAGCCTGCTTCTCCCTCTCCCTTTGACCTCCACCCCCTTTCTGCTCTCTTTCAAATAAATAAATAAAATCTTTAAAAAAAAAAAGAGGCAAAAGAAAACAATGACCATCTTTGGGAGGAAAAAGATTGATTGAAAACAAGAGTACTGAAGTTGCTATACCCAATGAACTAGTTTCACACATATTTTTCCCTGCTAATCTAAATTGAGATAAAGAAAAGCTCTCTCCCCACTCTCACTTTCATTAGACCCTGCAGGCAGAGATCCAGGGAACTGAGGTAATAAGAATTCTTATATTTTGTCAGCTTTTTGTCAGAAATCCCAGGATCTTCCAGCTATAGCAGTCCCAGAGTAAGTAACATCCAGTCAGTTTAAGTTTATCCTCTGAACTACTCCAGATGCTGGGAAGGAAGATGTTCACTCCACCCTTCAGGATTCTTTTGCCACCTGCCCTGTCCCTCAAAATAGAGTTCAGTTGTGGAAGATTTAAAAGGAAGGAAGGTTGTCAATATAAAACTGAAATTTGCCAAAGGGGCTTATATTTACGGTTAATCAGTATCAGCCAAAGAATGGCACAAAAAGACAGAGGGGACATGTAACATTTTTTTTCTTCCCTGGAGCCCCCATCTGACTTAGACTTGCTCCCCCAGGCCAGGGGATAGAGGTGAGGTGCCAAATCCTGTGGGCACAGAAGGACCACCTGGCTTTGGACCTCATCCACCTTCAAGGTGTCTATCTTCAGATCCCCTCCTGAGCTGAATGAAAGTGGATCACTTCATAGGTTACTCTGTGGTCCATTAAACTATAGAAATAGCCATTTGCCAGTTAGTGTACCGCCACTTCAAATATGACTTATAGAGAATTTAGAGAAAAATCTTTCCCCCTTGTATTAGGAAGTAAATCAATAAATAGTAAACAGTAAGTATGTAAATAATAATAACCAGACAGGTGGGAAAAGCCGATCCTTCTCTTCATTGATGCTTATGCATGTGATTTTAGTAAATGGAGAAGAATAATGTGAAAGTTTCACAAAAAGTCCCTTTCCCTCTCCCTGTATACATAGGGAACGGTTGAATAAAAAGCTAAGGGAATTTGATTCTAAGGTCCCTGAAGAGCTTGAGAAATCTCTTCACTGGGGATCTGATCCCAGGAGAATCAGCTTGCAGCTCCTGTGGGCAAGCAGCCGGGGAACCAATGCTTGAGGGGCAAGACCCAGCAAGTCCCTGTTGCCTTATGGGAGTCCCAGGACAGAAGTGGTTGCAGTGCATGACAGCAGGCCCCTTCTTTGTAGATAAAATGCCACACCTAGTTTTGCACCTGGAAGTTTGACCAATTAACTGTGTGCATGGTTTGTTAAGGAGTTAGTTTCAGGAGACACACAGTGATCAAATATTTGTCCTTCTCTTCCATTTAAAAAAAAAAAATCTTATATTGGAGAAGGAATAAAGATTGCTGGTGATTTGTCCCATTTCTCACCCTTACATTGCCAGGAGTCAAATCACCCAGCTGTTCAGAATTAAACACATGCTCCCAGCTAAACCTCAAAGTGTCTCGAGAGATCTAGTTTTTCAACTATCAAAAGCATCACCATAGTCCTAGGAAAAATCAGTACTCTATGGTATTTCTTTACTTTCATAGTATTTTTTTTTAAGATTTTATTTATTTATTTGACAGAGAGAGATCACAAGTAGGCAGAGAGAGATGGGAAACAGGCTCCCTTCAGAGCAGAGAGCCCAATGTGGGGCTCGATCCCAGGACCCTGAGATCATGACCTGAGGTGAAGGCAGAGGCTTAACCCACTGAGCCACCCAGGCACCCCTGGTATAGAGAATATTATCACACTTTTTGCCAGTGTAATGAGTCAAAAACAAATTTTCATTTTGCCTTGCATTTTCTCAATCATCAGTGAGGTTGAGCATCTTTACTTTGCTGTTTTTATTTTTTCTGTGAAATAGTCCATATCGTTTGCCTGGGTTTTTTTGTGTTTGTTTTTGTTTTTGTTTTTTTAACAGAGAGACACAGCGAGAGAGGGAACACAAGCAGGGGGAGTGGGAGAGGGAGAAGCAGGCTTCCCGCTAAGCAGGGAGCCCAACATGGGGCTCGATCCCAGGACCCTGGGATCACGATCTGAGCCGAAGGCAGACGCCCAACGACTGAGCCACCCAGGCGCCCCTGCCTGTTTTTCTTTTGAGTTGTCTTTTTCTTACTGCTTTGTAGCAACCCTTGATGTAGTCTGGAAACATCCATCAAGGAGTTTGGAAATACTCTCCCAATGAAATTGGGAGAGTATTTCCAAATTCTATTGAGCACCTGCTATATGAATATGCCCATCGAGGACTGGAACCGAGAGAGAACAGTACACATCGTGTACATCAAGCTCTGTGTGTACTTGTTTAAAATTGTGGCAAGGTCAATTGAGCACACACGGGCATACGAGCAATACTGATAAAATGTAACCACTATGAAAAAAATTGTATTTTGATTCATTTGGCCTACTTGTCACTTTTTTCCCCCACAAACATCAGTCCTCACTTCTCTTGGGGTCATGTAGGTCACTGGACTTTTTTCTTGAGGGAATACACATACCAGCACTTCCTATTCTCACTCAAGTCACTTGTGAACCTTCCTGTGAGGCCTCATCCCACATCTGCTTTTCACTGTTGGCCCTGAACTGAAAAGGTAGAGTGCTTTTCGCCCAGGCTGTTTCTCCCTACTGGCTGTCCCACCAGCTTGCTGTCCTCTAGGGTAAATTAAAAACTCACAGTTTTTCTCTGGGGTCGACAGTTCCCAGAATCCCTCAAATGCTGGATGCAGGAGATAGCCTCTTCTTACAAAGGCAGGGCTGTGTAAGTAGGAGGAAGCAAAATAGAGGTGTTACCTTTGATGGGGATGATTATCTGCAAAATGCAATTTTGACGACTTCTCATTTGCTACTCAGGGTGTTTTCATACTTGAACCAGACATTAAAAGTTTTAAGTTGAAAGGATATTGAAATAGTGCCATGTGATAGTATAGATGTTAGGGAGGGCCACTCTTGAATTTCTCAGTTCCCTGGCATTTTTGCCCTTCTTCCTTTTTCCTACCACAATGCCCAGTACTGGTTTTAGTAAATTCTGAAAGAGGATCTTGATTCTTTGGATTTGTACCAAGCTGCAAATAGTACCTTTGGCAACATGTCAGAATAGCAGTGGTTCTTAACCAGGGATGGACATCAGAATCCCCTGGGAAGTGTCTATTGAACATGTCAAACCTGCTGAATCAGAGTCTGGGTGGAGTGCAGGCACGTGTATTTGGCAAAAGTTCAGGAATGATTCTGATGTGCCCTCGTGACCAGAGCTACTAGTCTATACTAGTGCCATTCCCTGACAAGATTCACTCTGAAGACAGACGCTCAGAGTAAGTGTTTAGAAACATTTTCAGCAATTTCCCAGAGTACGTCTGTTGATTGTAAGTTTGGGCTTGTATTGTGCATATCTTTTCTCATTTTATATTTTACAAAATTATGTATCTTCCAAAACTGTCAAGCTGTGATAGATTGAAATTTAAAAATTGGTCCTTCACAGATAGTTTGAGAAGCACTGTTCTGGGCTAGTTTATCTGTATCCAAGTCAGACAGGTACAACTAAAAATTTTCTGGCTAGGCAGTTTTGTGACCTTAGGTAAGTCTCAGTGACCTCTTCTTGTGGGCTGTTGAGAGGATTAGAGATAATGAGTGTATCTAAAGCACTTAGCACAGTTCCTGACGATATTAGAAGTTACTGGAAACCCATCATGGAACAGTTTCTAACAAAACCATCTTCCAGCTGGCTGTTGAAGAATACACAGAATCACGAGCGTGGTGAGTGAATCTTTTTATTCAGGCTCATGTATCATATTCTAACCAAACTAGAGTGCACAGCATGACAGAGATTTGAGTAACTTCCATAAGCTATACAACCAAGAGTAAGGGGCTTATTGGCCATGGCAGTTGCAGAGCCAAACTCTGGTTAGCAGACTTCCTCTCAAGCTCTCCTGTCTCCTCTTTCATATTCCCCTTCCCCATAGTCCTTTTCTCTATACACCCCCCACCGTCCTAACTGCTTTTTATTTCTTAAAAGCACAGTAATTTTTGTTCCTGTTGGAGGGTAAGGAGGGTGGGGGGTGGAAATTTCTGGCCACTTTGGTCTGGCCTCCCATTCAAGTATCTAAAAATAACCAGATCATTCATACTGAGCCAATTAACCTCCTGCTGGCATTACTCCTGTGTCCTTGTCATGCTAAAAGAACATCTATCTGTCCCTTTTTGAGTTATATTACAAAAAACACCTTTCCTTTAGCTTCACCTTGATAGTTACCATTATCGTTATTTCTGGGAAAATCATCATGTCATAGTCGAATACAGGGGTTTTGTAAGGTGCCAGCAATTTTGGATTGAATTCTGACTCTGCTGCTTGTTAGTTGTGTGGCTTAAGGAAAAAGTTATTTTTTTAAAAGTATCATAATTACTATTAGAAGCAACAAAAATTTGAGCCCTTTGGTCTAACCTGAATATTCAGAAAGGTAGAATAAAGTCAAAGGCTTTAACAAACCATCTTTTCTTGCAGGATCCACAGTTCTTTTGGATGACAGCATAGACCACTGATTTGGTCTGGCTTTAATTCTGAACTTCTCTGGTTAGGGTTTTTTAATTCAAGGCAATGTGATTTAAAATTCCTCTGTCCCCAGTATTTCCTATAAACCAGAAGTTAGGCCTAGAATCTTGAATAGCTCAGATTAAAATTTATGCCCATCCTTCAGTCCTCAGCTCAAAAGGTGCACTCGTTAGGTCAGCTCTTCCCATTTTACAGAGTCGTATTCTTCTGTGTTTTTCTTTCATAGCGTTTATCACAAGTTATTTCTGGATCTTTGTGCTTTGTTTTGTTTTGTTTTTTCATGAATGTCTTTCTCACTTACTAGACTATAAATTCTTTGGAGGCAGGGACTATGTTTGTATTTGTTTACTGTTGTATCGCTACAACCTAGCATGGTACCTGGATCCTTTAGCAGTTGGTAAATATTTATCAGATGAGAAAGGGTGCTATTCATTCTTTAATCTCCTTTAGGGCAGGAAGTGTCCTGATGGCTGTGGCCTCAGTATGTAGTTGGTACTAGTCCCTCCACGAGATTTTGTTGCATAGGTACACAAGTCCTATTGGTATGAGAAAGAAGGGCAGGAAGATAGGTCTACAGAGAGGCCAACCAGATGGAAAAATAGATCCCTATCACCTGTGAACTGTTCTTGCCAGAAGTGTTTAGCCTGAATCTATCAAGCCTCCAGCCCTATCTTCTAGTTTATAGGAAATAAAGAGAAGAAAATTTGGTAACACTGTGAGGAAGCAGTCAGACAAATCCAGAAATTGTAGAATATTCTGCAAGACTACTGGCCTAGACAAAAGGTCATCAAAAGAAAAAGAGGGGAAGATTATCCTAGATTACAAGTGAGAGATTGAGGAGACATAATATCCAAATGTATTATATGTATTGATTGGATCCTAGTTAGAAAAAGGCTATTACAAAAGACATTTTTTACTACAATTGTAGAAATTGGAATATGGACTGTATATTAGATGATACTTGGGAATTATTGTTACTTTTCTTACATATCTTCTGTAGAAAAATGTCCTTATCTTAAAAGATGTATGATAAAATTTTTAGGGATGAACTGTCAATGATGTCTGCAACTTATTTTTAAATGATTCAGCAAAAATAAAATACATATATAGATAAAGCAAATGTGGTCAAATACTAACAACCACTGAATCTGGGTGGAAGATATACAGATGACCACTGTATGATGGTTTTGTTTGTTTATAGTTTATGAATTGTGGAGGATCAGCTTTATTGAGGTATGATTTATATAGAGTAAACTTCAAAATTTTAAGATTTATATACTATAAAGTTTTATGAATTTTGACAAACACATGCAGTCATGTAACTACCATCACAGTCTAGATCTAGAATATTTTTATCACCCTCAAAATTCTCCCTTACTTATTCATAGTCATCCCCTTATCCTAGCCCCAACCTTGGGCACCACTGATCCATGCTCCATCATTGTAGTTCTGACTTCTCTAGAACGTCATATAAATGCCCTTGAGTTTGCTTTAACTTAGTGAAATATTTCCCTGACTTTGCTGTAACAAAGTACCACAAAGTAGGCAGTTTAGAACAACAGATATTTATTATCTCACAGTTCAAGGTGTCAGAAGGGCCACGCTCTCTGGACAGCTTTGGGGAGGAATCTGTGCATACCTTTCTCTTAGCTCCGGGCATCACCAGCAATCCCTGGCATTGCATATCTTGCAGCTGCATAACTCCACTGTCTCCCTCTGTCATCCCGTGGTGGTCTCCCTATGTGTTGCTTCTGTCATTGCATGAGTTCTCCCTGTGTGTCTCTTATAAGAACACCAGTCAGTTGGAGCAAGGGCTCACTCTATTCAAGTATCTTAACTAATTGTATCTGTAATGACCCTGTTTTTATTTTTTAATTTATTTATTTTATTCAATATTGTTTCTGTAATGACCCTGTTTTTAAATAAGTTCACTATTTGACGAGTTTAGGGGTTAGGACTTATTTTTTGATGGAGAAACACAATGGAGCCCACGATGCCTCGCATAGTATGTTTGAGATCCATCCATGTTTTCTCATGCATCAGTAATTTGTACCATGTTATTGCTATTTAGTATCCCATTGTATGGATGTACCAAAATGCTTATCTATTTATCAGCTGAAGGACTTTTGGTTGTTTACAATTTTAGTCAATTATCAGTAAAGCCGCTATAAATATTTGCATATGGATTTTTGTGTGGACACAAATTTTCACTTTTCTTGGGTAAATATCAAGGAGTGAGATACTTAATTCCTCTGTAAAAGACTGCCAACCTTTTCCAAAGTGGTGGTACTGTTTTCCATTTCCATCAGCAATATATGAGAGTTTCTGTTCTCCACATTTTTAACAAGGCTTGGTGTTGTTAGTTTTTCTGATTATAGCTATTTCAGTGCATTATCATGGTATCTCATTATGTGTTTGAATTTGCATTTTCCTAATGACTTATGATGTTCAGCATCTTTTCCGTGCTCACCTTCCATTTGTATATCTTTTTTGAAAAATGTCTGTTCAAGTCTTTTGCCCATTTTTATTAGGGTATCTGCTATCTTATTGAGTTGCGTGAGTTCTTTTTATATTCTGGATGCAAGTCCTTTATCAGATAAAAATATTTTCTCCCAATTTGTGGCTTGTCTTTTTCTTAGCAGTGTCTTTTATTTTTTTTTATTTTTTTTTTTAAAGATTTTTATTTATTTATTTGAGAGAGAGACAGTGAGAGATAGCATGAGTGAGGAGAAGGTCAGAGAGAGAAACAGACTCCCCGCGGAGCCGGGAGCCCGATGCGGGACTCGATCCCGGAACTCCAGGATCATGACCTGAGCCGAAGGCAGTCGTCCAACCAACTGAGCCACCCAGGCGTCCCAGCAGTGTCTTTTAAAGAGCAGAAGTTTTTAATTTTGATGAAGTCCAGTTTATTTTTATGGATTCTTTTGATTGTCATTGTACATGTTTTTCAACTTTTCTGTGGGTTTGGAATCTTTCTTTTCTTTCTTTTTTTTTTTTTTGGGCTGCTGAAGAAATGAACTTTTTATAATAAAAAGTTGGAAGAAAAAGGAAGGCAGAGACAGCTTTATAAAAAAGCAAACAGTTATGAAAAGGCAAACAATAACAAAAAGATAAAGTTCTTTTTTTCAGTCTCCCAGTTTACTCCTTCTCGCCCTTGAGTACTGCACAGATGCATCCCTTTCAAACCCTCTGTTTCTCCTTCAACTTTTTTTTAAAGATTTATTTATTTGAGAGAGAGAGAGAGAGAGAGAGCACAAGCGTGGGGGGGGGCAGGAGAAGGGGCAGAGGGAGAGGGAGAGAGAGTCTCAAGCTGACTCTGCTGAGCAGGGAGCCCCACAGACCTCAAACTCATGAGGTCACCTGAGATCCTGAGATCACAACCTGAGCCGAAACCAAGAGTTTGTTGCTTAACCGACTGAGCCACCCAGGCACCCCTCTTCTTCAATTTCTTATTTAGTCAATCTCTGAGAGTTAGCAAGAGAGGGTGGAATGCTTCCAGAACATACCAGAGTTCATGACAGGGAGCTTTAGACCTGTCCTTGGATGTATCCCTGAGGCTGGAGTGATAATGACTCAGACTCCTCAGCCTCAGCAACTAAAGTTCATTTTGGCTGTAAAATAAATACTCAGTTCTCATTAAAAGTAAACTCTGAGATTGCAGAGGGTCAGTCAACTCTGCTCATCTCTGGGGTCTGATTTGGTGCTCCCTCAGCCATTACTCAACCTCAGGCAATTGCCAGGCCCCCTGCCTCAGCCAGACGTGGTAAGAAACTTAATGAAGCTGCAGAATCTGTGGCCGGAGAGGTAGCCTGCAGGATAGCAACTAGTAACTATTCGTCTTGTTGCAATGTAGAAGTCCCCCCCCAAAAGGGGATGAGGAATGGGAAATTCCAACCTCTGAACTGGCTTTCTCTACACCTGTCTTCCACATTCCTGCTATATACACCTGCTACATATATCTCTCCTGGGTAGAGATTTGTCTATCAAATCCTATTTAGAGACTGTTGGCCTCTTTTGCAGCTCACCATCTCTATGATCCTTTGGAATTGGTTCCAGGAGAAAAGAAGAATCTAGGACAGACTCCCCTGTAAGGTGTTTCCAATGTAGTAACCCAGGTAGAGAAAAACCTAAGACATTTTTTGGATTCTATGTCACAACCCTCTGGTTTCTCCTGTTTTCCCTGCTGCTGCACTTACTCTGCCAAAGAGAAGAAAGTTGCAAACAGATAGAAGGTTAACTCAGTTTGGGTCCTAATTTTTTTATTGCTGGCCTGAACCTATATCAGAAGTCCTGGGTTGGCCCTGTAATAAATTAGACTCTGGATGATCTTTGGAACAGGTCCTTCTGTATGGTCTTTGAAAGACACCAACCTACCTAAAACCATTTTGGGTTTTAAGCCCAACATTGTGTCTAAAGTAGTCCAGAAGTAGGCCTATTCCCAGGAGAAGGTACCACTCTTCATCAGGGCCCAGCTAGCCTGGAACCCTGCTGGCTGCCTTCAGTACATGGGTGATAGACAGATGGAAAGGTCCAGTCCCCTCCTGGTGGTTTTTGTGTGTCACTGGCTTCGCAAAGTTTTTGCCTTGTAAACTAGTCATATCCCATCTCATACCTACTTCAGCCATGTTGGAGTTTCCCTGTAGCCCATGTTCTCTCTTCCCTGGTCAGCTTCAGGTACTTCCTCAGCACCACCAGTTCCTGATCCCGCAGCACCTACCTTGGACAGCCAATCTCTACCTCACTATCGGTCCACAGATGCTGCTCCCATTTGAACAGCTGGTGTTGGCACAGCTCTTTTAGAAAGCACCTTTAGACACAATCTTACATAATGCTCACCCTAACCTTGTAAAGTAGGTACTATTATTCCCATTTTTCAGGTGAAGAATCTGAGGCTCAAAGAGGTCAGGTGACTTGTCCCTGATTGCACGGCTCATTTTGTGAGGGACAAAAGTGGGCTTCAAACCCAAGCCCTTCTAAGGAAAGTAAGATATATGTCTGTATTTGCTTTTATAAAATATCCACCTGTTGGGAGAAGAGCACCGAGTGGTAGAGGGACAAGAATGCCAGGGAAGCTTCCTACTTATATACAATTCTGTGAACTGTGTTACTGTATTATCCATTTAGACAAACAGAAAAGCTTGTCCCTGCCTTACTTCTTCAGCCCGACCTACTGACTCCTTTGTCAGTGCCCAGCTTAATAAGCCACACAGCTGAGTTGACCAAGACAATGTACTACTGCAAGTGGCAGTATTTGGGGTTTAAAATTCAAGTAGCGGTTTCAGTCTTCTATCATGAATCCATTTTACATGATCTAATCTATCCATTCTCCCTTAGGGGGGAAAAAAAAAGATTTATTTTCCTAGTCCAGGAAGACTAGCCCCCAGTTGTCTGGGCAGTGCACCTCTACCAGCCTGCTAGGTTGCTAAGACAGCAGGGAGGCACAGCACATCCAGTGTTGGCAACGGCCACAGGGGATTTGGGATGATCTACTCTTCGAGGAACTGAGAATTCTTTGGCAGGCTGGGGGATTTCCCCCTCTATCAGATTCTTGGTCAGATCAAGAGTCAAGCTTGAGGGGTTGGGACTTCCAGAATGCCAGAATAAGGAGCTCAGCAGACCTTCTCCCCAGCAAACTGCAATTTGGTAAAAATTCAAGTCTCTGGAAATTGTCCTAAGGGCATACTGCAGATGAAGAAACACTCATCCAAGAAAATCTACTAAATCTCCGTAAGAACAGAAAAAGGCTATGGCATTTGAGACATGGACAAGCTCCTCTACCCCTTCTCCCAGCTTCACGGTCTAGAAGTACTACGCCAGGCATTATACTCCATACCAGTACAGCCAAGAAGACAGAGGCTCCTCCCCAGAATCTCTCAGTCTGGGATCACAGTTTAACCCCAGGATGGACAGGCTGCCAATTTTCTCACCCCTGTCCCACAGCCTCTTGTTGCAAAAGCTCCATAGCTGGCAAACAAAGAAAAGAGGACCGGGTCTCCCCTCCCCCACTTGGTCTTCACTCATAGAAACTGGATCACTCTCACATTGCTGGAAGGAATATAAAATGATAAATACACTCTGGGAATCGGTTTGGCAGAGTCTTAAAAACCTAAACATATAACTACCAAACAACCCAGCAATTGCAGTCCTGGGCATTTATCCCAGAGAAATGAAGACATATGTTCAAACCAAAACCTGTATACACATATGTGTATAGCAGCTTTATTTGTAATAGCTCAAAACTGGAAACAACCCAGATGTCCTTCAACAGGTGAATGGTTAAACAAAACTGGTACATCCATACAAGGAAATATTCTTCAGCAATAAAAGGAAATAAATTATTAATCATGCAACAATCTAGATGAATCTAGATGAATCTCCAGAGAATTATACTGAGTGGAAAAAAACAATCCCAAAAGGTTATATACTCTTCTCGAAATGACAAAATTATAGAAGTGAAGGACGGATTGGTGGTTGCCAGGGGTAAGGAGGCGGGAGGGGCAGGAGGGAAGTGGGTGTGGCTGTAAAAAGGCACATGAAAGATCAGAGAGACAATGGAAATGTTCTGTGTCTTGACTGTATCAATGTCAATATCCTGACTGTGATATTGTACGACAGTTTTACAAGATGTTACATGGGGAAAACTGAGTAAAGGATATACAGGATCTCTATTTTTACAGCACTATGCAAATACACAATTACTTCAAAACAAAAAGCTTAATTATTTGAAAATTGGAAAAGATTTGAATAGACATTCATCCAAAGAAGTATACAGATAGTTAGTAAGCACATGAAAAGATGCTCAACGCTATGAGTTATTAAGGAAATGCAATTCACAATGAGACAAGATAACTAAAGCAAAACCAGACAATAAGTGTGGAGGATGCAGAGAAATTGGAACCTTCTTACACTGCTGGTGGGAATGTAAAATGGTTCAGTCACTTTTGAAAACAGCTTGGCAGTTCTTCAAAATCATAAATTTAGAGTTATCATATGGCCCAGTAACTCTATTACTGGGAATATACACAAGAGAAATGAAAATATAGGGACACCTGGGTGGCTCCATTAGTTAAGTGTCTGCCTTTGGCTCAGGTCATGATCGTGGAGTTCCGGGATCCAGCCTTTATCCGGCTCCCTGTTCAGCAGAGAGTCTGCTTCTCCCTCTGTCCCTCACCCAGGTCATGCTCTCTCTCTCCCTCTCTCTCAAATAAATTAAACCTTTTAAAAAAATGAAAATAAACATTCACCAAAAGCTATTTTTCAGCAATAAGAAGGAGTGACTGATACATGCCATAGCGTGGATGAGGCTTGAAAGCATACTAAGTGAAAGAAACCTGTCCTAAAAGACTACATATTACATTTAAATTTATTACATTTATAATTACATTTATATTAATATGAAATGTCCAGAACAGGCAAACCTATAGAGGCAAAGTAGATTGATTAGTGGTTGCCTGGGGGCAGTCTGTGTGACTGCTAATGGGTAGAGGATTTCTTGGGGAGAGAATGGAAATGTCTAAAGTCAACTGTGGTGATGGTTGCACAAACCTGTGAACTGACTAAAGAACATTGACTTTTATACTTTAAATGGGTTAATAATATAGTATGTGAATCATATCTTAATAAATCTTAAAAAAAAAGAATTGAGCTTGAACCCATCTATCTCTTCTGAACTATTTTTTTAAAAGAACTTTTATTTGAAAAAAAAATTAAGTTTCAGAAAGTTGCAAGATTCACCAATTTTTGAAATTCTGCCTGTTTTTAACATCAAATTCCATAATCAGCTTTGGGTTGATATATTCATTGACTTTCTTTGTAGGTCTTGGTTTTGGATTGTGTTGTTTACTCTATAACATGGTTCTCATTTAGGGCATTTGGCCATATTTGGAGACAGTGGGGCTGCCACTGTCATGAGTACAGACCCAGGACAGTGCTAGGGCAGCACTCCCAATGAAAACTTATCTTGGGGTGCCTGGCTGGCTCAATCTGAAGAGCATGCAACTCCTGATCTTGGGATTGTGAGTTCAAGCCCCACGTTGGGTGTAGACATTACTTAAAAATAAAACCTTAAAAAAAAAAACAACAAAGTTATCTGGACTAAAATGCTAACAGTACCAAGACTGAGAAACTTGCTGTACTCTCTTAGTGTATTTATCAAAGAGAGAAATATTATAGTCTGATCAAAATAGTCTGGGGATTTTACTCACCAGTTAAGGTTTTGGAGCATAGTTTGTATATCTCATATGGTTTATTTATTAGTCTTTCAAATGGTTCTCCCACCATAAACATTTATTTGCCTGTTGTCTCTTAGGAGCCAGACATAAAGTGCTACAGCATGAGCAGCACTATAAACTAATGGGCACTTAAGTATTTGGAAAAGATGACAGGGCTGCAGCTGAGAAGTCAGGTGGCAGCATTAACATGGCCCTGGGTGGGTGTGCAATAAAGCCTGGAGCTTGGGAGATCTGGGATAAACCACAACCACAAAACTTAGAGAATCCAAGAGAACATTTCAAACATATCTTCTTGCTACTGTGTTCCCTTCATGAAATGGCGGCTATGTGGCCATTTCCCAGAGGCTGAGTGGTTGAGGGGGTGACTAAATGCTAGACTGTGCCCACATGCAACTGGCCAAGGCTGTTCAGTGGATATTGCTCTCCTACTTAGCCATGATGGACCTGTGCGGGGTTTCTATGATCTCCAGAGAAGAGGGAAACCACAAAGGGAAACTTAGGTCTTCTGAAAAGCTTTTGCATAGAAAGTTAAAGCTTTTACCCGCCATTAAATAGATATATATTCTGTCATAGGACTTGGATGTGTATATGAAAGTTTGCTGGTCATGAACTCCAGGATCCATTATTTCTGCATATTCCCAGAATGTCTGAGAAGAGTCTCCTATGCAAAGAGGGCATTCAGTAATTTTTAGTAACCATTTGGATGTCTATTATGTTCCAGGCACTGTAAGAGGCACATTAATGGACAAGAGAGACAAGGTCCCTAACCTCAGGTAGCATATATTAACAAGAGTACCTTAATATGTATTTATTCTTTAGTTGATTTTTCTCTCTGAAAAACTGGCTTCATCACATCATTACAAATTATTGTCAGAAAGTTTTTCAGATGAATAATGCTTGTCTATGGGAGCAACAGAGGGACCATCTGTTGAGTTTTCTAGGATTAATAGCCATCAGCTGGAGTCATAGACGACTGGAAAATACTTTTTAAGATGTTTATTTAAGTGGATAAGCCACTAAAAGCTCAATAATTGAAGAACAAAATAGTGAAATGGAAAATAAGGGCATATAAATTGAACTTAAAATTTTGAAGACATCATATGGGAAATTCAAATGATGGCTTTCTAAAAGAGTATTGTTGCATCTGAGTATTAGAGGCTAAGAGCATTCTTTGTAAAGCAAAATATAATTGTTGTGGATGATAAATACAAACCTGGCCATATCTATTTTTTTCTGTTCCTTTTAACTAACTAGTTTTGGTTCTGTTGTTCCTTTTTGTTGTTCTGTTTTATATAGGAAAATATTTTAATTTTTAAATTTCTTCAAAGCCTTTTTGGAATAGGGTGGGGTATAAATAAATACTTTTTAGCAAAATCAGAGCAGAGTATAGACAATAGATGTCCCCTGGGGTGAAGGTCAGGAAGGGAAGGGGTGGAGAAAGGTATGCCAGGAAGGACAGAAAGTCCCCTGATAGTATTATTCCTCTATGTGGTCCTGAGCATAGTGTTCTGTGTCATTTCAAAGTTGACTTTTTTTTTTTTTTTTAATAGAGAGAGGAGGGGCAGAGGGAGAGAAGGAGAATCTTAACCAGGCTCCACGCCCAATGTGGAGCCAGATGTGGGGACTCCATCTCACAGCCCTGAGATCATGACCTGTGCCAAAATCAGGAGTCAGACACTTAACACTGAGGCACCCAAGTGCCCCTAAAACATTATTTTTTTAAAGCTAAATATTTTGGGGCGCCTAGGTAGTTCAGTAGGTTAAGCATCTGCCTTCAACTCGGGTCATTATCCCAGAGTGCTGGGATCAAGCCCCTTGTCAGGCTCTCTGTGCAGTGGGGAGCCTGCTTCTTCCTCTCTCTCTGTTTCTCCCTCCCCCTAACTCCATGCACACTCTCTCTCAAATAAATAAATAAAATCTTTAAAAAAAAAAAAAGCTAAATATTTTTGATATATCAAGGTCATCTACTCCTTAGATTACTGAGATTCAGTAACTGCACAGTCCGTACTCACAGTTCTCAGTAAATGGAACTTAATGCCCTAGGTTTAATAAAATAGACAGAAGCTGAGGAAAATGAGAACTTGGATGATAATCTAGGACTCTTCTTTAACAGCTACTAGAAAGAGATAGGATGGTTTCTCAGGTTGAAAATCAGTTTCATTTTGCCACAGGTGGGCCTTTGTTAGCTTTGTCCTATTTCTTTGCAAAACACAGGCAGAATTTGATCCTCTTTTTGGAGACCCAGAGAGTAAATGCCATTCTTTTTACCTGGAGTTTCAAACAGCCAAACTGGATCCAATAATTTCTTTCCTCTACCCCTTCACAGAATTGTTGGGTTTTTGTTTGTTTGTTTGTTTTTTTCCCTTCTGAACTCCATGGAGATTTCCTTGACACAGGTTTCTGTTAGGGACTCAGGGTTTATTATCCAACATCCGGCATTACTGATGAGCTCACAGGATTTGTCAGAATGACTTGGGAGGAACTGGCATCCTCTCCTACTCTGGTTTTGCCTCCCCAGTCCTTGTACGTAAGCTGGGTTTCCTCCATATGCAAAGAGCCTAACCTGGAGCTGGGCATTCCGGCAATGTTAGCCAGTAGGTACTGGTTCAATTGTTTCAAAATATTTATGGCTTTCCAAAAAAAGTATGTACACATCTGTCAGAATGACTGAGACAAAATTAGTGATAACACCAAATGCTGACAAGGATGCGGGAAAACCCAATCACTTATAAATCACTGGTGAGAATGTAAAATGACACAGCCATTCTGGAGACCAGTTTGGCAGTTTCTTACAAACCTAAACATACCCTTACCATATGACCTAGCAATTACACTCCTTGAATATTTATCCTAGAGTAATTAAAAACCTGTACTCACACAAAAACTTGTACATGAGTTGTTTATAGCAGTTTTATTCATAAAAGCCAAAAAGCAAAAACAACCCAAATGTCCTTCAACCAGATGAAATGGTTAAACAAACTTGAGTACTTCTACATCGTGGAATACTATGGAACAATAGAAAAGTAACCGACTACTGATACACAGAACAACTTAATGGATCTCAAGGAAATGATATCGAGTCCAAATAAAAGCCTATCCAAAAAGATACATACTGAATGATTCAATTTATATAATATTCTTAAAATAACTAAGTTTTAAAAATGTAGAACAGATTAGTATTTGCCAGTGATTAGGCATGTAGGGAAGAGGTGATGGATGGAAATGGGTATAACTGTAAAAGGAAGCAAAAGAGATCCTTGTGGTTCTTTAACTCTTTTGTATCTTGACGTAGTGGTGGATGTATAAACCTATTCATGAGATTAAACTGTATAAACATTCAAATGAGTAAAAAGTTAAAGAAATCTGAGTAAGATTGGTGGATGTATTAATGTCAATATTCTGGTTTAATATTGTTTTGCAAGCTGTTAGCACTGGGGTAAACTGGTAAACAATACATGGATTTCTCTGAATTCCTTCTTTCTCCTTCCTTCCTTCTTTCCCTCTTTCCTTCTTCCTTCCTTCCTTCCCTCCCTCCCTCTTCCCTTCCCTCCTTCCTTCCTCCCCTTTTTTCTTTCTTTCTTTCTTTCTCCCTAGATTTCATTTATTTATTTGACAGAGACATAGCAAAAAAGCACAAGCAGGGGAGCAGTACAGGGAGCAGGGAGCCAGACATGGGGCTTGATCCCAGGACCCCGAGACCATAACCAAAGGCAAGGTAAAGACAGATGCCTAACCAACTAAGCGACCCAGGCACCCCTCTCTGTATTCTTTCTTTCTTCCTTCTTTTCTTCCTCCCTCCGCCCCTCCTTGGAGAAAAGTCTGATTCTAGGAATGGGACAGGAAATTTGCAGTTTGATCCTAGAGCATCTTGTAGTGCCAGAAAGTAGTAGAGTGCTAAAAAAAAAAAAAAAAAAAAAAAAACCCAAAACTAACCTCATAGTGATGGTCATATGGGGACATAGGGGCCAACTGGATGAGCTCATAATGGCCAAAACTGGAACAATGTGAAAAACACAGTGAATAAAATAGTATTGTATTGTAACCCTAAGTATAAAATAAACATTCATGACTCCATACAGATAGAAGTAAGTGATTAAGTAAATACATACAGTGAGGATATTAGATATATCTCCCATGCAGAACTGCAAATAATTGATGTAGATGTTCTACCCTTAAGGGTGAGAAATATAATTCCTCATTCCTTAAATGTGGGCTGTGTATGGTGACTTTCTTCCAAAGAATATAGTATGGAAAGAAAAAAGAGAGAAAGTTTATAGTAGAGACTTCTGACAACTCTATCCCACTCAGCTGATCAAGGGTAAGTAATGTCAGTAGTGAGAAGTCATGTTGATAGTATGTCCCCTTGATAAGATGTGATGATTATGGTGCCTCTTGTCTGTGTCTTCCTCCCCAAAACACATTTCCCCAGTCTAATCATGAGGGAACATCAGATAAATCACAGTTGGAGGACCTTCTACAAAATATCTCACCAGAAGTCCTTAAAACTCTCAAGTGTTGTCAAAAACAGGGTAAGTCTGAGTAATAGTCCCAGCCAAAAGGAGCCTAAGGGGACATAACTGCAAACATCATATAGTATCCTAGATAGGATCCTGATACAGAAAAATGGCATTAGGGGAAACCTGAGGAAATCTAAAATGCAAATTTAGGTTACTAAGAATGTATCCAGATTGGCGCAGTAATAGTACCATACTAATGTACTAATGAGAGATGCCAATGGTAGGGGAAACTGGGTGTGGTATATATATGAACTCTCTGTACTATATAAATAATAAGTCTGTACATCTAAGACTGTTCTGAAAATAAAAATTTATTTTAAAATAAGGGAAATAGACGTGTCCCCTCTACCACTCCCAGGGAGAGTTCTGGTACAACTGTGCCGGGGCTAGAGGTGCCTTCACACTTTGGCCTTTCAGTTTTCTCTCTTTACCCCTACCCTCTGCAGTGTTCGAACAGAGGACTTAGTGCTGAGACTGTCTGATTGTCTAAACCCATGAGGAAAATGGTGGAAAATTCACTATCATCACTGCCAGAAAGAGTGATTTATGGCTTTACTCTTGAGCTCCCCGTTTGGCTTTATACTATATCTTGTATGGACTATTATTCCTGAATCTTGACTAGACTCCTTAGGCTTAACCTTTTGGCCTCAGAAATACTGAACACTTGCATTGCCTGTTTACCTCCTACAGTAATCAGCTATGTACTTTAATTTGGAGTTTACATGATGAGTACCTCTTTAGTCAACTCCATTCCTATAGGCACAGATAACTATGCTAAAAACCAACAGCAGAAGAAATACCAAGAGGCTATCTCAGCATTAAGAGAGATCGCTGTTAGTGACATAAAACAAATATTCTTTTTTGCAGCCAAAGACCTTTACACCAAAGACTGAATTGTATGCAGACATACTGACACCCGGTATTTATTTGTGATCTTTGCTATAATGATTTTGACCATAATTATTTTGACTATCTTTTATTAATACCCAGTATCAAGATGTTAAAAAAAAAAGTAAGTCGAACTTCTCTCTCTCTCTTTTTTATTAAAGATTTTAGTTATTTATTTGACAGACAGAGATCACAAGTAGGCAGAGAGGCAGGCAGAGAGAGAGGAAGGGAAGCAGGCTCCTTGCCAAGCACAGAGTCCCGTGCGGGGCTTGATCACAGAACCCTGGGATCATGACCTGAGCTGAAGGCAGAGGCATAACCCATTGAGCCACCCAGGTGATTAAGTTCTGCTAATATTGAAAATGTTCTTAAATATTAGTTATTAACAGAAAGAATAAATAAAATGCTGTACTACCAAAGAAAAATGAAAAATTGAGAATGAATTGTGGATACATGTAACAGATCCCTTAGATCCTAAGGGATTACGCTGAACGCTGAGTGAAAAAAGACAACTCAAAAGGTTACATTTATGTATTATGTAGCAATTTATATTAAATTTGGAATAACAAAATTATTGAGATAGGAAACAGATCAGTGGTTGGCAGGGGCTAGGGATGGAGGAGAGGGAGGGCATGAGTAAAAGAGGTAGCAGGAAGAACACATGTGATAGTGAAATAGGTTTGTATCTTAATTGTGGTTTTAGTTGCATGAATCTCCACATGAGAAAATTGCATAGAACTACATGCACACACACACACACACACACACACACAAGGGCATGTACAACTGATGAATTCTAAATAAGCTTTTTGCATTGTACTAATGTCATTTTCTTGGTTGTGATATGACATACGGTAATACAGCACTGGGTGAAGGTAAATGGAATCTCCTATCAAATATTTAAAGGCATTAGCTCCTGCTTTTATTCATTCTGTTTTAAATTGACATATAATTTATATACCACAAAATTCACCCTTTTGAAATGAACAATTCAATGGACTTTGGTATATTCATTGTCCAATTTAGTATATTGGTCACATATATGTAACAATAACCACTAATTCTAGAACACTTTCATCACCACAAAAGAAACGCTATCCTCAGTAGACACTCCCCATTTCCCCCTCCTTTATCTTCTAGAAACTACTAAGCTACTTTCTGTCTCTGTGGATTTGCCTATTCTTGAAACTTCACTTACATGGAATCAATACAATGCTTGTTCTTTTGTATCTGGCCTTGTTTACCAGCATGTTTTCGAGATTCATCCACACTGTAGCATGTATGAGTTTTACATTCCTTTCTGCGATTGAATAATATTTCATCATATAGATATACCACATTTTGTTCATTCATTACTTAATGGACACCTAGGTGGTTTCTGCTTTTTGGCTATTATGAATAATGTCGCTATACACATTTATGTACGGGTTTTTTGAGCATATGTTTTCAGTTTTCTTGAGTATATACCCATGAGTGGACTTTTTGGGTCAAATGATAACTCTCTTTAATTTTTTGAAGGACTGACACTGTTTTCCAAGATGCAGCCCCATTTTACATATCCACCATCAGTGTATGAGAATTCTGATTTCTCCACATCCTCGCTAACATGTTATTGTCTTTCTTTTTTATTATATCTATCCAAATGGGTATGAAGTGATATCTCATTGTGGTTTTGATTTTCTATTTCCTTTTTTAAAAAGTTTATTGTTTATTTGGGGGAGAGAAAGAGATTGAGCACGAGCAGGAGAAGGGACAGAGGAAGAGGGAGAAAGAATCCCAAGCAGATTCCCTGGTGAGCACAGAGCCCCACCCAGTGCTTGATCCCATGACCAGAGATCATAACCAGAGCCCAAACAAAGAGGGGGTTGCCCAACCTACTGAGCCACCCAGGTGGCCCTGATTTTTTATTTCTTAATGACTCAATTTCAGTAGCTTTTGTCTTTCTAGGAATTTATCTATGGCATCTGTGTTACCTAATGTTGGTATACAATTGTTCTTAGTTTTTGCTTATAGTCCTTTTTATTTTTGTAAAGTTGATAGTAACATTCTCTTTTATTATTGATTTTAGTAATTTGAGTCTTCTTTCCTTTTATCTTCATCAATCTAGCTAAAGGTCTATCAATTTTATTGATTTTTCAAGAACAAAGTTTTGGTTTTACTGATTTTCTCAACTGCTTTTCTATTCTATATTTCATTATTTCCCCTCTAATCTTTTTTTCTTTCCTTCCTCTTGCTTTGGATTTAATTTGCCCTTCTTTTTCTAGTTATTTTAGGTGCAAAGTTAGGTTGCTGATGTAATATTTTTTTTCTTCTTTTTAAACAGGCATTTATGGCTCTGTATATTTTTTGCAACTCCATGTGAATCAAGTATTACTTCAAAATAAAAATTTTAAGAAAAAGTATGTACTTCTGCTCTGCCAAGGGAACTGTGTGTGGCGATGACTTGGCTATTGTATCTATCCTCAAGGAGGTTAGTCTAGTGGAGCAAACTATCAACAGAATGATCTGGAAGATGAGGAGATGCTGCTTGCTGCAGAGATGAGAGAAGACACTGAAGAATATCCAGGAAAACCCTCACAAAGGTACAATTGAGGGCTTGTATGAATTGAAGAACTATGCTTCTACCACGGGAATTCCATTCTTAGGCCAATCCCTGACAAGGTTGTCACTTCTGTCTTCTCAGATCTTCAGGGACCACAGCTGAAGCCATTTGGGACAGGGATGGATGCACACCCTGATTAAGGCTAATATTCCTAGCTGACAGCTTTTCTCTGCAGCTCAGAATTCTTAGAGATACCCTATCTCCTACCAAGTCATTCAAAATGTTCAAAATGTAGCTACTGACTTCCTTTATAAAAGATAGGAAGAATGGTGTTAAAACAGGAAGGGAAGCCTAGAACATTTGTTGGGGTTACTAATAATGAAAACATTTCAAAGAGTTCCCATATACCTTTAACAAACCTCCTCAACTCTACCGAACATTAACACTTTGCTTTGGGGTTCTAACACTTGTTTAATGATTATTTTAAATCTTTTTGATTGGACAACACATTCTTTTAGTTTATAAAGAAAAATAGTACAAAGAGGTACACAGATGGAAAATCATCTACCCTTTCTTTCTTTCCTTTTCTTTTTTCTTTTTTTGAAGATCTAATTGACTTTATTAAGTGAATCATGAATTGGGCAGCATCCCATCTAGCCAGTAGACGGAGCCCACCTCCTCTGCCCTTTCCAGCCCATTACTCTCATACCTCACAAACACTTACGGGGGACCATCTGTGTTTTTCTTTATGCAAACATAAACAAAATATTTTCATACCTCTACTTTTCTCCTTCTTCCTGCCCCCCCCAAAACCAGCATCCTATGCATACTCTTCTGGACTTTGCATTTATCACTTAACAATGTAGCTTAGAAAGATTTCCAAATCAGAACATAGTAATGCTTTAAAAGAAAAAAGAAGAAGAACTTCAGCCCCCTGCCCTCCAGTGTCATCTCAGACATTGCTCATGTTCCCTCTCTTTCCTGTCTAACCTCAATTGTTTGAATCCCAAATTCCCCAAGCATAGTATGTTCTCTGTGCTAACAAGCTCAGGGCTTACATCGACCCCAGGCTGTGTGACTGGAGCAAAGCCACAAACCCCCTGTGCCATCAAGACCACAGGGACACATTCAGGAGCAATAGCAACAAGGTGATGATTGCCTTAGCATGAGCGACACCCCAAAGAGATCACTCTGGGCCAAGGAGGAGAGATGATCTGGAACTAGGCTTTGTTGCCAAGCAACCCTGGAGGGGATGAAATTAACTCAGTCTGTTTTTCATGTAACTGCATCTCAAATGAAAGCTGAGGCCAGAGTTGATCCATGCAAAATTAATAATCACCACATGATTCTTTCTTTCAAGTGGCTGTTGCCGAAAGACAGGGAACTAAAGAAACCAGTATACCCCTCTTTAAAGGGGTAAGCGGGGGAGAAAGAGAACAAATATGTACAGATCCCATGTTTTTCCATTTGAGTCTTAGGTAGGAAATCAAGCCTTTCTCTCTTAGACTGCTGTTGACTCTCCCTGGTAGGAAACCTGCTTTAAAACCAGATCCCAAGTAGACGAGATAATACGTACCAAAGAGCCAAGGGAGGATATTTTTCCTAGAAGTGAGAGAAAGCTTGGATCACATGAGACCCTTTTAGTCTCCTTTTTTAGAAAATTTAAAATGCACTTTTCCCCATTAGTATGTTCAGGGAAGATAAATTATCATAAAAATAAAAATAGCCCTTCCACCTACTCTCCTTAACCCAGCACTAATGGCTGAAAGAGGAGCGCAGCTTGGTATGCTCACTAACTCTTTCTCTTCAAGGGCTTATCAAATTTAAAAGGCAAAAATGACAAAGAAGAGTGGATTCCCCCATCCGCTGCCCCTTACTTCTGCTGCATTAATTTGGGTAAATTACCTGTGTGGTCAGGGAGGAGCAGTGGCCTTCTCCCCAAAAGAATCTTTGATTATTATTTTGTAGTTGTGCCATAAAATGTAAATAAAAATAAAGCTTTTTTTTAGCCAAAGAAACTAGTTTTATCTGAGAAGGAAAGCTTTCTTGCCCAGCAGAAGGTGAGACTTTGTGGTGGGCAAAGTAGCGACCAGTGGTCTTCCTCACTTAGCACTTATGGAATGTATTTGCTGGTGTTGGCACAGGATGTTCCCTTGTTCCCTTCTGCCACTCCACCATGCTCACCGTATACTAGGCCAGTTTGAGCAAGCCTCCTCCTCTGTGAAGCAATGAGTACCCGCGGACAGAGTGGGACAGAATGTGCTGGTACACAGAGAAAACCAGAGAGCGAAATGTACACAATGGATTTTTGGAAACTCTGTCGGTGAGGGTCTCAGCAGGAAACAGATGCTATATTCACATTGCATGCTTTGAGTAGCTTTTAATAAAGGGGTTTTTTAGAATGGTTGGTGGGGAAACCACAAAGGACAGGTATTACCTGGGGCTGATCACTCTGGGTTGGGAGTCACTCCCATGCCTCAGCCTGCAGAGTGAGAGAATTGGCAGGCAGAGGGATGGGATAGAGCAGGCCACCTTACACAGTGTAGCTGTGAATCGGGGGAAGGAGAGCCCTACATCATTGGCCTACTTCCCTCTGATTTCTGGCAAGGGCTCACCATTTGGCTGAAACCCACTGGAAGTCAGAGGATCAAGAAATCCTTGAATGTAGAAACGTAACACACAGAAAACAGGAAATGCTAAACCTAGCTTCATCTGCCTGGCTTCTGGTCTATTCATTCATTCAACCAGCACTTACCGATCACCAGCTCTGTGCAGGCACCGAACTAGGAGATGCAGCAGTAAGCAAGGCAGCCCTCATGGAGCACACAGTCCCTCTGGCCATGTCAGGCCTAGGCAAAGCTGCAAAGTACATCCAGACTGAACATTCAAGATCACAAGCCCTCCAACGTGTACCAGGGTTATTGCCTGACTTTTCTTATCCCGCTTCCCTCTTGGTCAGGAATAAAGATTTTCTTGTTCTATGTGTTAATTCCAATTTAAATAAATCAAGAGGGGGCACCTGGCTGGCTCTGTTGGTGGAGCATGCAACTCTTGATCTCAGGGTTGTAAGTTCGAATCCCATGGGGTGTAGAGATTACTCAAAAATAAAAAATAAAATGTCAAGCAAACAAAAAAAAAAAAAAGAAAAGAAAAAAGATTCTCTTGTTACCATAACTACTGGTAGCATGTCTGAGTAGGTGTGTGTTAAGGCATGGGTGTTAGAAGGGCACTTACAGAGGAACCCAGAAGAAGGACGATAGCAGGGCCTGAAGCAAGACAGGAACAGAGGTAAAGTCAGGTCACAGGAGTTTCTCTGCAGGGCATGGCCTTCAAGCATCCAGCTCCTACCCATGTCTGCCCTTTGTCTCCTCCATGTGCACCCAGATCCTAGGTCTTCTTCCTGTAGGTTTGGCTCAGCCCATCTTTCTATGCTGGCCCACTGAGGCACTGCCTAGCCTATGCAGGTGGCCCTTGGCCTAACCCCCTGTCCCCAGCCTAATAGTGGCCATTCCTGGGTTAGAACAGCTTGGTGCTATCTCTGAGCAGAGCGCTCGGGGCGGGGGGGGGGGGGGGAATCTCCCCTCTTTAGGAGACCCTGGCTATTGGCAGAGCCCCTGGCTGACATTCCCAGGGCCCCCACTACTAGATGGCAAACTCTTAAAGGTCAAGGATCTGAGTCTTACATTGGTTTTCCAGTAGCACATGGCATTGTTTCTTTTAAGTCAGTCACTCAGTCACTATTTACAGAGTAGACTGGGCATAATAACCCCTAAGTTGCAACTAGCTACCTCAACTACATCTGTTCTTGGGAATCTTAAAGCACAAAGCCATTTGACATTTGTTGAGAAGGACTTTGTTGATCCATAGGCAGCAAAGCCAACCTGTGCTGGGCTGATGAATAGACACACTGGCGAAGTGTGCATCCTGTTGGGGACAATGGCTCCCTTTTTCCTGAAATGCCTCCCAGCTGTGTGTGGCCAAGCCAGGGCTAGGCTCAGTTCCTTGTACTAAGAAATCTCTTAGTGTAGCCTGAGAGCAAGTGAGGGCACTGCCTTCCTGCTATGGTAACTCTCTTATTCCATTTCAGTGATATGAGCTTACTGACCTTATACAGAGAGACTGACGCCATCACCTCTTCCCAGAACAAAGCTAGCCCTTCCGATGGCGAGCATCGTACTCCATGCTGTGTATCAGAGAGTTTTCCTTCCTGATTGTTTTTGAGGGATAGGATTCCTTTGGCTGATAATTGGCAGTATGAGCTAGAGTAAGATTGCTAGTAGAAATGTTTTTGAGGGGCGCTTGGGTGGCTCAGTTGTTTAAGCATCTTTCTTAGGCTCAAGTCATGATCCCAGGGTCCTGGGATGGAGCCCCACATGGGGTTCCTTGCTCAGCGGGGAGCCAGCTTCTCTCTGTGTGCGCCTCCTCTTGCTCGTGTTCCCCCTCTCTCTCTTTGTCAAATAAATGAATAAAATATTTTTAAAAAATGTTTTTGCACTGTCCTACACTTCTTGCCTAGAGATTTTAAGGCAGAAAACAAATGTTTCCCTTGCAGGAGCAGTTGGCACTTTCCACATGGCATAGCTTCTAAACTAAATCCACCAGTCCTTGGGAGACTTGCGTATCCAGAGACTCAGCTGGATAACAACTTGAAACAGCAGGATTGACCCTTAGGACAGGGGAAGGTTTTAATTAACTTCATCTGAGAACTTTCCAAGGCCTTTTCAACTGTTTTTAGAATGTTGTGTTCTAAGCTATAGAGGTTAAAACCTCCTTTCTCTGGCATCTAAAAGTACCTTTAGAAGCAAAGTAAGAACAGCTTTTGGCCTCTGATACCACCACACATCAGCCAGGCCTGAACCTGCCACCGAAGAGGAGAAACTGTCTCTGGGGTCTTTTTAGGGCCAGAATGGCATGTTTGACCTTAGACATGAGGACCTGGAGGTCTTGGAACAGACTGCTTGATTGCCATCAATGCTCGAGTAGGCTCTGGGTCTTTTCCCCAATGCCTAGGACTTTGGGAGACAGCCGGTGAATGTAATGACCAACTGGGCAGTATTGAATATCTAGAGAGAGGAAATGGTACCATAAGGCCTGGGCTTCCTGACATCTTAGAGCAGAAATTACTTGTTGGGACTAATGGATCTAAAAAAGTCAAGGGAAAGGGCGTGAGAACTTTTTTTCCACCTGAAAGGATGTACTGTACCTTTTCTCTTTTTCCTTTCCCTTCCTTTCCTTTCCTTTCCTTTCCTTTCCTTTCCTTTCCTTTCCTTTCCTCTTTTCTTTTCCTCTTCTTTCTTTCTTTTTCTTTCTTTCTTTCAACAGAGAAAGAGAGAGAGAAAGCACAAGCAGGGGAAGGCACAGGCAGAGGGAGATGGAGAAGCAGACTCCCCGCTGAGCAGAGAGCCCAACATGGGGCTCCATCCCAGAACCATGGGATCATGGTCCTTTTGACTGGAGCCTTTTGACTGGAGCCAAAAGGCAAATGCTTAAGCAACTGAGCCACCCAGGCATCCCAGAAATAGTCACATATTTTAAGAGTGAGCACCATGTTGTATCTTCCTTAGTCTTGCTTGTAACAGGAACTCAGGTACTATTTCATTGAAGTGGTTCTCCACCAAGTCACATGACTTCACCCATTCCCCAGTGTTCATTTTCTCTCTGGTTCTGTCCTTTAACTGATCTTCCATCTCACCAAGTCAAGAAAATGCTTTCATTGTCTTTTCTATGCAAGCTGCTGCCTTGCACAGAAGTTCACTTATCAACCACCGAAGGAGAACAGGAAGGGTAGGGAAAGTAGAATTGGTTTCACCTGGCATGACCAGATTCTAAGTCAAACTGGCAAAAAGTCTGTTCTACCCTAACTCTTCCTTTCCAACTCCCCACTCTCATTTAAAAATGAACAAACAGGGGCAGCTGGATGGCTCAGTGGGTTAAAGCCTCTGCCTTCGGCTCAGGTCATGATCCCAGGTTCCTGGGATGGAGCCCCATATTGGGCTCTCTGCTCAGCAGGGAGCCTGCTTCCTCCTCTCTCTCTCTCTCTCTCTCTCTCTGCCTGCCTCTCTGCCTACTTGGGATCTCTGTCTATCAAATAAATAAATAAAATCTTTATTAAAAAAATGAACAAATATTTAAGAAAATTAATGTTTTCTGATTATAAAAAAATAAATCCCATTTGGAAAAGAGAATAAGACACTCTTCTCCACCCTAATACATTTAAAAAATTAATTTCCATGGTGAATTTCTGAAGCCATGCTTGGTTCTTCCTTTCCAGGGGTTTCCAGCCGAGGCAAGTGAGTAAACCCCTCTATCTCTGGTCCTTGATTCCGTAATTCCATCGTGGTGCCTGTTGCCCATTGAAAGTGCTTCAGGCCCAGGTCTGTGATTACATGCAGATGCTCACAGCTGCCCAGATGTTTACTTTAACCAGATTTTACTGATGAAAGTATAGAAGGGCAGGAAATGGGGAGAGGGGCCCAGGACTGAATTCTCTCTCTCTCTCTTTTTTAAAGATTTCTTATTTATTTTACAGAGAGAGAGAGAGAGATACAGGCAGAGGGAGAGGGAGAAGCAGACTCCCCACTAAGCAGAGATCTGCATGCAGGGCTCGATCCCAGAACCTTGGAGTCATGATCTGAGCTGAAGGCAGATGCTTAATGGACTGAGCCACCCAGACATCCCAATGCTGCATCTTTTCAAGAATGGACATCTCAGGAGCACCTGGGTGGCTCAGTGGGTTAAAACCTCTGCCTTTGGCTCAGGTCATGTTCCCAGGGTCCTGGGATCAAGCCCCACATTGGGCTCTCTGCTTAGCAGGGAGGCTGCTTCCTCCTCTCTCTCTCTCTCTGCCTGCCTCTCTGCCTACTTGTGATCTCTCTGTCTCTCTGTGTCAAACAAATAAATACAATCTTAAAAAAAAAAAAAAGAAGAAGAAGAAGAAGAATGGACATCTCATTCTTCCATTCAGGGAAGGTTGATTAAGTCCTTTCTGCCCAGGCACTGTGCTGGGTATTAGATGATAGAGTAGGCAACAGTCACACTTTTTTTTTTTTTTAAAGATTTTATTTGTCAGAGTGTGTGTGTGAGAGAGAGAGAGAGAGAGACAAAGAGACAGAGTGCAAGCAAGGGGAGCTGCAGGCAGAGGGGAAGCACACTCCTCTCTGAGCAGGGAGCCCAATGCGGGACTTGATCCCAGGACTCTTAGATCAGGACCTAAGCCCAAGGCACATGCTTAACTGATTGAGCCACCCAGGCACCCCTGGTACTGAGGTTCTATGTTTAATATCAAATAACACTGGACTAGACCCAAAGCCCTAAGTTTGACTCCAGGTTTGACTCCAGTAACTAGCTGGTCCCTTAAAAAAGTATCTCAGACTCTGTTTATTATATCATTTGTGAAATAATTGTTGATTTGGTTATCTCTAAGTTTCTAAACATTGCCCTGACCCATAGTTTAAGAATAATTCTTTATTTGGTTAACCTATTTTCTCTCTCCACCATGGTTCCTACTCTTTCCACCTTAAAGACTTACCCACTTTACTGTTTCTTGTTACCCAGCCCTACTGTTCTTCCCTGCAGAAAGGAGCAAAATGTTCTCTTTTCCAGTTGTTCCTGTGTGAGAAAACTCACCATCTCACTCCTTTGTCATTTTTCCTGCTCTTTCTCTGTGCTCCTTCTGTTGTCTTCCCAGGCTTTTATCTACAATAAGGCCCCACAAAAGCAGGTTTGCCTCTCTGATCTAGGGCTTTTACTGACATAATCAATTAATTAACACGCCTTTATTGGGCAACAACAATGAACAAAGCACAGCTCAATGCTGTTAAAAAGAGAGTATGGGTTTAAGACATGTTCTCAGACTTGCAGAAGACAAGATCTCTGAGGCTTAGCAACCTTCTGGTCTACCACTGACCCCCGAAGCTGGTGCTGATAACCGCCCTGCCAGGCCCAAACCTTCTCTTCTCTGGACTGCGGCATCGCTGCTTCTCGTCTTTCTCCTTCCTGTCTCACTTCCTCTTGACTTCCTTCTGCTAGATCCTCCCTTTGGCCCTTTCATTATATCTGGTTCCCAGGTGCTCTGTCCTAGGCCCTCTTCTCTTCTCAGTCTCTTCATTCCCTGACCATCTCTGCCATTCCCATGACTTCAGTTACCATCTATATGCTGATAATTCCCCCAAAATATGTATTATCATTCATATTAATGTGTCTGCAGCAGCACCTATGATCAAACACATTAACATATGGGGAGTGAAACATAGAATAAATAAAAACTATACCTTCTCAAAAATTCTAGTCAGATTTTGCCATCAAGTTAGTTTTAGTGCCTCCCATTTTCCAGAGCTATATGGATTTTGGGTTTGCACAGGATTATGGATCTGTATGAGAAGGGATGGCATTTTTATCACTCCAGAGAGGGAAAAAGGATAAAGAGCTGTTTTGTATTTCCCCTTCTACAGAACAATGAGTATCTACAAGAGGTTTCTTCTGCTAGAATGAGGAGTAACTACAAACTTGCTTTTTCTTGTTAAAATAATAATAATAAAATAATAAAGTTCTGTCGCATCTTGGCTCCCCACTACACTAGTGGCATCACTGTACCGGGAATTTCTCACTTAGCTGGAATGCTTAGGGTTTCTGTAACACATAGTCTCTGTACTTCCTGAATTCATATACAACACTCACACTTACAGCTTTAATCCTTCGGTATTTAATTAGGTATATAACAATGAACAAAGTAAATTTCCCAGCTCCTTTCAGTGGTGACTATTTTCATACCCTAGCATAACATTTCCTACGAGTTGGCCCAACAGCCAGATTAGTAATGGAGTTAGAGAATGTTCAAGAAGCTAGGGGTGAGGGATGGTGGGACAGAGCAGCACTGGGAGGCTGAATAATACGTTACTTTAGTATTTTCAAGGAAAGAGAGAGAAAAATTCATGCAAATATCTCTAACCCCCCTCTTTTTGTTTTGCAAAGCCTGTTTTTGTCCAAGTCTCATTTTTGGATTAGGCCCTTGTTGACTATGTCTGTTGAAGTCCTAGATAAAGGCTTATTTGTTTGACCTGTCGTATCCAGAATTGCTCTAACTGCTCGTTTTGATTTTCTTATTGTGTAGACTGCGCTAAGAAGCTTGGCAGGAAGCACACTATGGAAATGTGGAACTGAACAGCTTAATGTGTGTAATTTGGGAAGTTCAGCAGATGCCAGGGCTTAGCAGGCTCTCGGCTTGTTCAAGACTAATCCTGTGGATTTTCATTCTTATGGGCATCCTGCCCCGTAAGTCTGAGGGTCTAGGTCCCACCCAAAATCAGTCCACACAGCTACTTCCCAGCTGTCCCACTCTTAAAAGCTAGGTTGGGAGCTGACAAAGGCTCTCCTATCACCCCTCCTAAGGAAGTGGAAGGGTAGTGAGATCATTGGGTTCCAGGGATGGTCCTGGTAAAGGCTGATTACAGCATTTTCTCTGGACATGAGTATGGACTCCTACCTGAGACTTTCTAGGAGACATGTGGGACTACAAATGCACATCCATCCGACCTATAGTGGGTGACATGTTGTGACCCCCAGGTCCCTCTCCAAGACTGAAGCACTTGTTTCCCCATCTACTGGAAGGGTTCATAGTAGCCACCGTCAGCTGAGTCCTTTTCTGAGACTTCTCTGCTGAAAAGAGTCACCTTGCCCACGGTCATGTTCCCTTTCCCAAGGGCAGCTCACATCTAATATCTGGTTGATGCAGGAGTGAAAAGGCCCAGGTTTGTCACCCCAATTTCGGACAACTCTGAGACATCCCAGCACCAGAGCTCCCTGAAAGATCACGTAGCTTCTTTTTTTTTTTTGTTTTCTTTTCCCTTTCCCTTTACTTTCCTTCCCTTTTCCTTTCCTTTCTTTTTTCTTTTCTCCTTTCCTTTTTCGCTTTCTTTTTCTTTTTAAAAGTACATGCCATGCCCAACATGGGGCCCAAACTTATGACCCCTAGATCTATAGTCATATGCTCCACTGACTGAGCCAGCTAGGCACCCCTTTCTGAAATGTTTGATTGTCAAGATTCTTCCAGAAAGTTTCCTGGTGACCCAAACTTTTTTTTTTTTACTTCTAATGCTCATTAATTTGATTTTGGCCAATCAATTAAACTCTGCTTCCTTTTTCTACAGCTTCACGGGCACAAAGTTTTTAGAGTTAATGAAATCCAAAAATGTCTCCATGCAGCTGCAGGGTGGAGGGAAGGTGACTCCTAAAGGGTGCTGCCTCAGGAAAACCGTGCCCTGGAATGGCTTTAGATGAGAAGCGAAGGAAATGTGATGAAAAGCATTTTAATTTGCAGAGGAACAAGGGTTTAAACCTAATGTTTGGTTCAGAAGAGGATACTAATTTTTAGAAAAATGTATTCTCTCCTTTCTGTAGTTGATTTTGAAATGTCAGTTTGTAGCTGTCCCAGTTTGGTGCTGAGGAAACTGCCCAGCATGGTTGTGGGTGGGAGCCTACTTGTCTCTATTTCCCTCCACCTACATGCTGTTTCTTTCTTTCTTCCTTCCTTCCTTCATTCCCTCCCTCCCTCCCTCCTTCCTTCCTTCCTTTCTTTCCTTCCTTCCTTTCTCTTCTTCTTTCTGTCTTTCTTTTGCTAGTTGAGGTTTAATTTATTAATAGTAAAATGCACAAATTCAAAATGTACGTGTGGGGGTACCTGGGTGGCTCAGTTGGTTAAGTGTCTACCTTCAGCTCAGGTCATGATGCCAAGGTTCTGGGATCAAGTCCCACATTAGGCTCCCTGCTCAGCGGGAAGACTGCTTCTCCCTTTGACCTTCCCCCTCTTGTGCTCTCTCTCTCTCTCTCAAACTCTCTCCCCCTCTCTCAAATAAATGAATAAAATCTTAAAAAAAAAAAGTGTACAGTGTGGTAAATTTTGACAATGGTGTGTTCCCATTTAGCCATCATTCCAATCAACAGATAGAATATTTCTCTTATCTCAGAAAGTTCCCTTACACCTCTTTTAATTTAATTCCCTTCTTGTCCCTGGGGCAACTGGTGTTCTGATTTCTATCACCATAGGTTAGTTTTTACCTGTTCTTGTACTTCATGTCTATTCTTTTATGTATGGCTTCTTTCACTCAACATGTTTTGAGATTTATCCACCTTGTTACATGTATCCTGCTTCCCTTTTAAGACAACCCACGGGCATGCTAGTTTTTTGCCTTAAGCATCTTTGCTGCAAGCATTTCCTCCATATGAGTTATTGGTTGTAAGACAATTTGACATAAAAGGTAAAATGGCAAAAAATAAAAGAAGGACATCCATTAAAAAGAACACAATGAAACTTGGAAAATGAATAGATTTAAAAGACTTCATTGCAAAATACGAAATACTTGAATACATTCAAAATGTATAATGTTGATTCATGGCAATACTACACCAATAACTGATTTTATTTTGTAGATTGTACCTAAGTAGTTGTCTTCAAAGTCATTCAGAGAATTATTTTTATTGTTATTATTATTATTACTATTTTGCTCGTTGATTTGTTTCCCATTTCTTGGCATCACAATTTTTCTTTTTTTGCTAAGATTTCTTCCTTCATTAAGAGAGGCATCAGATTCCAAGTACTGTGCATGTACAAATGCACATCTGTAACTGGGCTTCCTATGATGTTGTGAAAGCCTTCCATACTGCTGTTTGTTCTTGGTATACTGTCACTTGTCCACTATTAGAGGTCCCAGAGTTCTAGGGAAATGTGGGTTCAAAACTATATGCCACCATATAGACCATATAGACCATTATGCCATTATGAGAGCTAAGATCTACATCATATAAAAATGGGAGGGGCGCCTGGGTGGCTCAGTGGTTTAAAGCCTCTGCCTTCCGCTCGGGTCATGATCCCAGGGTCCTGGGATGGAGCCCCATTTGGGCTCTCTGCTTCACGGGGAGTCTGCTTCCTCCTCTCTCTCTGCCTTCCTCTCTGCCTACTTGTAATCTCTGTCTGTCAAATAAATAAATAAAATATTAAAAAAAAAAAGGGAGGATTGCCTCGAGAAATGAAACCAAACTGTCAAACAAACCAGACTGTCAACCAATTACATTTTTATCTTTTTTTAAAAGATTTTAAAAGAGATTTTATTGATTTATTTTAGAGAAAGAGAGAGAGAGAGGAGGGGACAGAGAGGAAGGGAGTGGGATAAGCAGACTCCACACTGAGCACCGAGCCCTACACTGGGCTTCATCCCACGACCCTGAGATCATGACCTGAGCTGAAACCAAGAGTTGGCCACTTAATCAACTGAATCACCCACGTGCCCCTAAGATTTTATTTTTTTAAGTAATCTATACACCCAGCATGGGGTTCCAACTTACAACCCTGAGATCAGGAGTCATATGCTCTACCAACTAATCCAGCCAGGCACCTCTACTTTTTAATCTTTAATGGCAAAATTGCCTTATTGTTACTTAGTTATTTGACAGAAATGCTCACAACAAAGATGTCTACAGCAAAGACACTGACAGTGAAAGTAACTGGAACCATCTGTGGGGTCCACTGCTCTCTGATTTCTCTGTCATACTTAAGGAAAAGGCCCTGCCTCTCCTGGCGATGGTTTTGCTGACACATCTTGCCAAGTGAGTTTCAACAGTCACTGGGTCCTAAAAGACCAAGCAGGTGGCTCCTCCCAGGTATAGGCCATTGATTTTCCAGTTCTCAGTTGTGATGCTGATTAATGATATCCAAACACTTTGGAATAAAGTTGGAGCAGCAATTCCTCTTGTGGGCTCCCAGGACAAATGTTGATAATCCCTAAGATTTATGCCAAGATACCACCTGTACTTCATCCTGATGAGGCCTTGGTCCCACTGTCAAGGCCAAGAGTGAAACAAACTTAGTAAGCACCAATTATCTATAGTTACTTGGTCATAAATAACCTTATTTTCCCTTCTTGGGAACCCTTCGAGATAGATTTGCTGTATCCATGAGGACACAGAGTGGGATTTGAACTTGGGTTTGCCGATTTCCATATCATGATTTTTCGCCACCAGCTGCCAAGACTTAGCTAAGCTCCTGTATCCATCTGAGGTGGCACCTGGCTATCTGAAGGTGACAGACCTCACCGTTATACCCATATCTGGATGGCTGAACAACTGGGAAGGACTTGAAGATTTGCATACTTTCTTTCTCAGTAAGAGCCAACTGCAGTTGGCAGACGAATCTTCATTTTTCAGAAATGTTCTCTGTTCTCCGTAGCCAAGCAGCTGTGACCTTTGGTAAAGGTCAGCAGATCTTTGTTATGCCCCTTGCAAATCACTGTTTTGTAACAGTTGTGTTTACAACTGAGCCGGTTTCCAGACCTGGGGTAGCTAGCGGGATGATGCCAGCAATGAGGCATTAGGCTCTCTAATAGGCTTATGCCTTGATAATCATTTTAATGGCACTGTCTCGTTCTTGATGCTGCAATTATGGGCCTCTCCTCTTGAATATAATTTTGCAGTTTGATAATAATTACAAGTATGATTTTGCATTTCTCTTTAATGAGAGTTCCATTCCCCAAACAATATTATGACCCTAACAGAGATGGCTATTTGTGCCCCTTCAAGTTACTGACCTTATATGACGTCATGCACAAGCTGGTCTTTACTCACCTGGGAATTCTAGGTTCTTCTAGCATCAGGATTCTGTGGGAGATGGAGCAAATCCCCAGGGAATCATAACATTGATTTCTGATATCTGCATCTGATAATGAGGTTTTATGTCTTTCTGCTGTTGCAAAGTCAAAGTAATCTTGGGATAAAGGGTCTGCTTCAGGCTGGTGATTTTTAACCTGTGACTTAACTGACCAACATTCAAGAGATTATCTGTAGTATCAGGTGTTTGGCCTCCCAAAACCTACTTTTCAGACCTCATTTTTCTCATTTGTCAGTTCCAAGGGATTTGGACTGGAGCTCCAAGAATTCCAGTGCCAAGATTCCATACTTTCCATTAGTAATTAATATTTTAGCTATTGACAGAGGGGGTTGTTGTTTATGGCCCCAACTGGGACTAACAGATTCACAAAACACTGCTGTCCTTCTGGAGCAACCCAAGTCCATATCATATACAACATTTAGGGATTTCTGCTGTGGCTGCTGCCTGTGTCTGCTTGCCCCTGAAGCATGATGGGATCTTTTCCAGATCTGTGCGAAAGGGAGGAGAGAATTACAGAGCTTGGGCACCAACCAGGCTAGTTACTAAGGAAGAGGGCCTTCATTCTGAACCTGTCCAGAGGGCTGCAGGAGTTGACTCCTGTGGCTCTGATACAGCCCCAGAGGCTGAAGGCATCTCCGGCCTTGCAGTTCTCGGGCTCTAGGGTGGCAGCTCTGTGGGGTGGTATCCGAATGGTGGGTTTATGGGTACTCCTGGGCCATGAAGCAGAGGCAGTAAAGAGGAATGGAGGCAGGTGTGGGGCCGGTGCTGGGCTTTGATTTGGTGGTCATGTAGGTCCCCCAGGCTGGCTGGGTACAGTGAGGCAAACAGCAGCATTTCTCTTCCAAAGCCTGTGGTCTGGCCAGGCAAAAATGCTAGATGTGTGCTGGCACCAAGGATGGTCCAGGAAATTTGCTAAAGATCAACCTCTGTTTCTTCCCCAGGCAAACAGGGGACAAGGGAGACCTAAACATGAGAGGCCCAGGGCAAAGAACACACATGTTGCTGTGTTGCCCAGGCTGCCCAGCCATCAGGGGTGGGGTGGGGGGGGCCCACAAAGGACTGTAATTTAGAAGGTGCATGGCTATCGGGGTGACAACAGGCTGGGCAGCAGGGGTACCAAAAGAGCATCTGTGACCTAGAAGCTTTTTGCGGACCCATGTCAGACTGCCAGACTGACAATCTTTGCAGCCACAAAGGAATGGGCACTTGCCAGTATTCTTCACAGCTTCAGTGAGTAGCCTGGGTGCCTTTCACCCCACCTTCTCCAGGAAGCCTCCCAGACTTTCCCAAGTCTGGCTAATTGTTCTCTTTTCTGATCTCAGAGCTCTTACTGTCTGCACCTTACAATTTAGCACTTAATCAGACACAGCTGTGCATTCCTCTCTAATTGTTTTGGGTGTGTTTGTCCTGTCTCTGGGCAAGATTACAGCTTCCTCCAGAGCAGAGACTCACAGTCTTTTTGAGAGGGCTCCTGGGAGAGATATGGATGTAGGTGAGGGCGTTCTGGACAAGGGAAATCACTCACATCCCTACAGTGATTTACAGTTTAGAAAGTGCTTTTTTTTAAAATTATTTTTTAAACTAATCTCTACACCCAACATAGGCTCAAGCTCATGACCCCAAGATAGAGAGTCACATGCTCCACCAACAGAGCTGCCAGGTGCCCCTAGAAAGTGCTTTTACTTAAGTTTTTGTCTCCACTCTTTATAATTGTCCTGAGAAGTGTGTGTGTTTTAGCGTCTACAGACGATGAAACTGAGACAGGAGAGGTCAACAACCTGCCTGAGGAAGAGGCAAGGTGAGTAGCAGAGGTGAGATAAGCCTGGGATTCCTGACTTGTGGCCAGAGTCCCATAAGAGCTCATGTGTTGACAGAAAAATCTCTAGTGGAGAAGAGGAGGAAGGAGAAGGGAGGCCTCACATGCCCTTCCCTGATGGAAATCTTGGGGCAAAACAAGTGAGGGGGATGTTGCCCTGGCTTATAGAGCTATGGGGTCAGGCTTCACAGAGACCACTCATTTCTCTTTCTATTATCATTCTCTCATGGATCCTCTAGCCACCATCTGGCACAATCCTTTGCTTTTCCTGGCATCTGACCTCCCACCTCTACTCACTCCCACCCTCCAAATCTTTTTATGTAATCCTCTGGGACTGTAGACTTCAACAAGCAAACCGAATTGAAGGTTGCTCCATCCACCCTTCCATATATCTTTAAGCTCTACTCAGAATGAAATCCCACCTTCTTTGCTTTCCCTGAAGCTCTAGGAGATGAAGGTGCTCACTATTTCATCTGTGTGTCCCCCAGGGCCCAGAGGTGGGGTTAGTCCTCTTTCTCTGATTATTTCTCCTCCACCTCTTATAAACACTCTTATTCCTCCACTCTTTTTTTTTTTTTTTAAAGATTTTATTTATTTATTTGACAGAGAGAGATCACAAGTAGACAGAGAGGCAGGCAGGCAGAGAGAGAGAAGCAGGCTCCCCGCTGAGCAGAGAGCCCGATGCGGGACTCGATCCCAGGACCCTGAGATCATGACCTGAGCCGAAGGCAGCGGCTTAACCCACTGAGCCACCCAGGCGCCCTTATTCCTCCACTCTTGAGGAGACTGCTGCTAGCCATATTTCCTCTTCCTTTCTGGTGGTTCCCATCTTCCGACCTCCTGGTTCCTCCTCCTTCTTCACTTTCTTATGACTTTAGCTCCCAGATCCATAACCTTCACACTATGACCCTGACTTTAATTCCTACCCAGATCTTCCTGGGTGGCTTCACTGCCCACATGGATGACCTATCTGATACCCTGCCTCTCAGTCCCTTGGTGGCCTCATATTCTCTAGTGACTTTCTCCTCTACTCTCCCCTATCATATCCTAGCTTCACCATGATCTAAAGCTCTCCACCTCCTGAGCCACTAACTTAAGCATCCAGACTGCTGACCCAAGTCAGCAACCTCCTCTTCTTCCAACACGACTAAACATTGACTCCTTTGACACCTCCAGCCCATTAATTTCTGTCCTTTCTCTCTTATCATTCATTATGTCAACCTCACTTTTGCCAAGGTTCTCAATTCCTTGGCAAAAGGAATTTGCTCCTCTTCCCACCTGAGCCTGCACCAGAGCAGACACCTGAGCCCTGCTGGAAGAAATCACACAGGAGAGTCAAAGGGTACCTTATAAGTTCACACCACCAACCTCAAGTGGGTTGCATGCTGCCTTGCCATGCTGCCTTATCATCTTGCCACCTCCCAACCTGCCCACTTTCCGCAATGACTCTGTCACACCTTCTCCACTCTCTTCAAATCTGTCAGCTCTCCCTGCCCCAACCCCAGCCTCCTGTGTGTCACAGAGCAAGAAAAAGTTATCCTGTGGAAGGATTCTATGTCCCACACCAAACCTGCCTACTTCAGTCCTCCTCTAACTTCCTCCCTCCCGTTATAATAGAGGAGGTAGCCTCCTGCATGAGGTTAGCCTTTCCACCCATACTCTGGTTCTGTCCTCTCCCATGGTCACAGGAAACTTTATTGTCTATTGTTCTCTCACTGCTATACCTTCATCTTCCTCTTCTCTATAGGATCCTCCATATGGGCATTTAAATACACTCAAGTTATTCTATCATAAACCCACTGCTGACATAACATTTCCTCTCCAGCTGTTTTTCTCTCTGACCCTTCAAACTTTTCTGTCTGCATGAAGTACCTTTCTTCATTTCTTCACCTCTCACTCACTCCTCAATCCACTACAGTCTATCTCTTTGCCCTTCACTGTACGAGTCACTGCTCCGTGAAACTCCCCAGTGACACCAAGGTCAGTCAATCTAGTGGCTGTTTAGTCCTCATTTCCCTTGGGTCTCTCAGCCATTTTGAGTGTTGTTGACTACTGCCTCCTTATTATATGTTCTTTCCCTGGGAAATCCCTACCTCCCCAAGCTCCTAATTTTCTTCCTACCTCTCTGGCAACTGCTCCACTTCATCTGCCAGTAATTTGCCTCTGTCCAGCCTTTAGATAAGTCCTAGGCCCTCTTCCGGTCAAGCTCTATACTCTCCTGGGAGACCACCTTATTCTCCTGGCTTTATTACCACTGCTATTTACTACCTCTGTTTCAGCCTCCCCTCAGAGAACAGGACCCTACAACCAACAACCTACTCAACATCTTCACTTGGACACCTCACAGGCACCTCAGACCCACCTTGACCAAATGTGAACCTTGGGAAGGTTTTCTCAGTTCTCTTCCCTGAGAGTCCCCCAACTGAGAAAATGGCACCACTGTCCCTCTGGTTGAAGAAACAGAGAACTGGGAGTTTTCCTTGATTCCTCCCTAATTAAGCAATCACCAAATCCTGCTGGTATTCTTCTCTCCATTTGCTTTACCACTTAGATAAACAGCCCTTTCATTTACATTTTAGCAACTGCCTCCTAATTATCCCTCAATCCCCCTTTTCCCTCTACCCTTTTCCTTCTTCACATCTGGTCAGAGTGATCTTATAGAAAATGGTATTCAAGGCCCTGCAAAATGCAGCCCCTGCTTACCTCTCCAACTTCTCCCTCAACCACATCCCCCTTGCAGTATAAACCAGCCAGGAACTCTGTTCCACTCATCTCTTTGCCTGAGTAAGTCCTCCTCACCCTTCAGAGCTCAACTCAAATGTCACCTCCTCCTGGACTCCCCCAAATGGTCCCACCACCGTGAACTTCTGCAATTGCCAGTTATATAATTGACAGTGCATTGAATTGTGAAGCTGTCTCTCTCCAGCTAAACTGTGAGCTCCAAGAGGGAAGAGTTTGTCTGTCATGGTCACCACTCCAGTGTCAACATGTATTTGTTAAATAAATAAGTAATACATCTTTACCTACTGATGACAGACCCAGGCCCCAACCCAAGAGTAAAGACTACAGCCAAGTGGGTGTGGAACTTAGTGTTGAGTAATTCCCCCAAAGGAACAGTGTTAACTGTTACAGATACACTCCCAGCTGCATTAATTAATGGCAGGATGGAGAGAATGCCCTTATTTTTAAATTTTGGGGCCTGGGCAGATACAAAGGACACAAGCTTAACTTCCTTGTTGGATCCCAACTTACACTGTAGCAGTTCCTTTACTAAAAACTCCTTGGCAGGCAGCTGAAGGTATGTCTGTGGCTACCGGGTACCCATTTAAAGGGAAGACACACGGGCATAGAAACAGTATGTCAATCTGACAGCACAGAAAAATCTTCAGATGTCAGTCTTGCCCCACCACAACATTTAATCAGAACAGCAGCCTAGAGATATCTTTATTTAAACCAAGGAACATGGACTCAGGAATAATTACTTTGATGTAGAATGAAAGCAGAGGCTTCGTTTGTTTATTAATTTATACTTTCTCCAGAGTTCTTGAAGAATTTTTAATTTCTATATTTCTTAAAAAATGTTTTATTACCTTTCTAAATTGTGACAGTTAATATAACTGGAAAAATACAAAATGCAGAGTCAGTATAAGGGTGTAAAATTCATCTCCCTCCTTCCCACACTCCAATCCCACACTTGGGATACCCGTGGTTAGCAGTCAGTGTGCATCCTTTTTGTTTTTCTATGAATATACAAAATCCAACTTGTTTCTTGAACTTTCATGTTTCAGTCTTAGGAGAATCATGGGATCAACATAAAAGCAAAAAGGTCTGAAGGCTGAAAATAAAAATTTTCCCAGGTCTGACTCCGAATTCCTGTTTTTAAAAGCATGTACCCACGTGGCTCAGTGCATCCAGCTGCAAAATATTCTTTTGCTCGGAGCTCGGATCAGAGTAAGGGCCCACAGTCGAAAAGGCTGAACTCCTAGGTGCCCGAAATCCCTACATTTACATTTCTTTCCCCTTCGGCTAATTCCTCCTCAGAAAGCCTTCTGAAAAATGCACATATTTGAAGGTGGAGTGTCCTTAATTGCCGGGTCTGGTCGGTCTGGTCACGTAAAGGGGATCTCTTTCTTCCTGAAGAGATAAGGACCAACAGACGGAGGTGTTTTGTGATGGGCCTCGGGCCAAACTTGCCTCCCCACGGGGCACGCGCGTGACAAGCTGGCTGCGCCCAGCCTTTCAGACCTGCGCAACCTCTCCATCCGGTTGCGCTAGGCTTACCTGGGGCCCCCAAACTTGGGTCCAGAATCAGGGACTCACCTTAAAATGCAGTGCTCTGGCGAGCCAGCAGGGGCGCTGGGCTAAGGGTGCGTCTGTGGTTCCAGGTGTTTCGGCCGGCGGGCGTCGTAGATGACAAGTCCTCACCCGGTAGTGGGGAGCCGAAGGTGTGTGTCAGAGTTCAGCTCCTAGGTGTCTGCCCTGCCCCTCTGGGCGGCGGCGCGGGTTGAAGGCGCAGCGTCTGGACACCTTGCATTTCTGGCTTCCAAGACGCGCGTGGAACCTCGAGGAAATTCTAAGACACCACAAGGAGCAGAACTAAAACTTCCCCCTCACCAGTTCCTGGGCAGCTTCACAAATTCGAAGATCGGGTGGCAGTGCCAAGTAGGGCACCAGTGTAGGCCTTGAGCTCTAGGGCGTTATTTGGGGGGATCTAAGAGATGATGGCAAGTATTGGGTGGGCAGAGAGCAATGGTCAAGTCCCACTCTGGCCCTGGTTCCCCCTTCCCCAGTGGAACTCCGGGTTTTGCAGGGGTGCACGCACCCGAGCACTAGAACGCCGGCTGTGGTCCAGTCTAGGCCCAGTTACAAACTGGTTCTGGCTGGAAAAGGTCACTGGAGTCCTACCCAGGCTATAGGCTTAGTCCCCCAACATTAGGCGCACCGCAAGAGGGGCGACCTGCAATTGGAGAGATTTCAGTTAGACCGGGGTTGGAATAGGGTCGAACTGTCCTGTTCTTCCGAGGAGGTCTACTTCCTGGGGGCCCCTTCCCCCAATTTAACCCTTTACTTTCCACGTGTGGACCTGGAGGCCCCGGAGGGTCTCTGGAAGCTAGGAGGAGCACCAGCCTGGGCAAATCTCGGGCGCCAACTGGCAGACAGGCTGGAGCTCGGCCTTCCCCAAACTTGGGGCGCCAGGCTGCGGGCCCGGCTGGGCGGTGACGTGAGGGGTGGTGCCGGGCCTGATTGGCGCGCCGGGCGGGGGTGAAGGCGGGGCCGGACCCGGGAGCCCAGAGGCGGCGGCGGCGGCGCCGGGAGCTGGAGCCTGGAGTGAGAGTCGCAGTGGTGGTGGCGGCAACAAGTGCTGGAGACAAGCGGTGCCGGTGACTCCCCCGCCGCCGACACCCCCGGGCCTCCCGTCGCGGAGCAACGTATGGAGCGGGACCGGCGGCGGTCGCCGGGCTGAGCCGCGCCGAGCGGCCGGGACGTGGATGCGGCCGGGATCTCCCGCCCCCGCCCCGCTGAGCAGGAGCTGCTCCCGGACAAGGTAGGGCCGGGGCGGGTGTGCGCTCGCGCCCCCTCCCGCCCCTCTTCCCCTACCCCAGCGTCTCCTACAGCCCGAGCCACCTCCTTTCCATCTCTGCTTCGCGCTTCCCCCTGCTCCGCACTGACTCCTCTCCCTCGCAGTCCTGTTCCTCGCCGGTTCCGGCTTCGTACCGGCGCGCCACAGGAGGAAACCGTGCCCGGGTGGCTCCCGCCGCATTTAGGCGTCCCCCCTTCCCTCCGGCTTCCTTACCCTGGAGGAAGAGGATAGCGAAACCAGGAGCAGCATGTCTTTTTAGTCTCTTGTCCTGTTTCACCCCCACCCCCACGGGGCCCTGGGACATCCCTCCTCCTCGCTGCACCCCAACTTCCGGGGGAGCCCGTGCCGGGATGATGTAGGCTTTGGGAAGGGGCGTCTGGGGCCGGCGTCCTCACCTGGCTTCCACGGGCGTTTTGGGGAGGGGGCCGTGTGTGATTTCTCACTCGCACCCCGTCACCCCACCCTGGCACTGCGCTGGTCTCGGTTGCCGCATGGGGAGATCAGGTGTTTTGTGAGCCAAAGAGCCGCCCGCCGCCGCTCCCCACCCCCCCATCTGCCTACCGCTGCCACCTCCGGGTCCCCGAAGGCTGGTTTCTGTGAAACTTAGGGAGAACCTTTCTCGTTGACCTCTAAAAAATTGTTTCACGCCGCTGGCGTTGAATGATTAACTAGGCTGCTTGTCTGAGACCTGGGGAGGGGGATGGGTGGGTGCTGCCCGGAGCCTGTGAGGCAGGCCTTGGCCAAACACCTCGCTGGAAGGGGGGGCGTGGGGGCGCTCGGTGGGACCCCGCGGGCGGAGATCCTGGAGGCTGCCCCGGAACGGTAGGCGGACCCTCCTGGAGGTAGTAAAATCAAGTCACCTTAATATCCAGGCCACGATATTTTTCATTTAGGACCGGGGAGCCCCAGAACCCATTATCTCCCTACGAGTGTCAGGGCATGAAAGCTTATCTCTGAGATTAATACATTGTAAGCCCGGGTGGCGAGGAGGCTCCCTCTCCTGCTTAAAACTCAGGGATGGGGTGTTTGTCTTTGCTCCCCTATCACTCATGCCTCGTGAACCTTCCCAATTTCGTAGAAAGATAGTTTAGAACAATTATACCATATTCTTCTGCCCCTCCCTTGTTGGAGCCTTGCTGTAGATCGTAGATTGCCAAACCAGTTGGTGAATATGGGCGTCTACTTGTTAAAACAAATTCTTCCGGTGTATTTTGCTTCGGGAGGTGGTCAACAGGGTCAGGATCGGGAGCAGGAAGGCGGGGTGCGGGGGGTGGGGGGAGATCGAGCCTAACCCAGTCTGAGGGCTCCCGAGCCCAGCTGTCTCCTGGTTGCGCCCATGCGGATCTGACAGCTTACCCTGGTGGGAGGACAGGCTTGGGCGATCATTTCTTCCCACTGCCCTAGTTTTCACTTCTCTTTCTTTTGAATAGAGGTTATTAAGCCTGGTGGAATTTGGGAGAGTGTTACACACACAGTCCCTGGTCTCTTAGATTAGATTTTAAGACCAGGGAAGTACAGAACACTATAGAATTCTCTACAGGGGTAAACCTATCCCCCTGCCCAGCTTTGTGAATGTCTGTATCTTTGGCTCTAACGTTTGAAATAACTTGTTCAGTTTGAAATACTGCTTTCCCCTTGGCCATCTCCCAACAGCAGGGTCTCACTGCTCTTAATTTCATGTGTGTTGATGAAAGGCCTGATTCTGCATAAAAGTTCCAAGTTCCCACCCTCACTGTTCACTGGTCTTGAATCTGCCACATATGATTCTGTGACCTCGGGCAGGTTGATCATCCCAGCCGTATTTTCCATAACGGGTTTTGGAAGCGCCTGCTCTGCAGGATTGTTTTTGAGGACAAATAGGATAATGTTTGTGAAACTCCTGGCTCTGCATCATGGGAATTAAGAAGCACTTAATGAGTGGTGGTCATTGTGTAATCAGTATGGAAGTTCCTCTAGGCATCAACTTCCCTTTACCAAAAACAGTAACTGGGAACCATTTAGATTGGTCTGACTGAGACTGAAATCAGCCAGATTTGGCAGATGCAGATAAACCTTTTTAAAATCCAAGAAATGAAGTAACCTTTTCATGAAAATAAGCATAATATGCTTGTAACAATTAATGATTTTTTTCCTGGGTTTCTGATGGATAGCTAAGTAATGGCATGTAGTTTTGAAGAGTTCCTTGTTAAAAAAACACAATTTAGCTTTCTCCAATTCTAAGATACTGCAGTTTTGCTGAAATAGGAAAGTGGAACTGATAATTCATGGTTGATTTTTCATTATACAATTTGTTCAAATGTGTGCCTTTTTAATTTTAATTTATTATTATTTTTTAAATTTTATTTTATTGGGGAGAGAGAGAATGAGAGAGGAAGCACAAGCAGGGGGAGGGAGAGGGAGAAGTAGACTCCCTGCTGAGCAGGCAGCCTGCCAGTTTGTGAACCAATGGACTGAATGACCGACGGACTCACTGATGGATGGACAAACGGAGGACTCCATTCCAGGACCTTGGGATCATGACTTGAGCCGAAGGCAAACACTTAACAGACTGAGCCACCCGGGTGCCCCCAAATGTGTGCCTTTTTTAGAGATGCGTTGGAAAAAAGGGAGTTATATTAGGAAATGAAGAGAATCTTAAAAAAAGGATCATTCTGCTTTACATGATATGTTGTTGGTACATAGCTAGGATGTTCTGGATAGAAATGTATGACGCTTTTTAGCCGATGCAGGATATGAAAAAAGATGAATCCATTGTTTCTTAAAGAAACTTTGAAACTTCGAGTTTTTATGTTTTCTGGTAATGCTGGTTTGTTTTGTTTTGTTTTTTGTTTGTTTTTGAACCATAATTCAGGGATCCTGACCAGTGCTGTGAATGTGCCTGATGCGTATTCTGTTCTTAACATACTGGGTCAGTGCTTTTCATTCTTTCTAACTTGCTTAATAGCCACAATATTTGACTTTACTTAGTTTTTTGAACAGTTTTATTGGACAGTTTGTTAAAGACTTTGACAATTAATAAATGCCAATGGTTACTTTTATAAACATTAAGATTCTTGCACCTGGGATAATACTTGGTTATATAATATATTGCAACATGCCCAGTTGTAGTGTCTAAGTTATAAATACTGGAAAATTCTCATAAAGGCCTTTGGGTCTTATATGGAGATGCTCAGAGGGAACTAAAATCATTGCAATCAATTGCCTGGCAATTTTAGTGTATACAGAATGTTAAAATATGAATTAAACTGGGCTCTGACAATTTGAAAGTTGGGTAATTTGAAAGTTGGTTTCCTGGCTGACATCATCAAAAGTACCCAGGAAGAACCACAGCACATACAGCCAACAGGTGTGTAGGAACAGCTCTTTCCTCCCTCCTACTCCTCCTCAAGGTGGGATAACTGTTAACTAGGTGCTTGCCAAAGATGTCTGCAAATTGTAGGATGAATAAATTCCTCTCTCTGGAGAGGCAATTACCATTCGAATAAGAGGTATAATGTATGTGGTATAAGACTTTAAGAAAATTGATGTAATGATTTCATCATCACCTGGTGATGAGGCTTTGCTGGTCTGAACAGAACTTCAGTGGGAAGAACTTGTACTTGACAGAGAATTTGTTATTCGGGCATATGTGATACAATTACATTACTGCTGGAAAAAGTTAATTGTACCAGTTTTCTGTATGTTAAAACTCTGAGCTGAGATTTTGCATGTATTGTATGTTGCCACTGCTGTGAACTTTTATGTTCTTTGCCCATCAGCTTTGTCTCCTTGACTTTTTAAATTTTTGTAACAGAATTCAAATTTCCTTTAATTTTTTTTTTTTTTTTTTTTTTTTTTAAGTAGACGCTATGCCTAACGTGGAGCTTAAACTCAGAACCCTGAGATCAAGAGTCTCATGCCCTACTGACTGAGCCGGCCAGGTGCCCCAAAATTCAAAATTTCTTTTGAGAACATTGTTGATAAAGTTATACCATGTCTTGAAATATTTTGTGTGATTTTAGTTTTAGGTGTTTCCATAGATGTTACAATTATTCTCTGTGCATCTGTGAACATTCCCTTTGAGCAGGGTTTAAAATTGTATTCTGATGTGGCTACAGAGGGGAAATTCCCAGTAGCCAGGAAGTTGATACTTTCTACTTTTCATTCTGTGGCATTTAAAAACAGGTTTAGGGCGCCTGGGTGGCTCAGTGGGTTAAGCCGCTGCCTTCGGCTCAGGTCCTGATCGCAGGGTCCTGGAATCGAGTCCCGCATCGGGCTCTCTGCTCAGCAGGGAGCCTGCTTCCCTCTCTCTCTCTGCCTGCCTCTCTGTCTACTTGTGATCTCTCCCTGTCAAGTAAATAAATAAAATCTTAAAAAAAAATTATAAAAACAGGTTTATTGTTCCAGTGTTTTCACTCTGATGTGATTAGGATGTACGTCGCTTCCCAGAATAATTTTAAAAAATATTATCCGAGGGAATCAGTTCTAGAGTGTGGCCAGGTTCTGTCAGAGTGGTGGTTTAGCGGTTAAGAGTATGAACTTGGAGTCTATCTGATGAGGAAGTTTTTTTTTCTTTAACTTGAGCTATAGCATACAGTAAAGTGTGAAGTGCTCTAATGATGTGTGTGGCTCCTGAATGTCTATCCACCATCCCGGTCCAGAATTAAACATTTTCCGTACCCCAGAAGGTGCCTGTGCCCCTTCTAGTCAATATCCACCCAGTAGAGGGAAGTTTCATATCATCTTAGATGTGACTCCTTTCATATAGAATGGTTTTGCCTGCTCTTGAACCTAATAGAAGTGGAATTACAGAATCATACCGTGTATAGTCTTGTGAAACAGACCTGGTTTTGAGTTGGTTTTTGCCACTATGTGACTGTGGTTACTGTGACTAAGTTACTTAACCTCTCTGAGCCTCAATTTCTTCATTTGTGAAATGGGGAAGATGAAATTCTTATCTCAGATTTACTAGGAAGATTATCTAGCACTGTGCTTGAAATGCGGTTTCCTTGTCCCCCTTTTATTTCTTTACAAAGGTGCTAACTAACTAAAGGGATGCCTGGGGGGCTCAGTCGGTTTAGCGTCTAACTCTTGGTTTCAGCTCAGGTCATGATATCATGGGTCGTGAGATGGAGCCCCACTCAACAGGGAGTCTCCTTGAGATTCTCTTTCTTTGCCCCCTCTTCCAACTCATGCATGTGTTGTCTCTCTCTTTCAGAATAAATAAATAAATCTTTTTAAAAAAGTGGTAACTAAAGCAATTATCTCTTCCTTGTTTTAATATGCTATTTCACTCTTAAAGTTATGTTGGTCTTTTGCTGAAAGTTAGAAGCCAAGTCTTTGTTGATTCATTGTTGACGTAGCTTTCAGCTTAAATAAGACATATTATGTCTCGATAACTGATCTCCTATTATTTATTTTTAAAAATTATTTACTTATTTTGGAGAGAGAGAGGGCAAGTGCTTGCAGAGAGTGGGGCAGAGGGAAAGGGGGAGAGAGAGTCTCAAGCAGAAATCAAGTCAGACTGAGCACACAGGTGCCCCTCCTATTATCTTTAATTGACATTTTCTTTGTAAGTCATGAAATGACAGTCATTGAAATGTCCTGTTTAGAGCCAATTAGTCGCTGTCTCCTGCAAGTATATAAGCTATAAGCTAGGATGCTTATAAGCTAGGATGCAGTGGTGACAGTTCACATTTGATTATGAAATCTATGGAAGAGTTTAAATAAGAGGGAATGTTGGCTGGGGTATCCACAGTGTTTTGTGAAATAATTATTTCAGAAGTGAAAGCACAGGGCCAGTTGTTAGGCTCAGACCATTGCATGCTCAGACAAACCTTTTAAAACATTTGCAGCTTAAATATACTGTAAGCAGTAGTATGTATTCAGTGGTCTCATGTTCCCAGGGTTTTGGTGGGCTTTTTGGATACTTTCTATTTTTGGAGCCATTCTTTGACTGTAACTCAGGTCGTCCTGTGGCATTCTTTCTAAAAGACTTTTTTTCTTATGGTGTTTATTTAGGGGGGGGAAATCAAGGTAAGGTAAAGGAAAGTAACACTGTAACTGCTCCTAACTTGGTTTGGGTCCTTCTAGGTTCTTTTCTCTATATCTGTACACCTCTAGAATAGGCTTAGGAAAAACATATTGCTGATGCTTTAGGCAAGTTTAAAATGGATTGTGTGGGGTGGGCATGCCTAGAGATATATCTGGCTGAGAGGGCATGAGGCTTTGAAGGTTTGGGTTCAAGTCCATCCTCACTGTGGCCCCTACTTGTGACTGTACCATTGTCAGGAGTGCAGTCCCCCAACACTCCCCATCAGGACCCCAGTCTTCCAGATTACAGTGGCTGAGAGAGAAAACCCGTCCTTAGGACCACCTCCACCTAAGACCTCAAGTCGGTGTATAATCAGATGAGCATTTTGTTCACTTAGCCAGCATGCATTAATTGAACATTTACTATATGCCTGGTTCTGTGCTTGGCCCCATGTGTGTTCCTAGATAGGTCAGGCACAGTCCTGCCCTTGAGTTACCAGTCTCTGGAAACTCTAACCCAGAACTGATGAAAGGGTGCTCTTGTTGAGGTGCAAGCAATATGCAGTTTAGGGGGCAGCCAAGAAGGGCCTCCTGAGGAACTGGTGTTTGGGCTTAGCCCTAACGGATGGATTAATAACTTTTCCGAGGGCAGAGGCAGGTATCGCAGGCTTGTGGCAGTGTGTCAGGGAAATAGCAGGTGATCCCGCTGGTTTGGAGGTCAGGGTGTTTAGGAAGGGGTAGTAGGACATGGTGCAACCCCAGTGATCATGCATCAGGTGGCACTAGATAGTCATGGAGGTTGTGGGAGCCATGGAACATTCCTGCAGAGGGGATGCCGTGACATGTCAGGGTCAGACTTGCATTTAGGAAGGTGAGCTTGAGCCTAATAGGTAGATTCAAGGCAGGTGTGTTCACGGCCCTGTGTCATTTTACAGCCTCCCAATGGAGGACTATTTCCCATTGCCCCTCAGCAGTCTCTTCTCTGAAAGAATGTGGAGGAATATGTACAAACTGAAATTACTTTGTAAACTTCTCTGCTCAGAAACCTCCAGTAGCTCTTCCTCTCAGACTGAAGTCAGACTAAAGGCAGGGACCTTCTGTCACCTCCCGGGCCCTTGGTTCAGTTGACTGTAGCCACACTGGTCTCTGTGCTCTCCTGCTCCTGGCATTTGCAATGGCTGTTTCCTCTTCCTGCCCCACTCCTGCCACCTTGTTCTTACCCTTATCATCTGTGCTGTCCATTATATTTTGTCTGAGTTCTTACCAACTATATGATGATTGGCCATGTAACTTAATTCTTGGTTGTCTGTTTTAAACACTGCACAGTTAGCACAGGTGCTTGATACTTGTTGAATTCAGTCACTTTCTGGGGGAAAACTGGGTGCCCCAAAACCAGGCTAGGGATGGTGCAGGATTGAAGTGTATGTATTTGATTTATTTGAAAGAGAGTGAGAGATAAGAGGACTGATGTTTGTGGGACGGGGTTTGGAAACCAGTACAGGAAAGTGTGAAGGGGATGATCTACAGATATATGTATGCTGGGGATCTTTTTAACATTTGGAACATTGGAGGTTGTAGTGGTGTCTCAGAGGGTCCAGGGGATGGGAGCAAGGGAAGACCCAGGAATAAGCTTGAGCCCAAAACTGTGGAGAGCACCTATTTGGGGGCATGAGGCCAGGAACAAAGCTAAGATGCAGGAGAACAAGGAAGAGAATCCGGGTTCAGTGGTCTTGAATTTGGGATGGGGTCAGTGTTAGATGCCCTGGGAAGTCAGGAGAGGTCAAAGACTAGGAAGATTCTAGAGGATGAAGGGAATTAGAAAGGTCTGGGCATGACAAGGAGCAGAACCTTTTCAGGATGTTGACAGAGAAGAGAAAGAGGGCCTTGTGCTTGGAGCTACTGGGAGGAGGGAGAGCTTTGAAGGTGAAGGAGAATGGAGATCCACCCTTGATACTGGACCCCAGGGGAGCATACAGTGCTGTCCCAGGGCACGGTAATCTTATGAGGGCTGGGGAGTGACTTACTGGAAAGGGGAGAGTGGTCCTTGTGGAGAACTTGAAGTAGATTTTGGTGCTAAGAGCTGACTTTAAAAACAAACAAACAAACAAACAACAACAAAAAAAGACCTTTGTAACCATGGCAACCCACTTGGCTTCTGTTGCCTCCCCCACCCCCGCAAAATAGGGAAAAACCTACATAGCCATCCTCACATGTTGATTGTTTAAATCCAATGCAGTCATGAATATGAAAGTGTTAACACTCCAGTAAGGTTATTTCTATGGAGCATAAACTTGCTAAGGTTTTTAATTTGTGCTTCAGAATTATGTTGTTTTTTATTTTCTTTGGAAAGCACTTAACATCCAGATGCTTCTCTGAAGTGCTTCTTTTTTGAGTCCTGATCAGAGAGTAATACAGTTATGTTAAAAAAAAAAAAAAAAACAAGACAAAACAAAATAAAACCTTCAAGTCTAGCTCTAGATTATTCGTTGGGAAGCCTAGTGATGTTTGCAGAATCAAACATATTTATTTAGCATTGCAAGGGTCTAATTGGGTTGATTACAAATACCATCTTTTCTGAATATTTAACATTTGGAACTAACAATATATTTTACATTTATTATTTTATGGCTGAACTTAATGTTTGTTTAAAAGGAACTTATATAGCTTTTATTCTTAAAGTAAATGAGATGCAGCCGTTTTATTTTTCTTCTCTTCACCACATAAGGAATTATTTTCTTCAAATGAACTTAAAATATCTCTCATGAGTACTCCTATTTTTAACCGAATGTTTGTCTCTTTTAAATTTTTTTCCTTAAGGTTCTGATGGATCCTTTAAAAAAAAATCCTCTTTATAATGGAAATTTTCAAACCAGTACAGATAGAGAGACGTATAGGATGAAGCCTCAGGGGGTGCCACTGGTGTCAGCATGATGCCCTCTTTGTTTTCGTCCCTACCCCACACATGAGTAGGAGGCTGGGTGGGCACCATCCTGAGTGGGAGGACACATCCTGGTGGACCTCCAGGTCACCAGTTGGAGAAACAGAAACTATGGGGGTGTTTGGACTCCCCATGGAGAGGGAGAGGTGAGCAGAGGGTGGACACTGGGCGATCACGGATGGCTACAGCCCCTGATATTTCCAAGTAGGTAATAGCGAAGGTGACATTCACAGACATATTTAAAATTACATGATTTAAGCAGCTTGGTAAAAGAGGCCTGGTTTCTAAGCGGCTCTGTCCTGTGTTCATATGTTGAGCAAACATAATCTCTTTTATTTTGGCAACATAAATTTTTCTTGGCAGGTGGCCAAAGAAAGAAGTGTTCCCATTTCATCTCTTCAAATATGTGGACATACATCTTGGTCAAACAGCCCCCTTTTTAATAGAACATCTGGATAAAAGGCCAAAATGTCCGTTTTGAGGATGTGTATTTTCAGTCTATAAGATTTATTTTGATAATTTGAAAAAGCAACTTAAAAACAATCCTTAAGCTTTTAGTGACTTCTTGAAATTTGCCATGTGAGGAGGGAAAAAAGAGTCAGGAAAGGGAAGGGAGTCTAGGAGAAGGGAACCGGGGCGGGGGGGTGTTTCCTTGTTTGGTACCCCATTCTGAAGTTGCCACCCCAGGGTCATTCATCACTAGGCAGGTTGTCTTCTGGGATGAGGATGGTCCCTGACTGGAGGAGAGGTGGCATCCCAGGAAGAGCCCCGTTGAATTGGATACTAGGCATGTGTGAGGAGTGGTGGCTGGCACTCGGGTTGGAATGCTTTCATCTCTCAGTTACAGCACGTGGAGGGGGCGGTGTCTTGGTTCCACTCCCCCAGGGCTGAGGAGAGTGGGATCTTGGCTCACCTGGAACCATTCCGGCTGGGAAGCATTGCTGGGGGTGAGGGGTAGGTTCTGGGTAACCAACTCTTGGCATTCCTTTTGAGAGGTCCCATTTTGGGGGAACCCCGAGTGCTGGCAGGGAAGATTCAGTGCAGGACACTGACAGAGTAGAGGTTGTCCTCCTGGTGGAGGCTGTGGCATTTGAACCCGGGTCTTCGAGGATGAGGCTAGGATTAAGAAGCTGGAGAATGGCCATGAAGCAAAGGTGGGGGAGGGGAGGACAGAGGTTGTTTTTATGGGGTGCAGGTGCTTAGGAGTTCTCTGGGATGGGATTGGGAGAGTAGCATACTTGGATCTAGGATCAGGTCTTTGTGAGAGTGCTTAATGAGGATGGGGATGTCTACTCCCCTGTACCCTGACTGTGCTCACCACGCAGCTCCATGCTTGTCTTCAAGTTTGGTAGCAACAGGGATGGGAACCCATCCGGCATCCCAGTTCCTGCCACTCTCCTTCCCTTCACTGTCAGTGTTGGGAACCTTGGGCCAGGTTTGGAAGCAGTTGACTTAACTATAAAATGAGGATACCTCAGGAACTATTTCACAGGACTGAGTACCCAGTTGGGACCTTGGCATGCTTACTGGCACATGGACAGGCCCTCCGTGAATGGGTAGGGTCTGGTATGCACTTGTTAGTCTTGTTATAAGGAGTGTCCCTGTGCTACCTCCATCCCATTCCTTCAGTTTCTTGTCTCCCCACCCCCCGCAAGGTATTAGCTGTGTTGAGTCCTTAGATTTTAATATAACATGATTTAAACCTCTGCACATGCCAATTCTGCACAACTTTCTATGACTTTCATGCATGTTTTCAGAACAGTGAGTCAGGCAGTTAACTCAACGATGCTCCTCTAAGGGACTCTAAATGGGTATGACTGGAGTCCTGGAGGCTAAGGCGTGGTACCTCATGCTCCTCGGTGGCACCTTCATTGTTACTAAGAGTAGGTGCTCTTCACGAAAACGTGTCCTGCGAACCTTCATCCTAACAGCCAAAAAATGGAGACTTCCCAAGGTAGTTTATTAAGTCACTTAAGGTAATGAATGCCATTGGTGTTGATTTCAATATTAAAGTTACATAAGGAGTCTAATATGCTATCTGCACTTCCAGTTTGTAGCATGTTCAAACAATATTTTCTTGATTTGGGGAGGTTATATTTTTATTTTAGAAGGAAGACAAATGGAAAATTTTATTTTGCAGGAAATTGATGGACATGCTCTCAAAGTCTACATTTCATAGAGTCAAGAACTGTCAAATATAATTTAATAAAATTGGGAAGGGCAGTGGTTGCTTCCAAAGTTTATCTGTGGAGCTTGTGGGAAGTGACATAGATAAATCTCTATGCCAGAGGGGCGCCTGGGTGGCTCAGGGGGTTAAAGCCTCTGCTTTCGGCTCAGGTCGTGATCCCGGCGTCCTGGGATCGAGCCCCGCATCGGGCTCTCTGCTCAGTGGGGAGCCTGCTTCCTCTCTCTCTCTCTCTCTCTCTACCTATGATCTCTCTCTGTCAAATAAATAAATAAAATCTTTAAAAAAAAAAAAATCTCTATGCCAGAGAAAATGGAAGATTGGATTTGGCTGTCCAGGTGCTTAGCAGTAAAGTGATTGTTTTAAAATAAAAAAGTTCTACAACTTTTTGTGGTCAATTATCACAACCCACGGAATTAAGTGGTGGGGGTATGACGTAATTTGAAAGTCAATTTTAAATAAAACTTTGACGATAGTCAACTTTTAATTTTGTTAACATGTTGGTCTTTAGGTAAAACTTGCCTGTATTTTGACTATGTAAAAATGACAGTAATCTCTTTTCTAGTACTTCTATGAAAATATTCTCTCTTACTGATTTCATCAGCTTTTCCGTATAAGTGTCTGTAGACAAACGGAGCCCACATAGCAGGCACCAAATTACCTCCTCCCTTCCCTATCTTTTTACACCAAGCCATGCTGATGGCCTACTTATTTCCAGATGCATTTATACAAGGTCAGTTTGATAACTTAGTTTATATAATGGGATTCTTTTCTAGTCCAGTACTATAATTTATGCTTGTGAATTTTTATTAGTTTGTAATTGCCTTCCAACCCTTGGGCCCATGTTACTTTATAGATTTATTTAATCATACTAGACTGTTTCCTGAGATGTCTTTAGGTTATGTACTGCATGGGGATGACAACCACTAATGCTTCCGTGATGGCTGAGGGGTGAGACACTGAGGGGGAAGGCACTGGAATTGGAAAAAGCGTAGGGCCCTTGGGAAGAGGAGTGGCCTAGACTAACAAATAGCCAGGGGCCTGGTATGGGATTCTGGGGTGAGGGGCTAGAGATGGATGGCCTGTGTGTGAAATTATTCAACAATGACTTGTTTAGAGTTGTGTGTACTCTTGATCAAAAAGATAAAAAAATAAACATTTTAGTTAGTCCTTGTTTCTTTACTGCTCCTCCCCTTTTACGTCTTCAGATTCATTATATTGTCTGAGCAGCAGACACAAGAGATACAGAAATGCATGTGGATATGGCCCACCCCCTGTCCTTGAGGCCCCCCACATCCTGTGGGTGTGTCAGACTTGTTAACAACAAGAGGATAATTTAGATAAATGTGTGTGTTAGGTGTTCCAGCAGCAAAGGGGAAGTAATACAAACACACCCAGGAGAGGAGGGGTTCAAGGAGGGTGCCCCTCTGGGCAGTGCTGGAGCAGCGGGCCTCTTCACCTTTTTGTTATTTATGTTGAAGGCCTAGAATCGAAGCTATAGACTGTGAGGAAAAGACTTTGTCACTAACAGTGATTCTTACTGCTGGACTCACTGTCCTGATTATGCCCTTTGTGGGGCATCTGCTAAGACTCTGGGCCTCCTGGTACCTTGGTTTCCTCTTCTGCAAATGAGGTGATTGGTGTAGATGAGCTATCAGGCCCTGGAGAGGAAATCCTTATGGCTTCTTTTTGATAATAAGCTTGGTCTGTGATCTCTGTGTGTGGAGTGTGTGTGCTTGTGATGGAGAAAACCAGTGAAAAGGTGAGATGATATGGTTTGTGGCCAACGCTTACTCTCTGGTCATCTTTTCTGACATGGGCTGGGGTCCTCTCCTCTCCTGACTTCTGGGCCAGCTCTGCACCGACCTGGAGCAGGGTACAGGGCCATGCTGGGATCCCTCGCTTCAGGCTGTGCTGCTAGGATGAAAAGGCAACATTTTCTCTGTGTCAACAGATCTCACAAAGGCGTTTGCCTGGGTGAGTTTATGATTAGGCCAGTTTAGGCCCCTGTCTCTCGTTCTTTAGTGTAGATAGTACCTGACCCCCACCTGCAGGGACTCCAACTCTGGTTGGGAAGACACCTGCCTTACCAGAGAGCAGGACCTCTGGCACCGTGCACGGTGAACCGGTGAACTGTTCTCAGCATGGGATTCTGTCTACAGGATTCCTTTCTCATGCTGATTGAGATTTTCATTCCTAAATTGTTTTTTTTAAGTCCAGCTTTATCTGGGGATTCTGGAAATCTTGAGCAACAACATTAGGGGGTAGAAAGAGTGAGAGCTTAGTCTTGGGGTCAGGGTCCAGGGTCCAAATGCTGGCTCCACGCAGATTAGCTCCATAACCTCAGACTAATTGCTTTATACTTTCGAGCTTGCGAAGATTAAATGAGAGGAGAACCACCAACATAGAAAAATGGGAAAGGGCATGAAGAGTAGGAAAATCGGGAAAGAAGCATGTGAAAAGAACAGTGTAAATTAAAACAGGGAGATAGCCTTTCTTTGTAAAGATTAAAAAGAAGGACAGAGTCCACAGTCAACACATGGGTAGCTCCGTGTTCTTGGGTGTGTGGTGAAGATAAACCAGTCTGGCCTTTCTTTTTGGTGGGGGATGGAAGGGGAGGAGAAGAGAATAATTGGATTGTTTACTTTCTCTCTGTAGTTTCCCAGAGGAAATAATAAGACAAAAAAGATGCATTTATGAGGTCCTTAATCAGTTTTTTTTGGTTATGTGGAAAATCACCAACAACTCATTAGTGATGATTGATAAGCCAGAACAAATGCCTGTGTCCCAGCAGAGATACACGAGAGCTCTGCTGATAGGAGACAGACTGCTCAGATCATGCTCTTTCCTCTGTGAACTAAATCTGCTTTACAGAAATTAAATCTCAGTGGGGCACCTGGGTGGCTCAGTTCATTAAGCATCTGACTTGATTTCGGCTTTCAGCTTAGGTCTTGGTCCCAGGGTCGTGGGATCAAGGCCCACGTTAGGCTCTGTGCTGGGTGCGGAGCCTACTGAAGATTCTCTCTCTCCCTCTGTCCCCTCCCCCTCCCACTGAAACTAAAAATCTCAGTGAATTCAGGAGACAGCTGTGTTTGTTGTCAACACAGGCATCCTTTTGGAGTTTTTCATTGTCCCTTATTTTATATTCCTGTATGATTTAATCCATTTTCTTCTCTTTATTTTTTTACATAGATGGCCTGTGAAAGAAAGAGAACATATTCCAGAGAGAGAGAGAGAGAACACCACTCTCTGGTGGCTGCACTTGTTCAGTAAGGCCCAGGTACCGGTCCTCTTCTTCTGGGTAGAGGCCCTGGGCCCACCAGCACTCACTTCCTCTTCCCAGGGTGTCCTCCAAGCCCACAGAGTGGCCCAGTTACCTCTGCTTGCAGACACCCTGTGCCCCTTCAGGTTCTGCCTTCACCTCTGCTGTCCGCTAATGGGCAGTTATATATATTCACTGTATCAGATCCATGTTTTATAATAACCCTTTCCTCCTGACTTCAGGCTCAGAAAAAAGTATGCTTGGAGATGAAGTTGGGTTGGTGACTTAAAAGATGGAGAACTTGGGCCAGTTTTTGACTGTTGCATCTCAGCTCCGAATTCACCATGTGTTGCCTGATACATGAAAATGGATCAGGGACTTCAGATGTTTTACCTTCACCTTCTGTAAGTGAAGGCTCTGAAGAGGATGTTGCAGAAGTATGGGATTTCCTTCCTGGTCTGGAACCGGGTTCTGGTAGAACCTGCTGTACTGTACTCCTAGGGACCTGCAGGGGGGTCATAGCTTTTTCCAGCTCTGGCAGCAGTGCTGGACTGGGGGAGCCTGGGCTCACCCGAGGTCACTGCTTCTCTGCCCCCGCTTGTTAGCCTCATGTATATTCATACTGGAGCCCCCAAACCCTGGCCATTTAGTGAGCTGGCCACCTGATCTTTATCCCAGGCTGTAGCCACAAGCTGCCCCTATCTCAGCCATACTTTGACATGCTAACCTGCGGTACAAGGGGGTCTCCCCACTGCCTGGTTCTGGCAGCACCCTTGACTCCCTGTGCGTGGTGACTCCCTCTGCATGCCCACCCAGCAGTTTCTACAACTTGTTTTCTCTCATTTTCCTGATGGGGACCTGTGTATTCCAGGCTTTGTGCCTGTACCCCAGAGGGTTGTTCCTGCTTTCCTGGGCACTGGCCTGTCTCTGGCCTGGGAATGCAGGAACTTTTCTGCCATCCATACCTTCTCAAATAAGCTCTGAACGTCTCTTCTGCGTTTGTCCTTTTTCCGGTACTTTTCATCTGCCAAAGCTTGCTTGTTAGAATTCTATTCCATCTTTATAGTTACTCACCAGGTTCTGAAACTGGTGCTTAAATTACTGTGTGATTTCTGCCTCCTGGTTGGACCCAGACTAAAGTGCATCTCATGTAACCCCACTAAGCAAACAGAAGGATGGATCAGAGAGAAATCTCAGGGTTTCTCTGAAGGGCTGTTAAGAGCCTGCCAGACTGTACTGTTTGTACGTAGGTCCTGGAGCTTGGAGTGGAAACACTTACCAAGGCATAACCATGTACAGCTCTTAACATGGACTTCCAACACACATTAAGCTCCACAGGAATGGGGTATCTGGGTGGCTCAGTCAGTTAAGCATCCAACTCTTGATTTTGGCTCAGGTCATGATCTCTCAGGGTCATGAGATTAAGCCCCGCATAGGGCTTTGCACTGGGCAAAGCGCCTGTTAAAGATTCTCTCTCTTTCTCAAAACAAAACAAGACGAACAAACAAAAAAACTGCATAGGAAACAACTGCCTGCCTTTCAGCATTTCTTTTCTAAGATGATAGCCCACCTTAGGGAATTGGGTACCCTTTGGATTTTAAGTCTGTGCGAAGGCCCTTCCTTCCTTGAGGCATGTTTGCCCTGGGCCTCAATTGTCATGGTCTTGATGGGGGTAGCAGTTGCTCAAGGTCCTCCCCTTGCCAGGAAGGAGGTGTGGAGGCTCCCCTATTTGGGGATAGGACAGAGGTGGGGTCTGCTGCAGGAGGAGGGACGGAGCCCTCACCTGGAAGCATGTGCATTCCCCGCACATAGGGCACGCCCAGTCAAAGCACCCCCAAGTGTGTTGCCTTTGGTGAGTCTGGGCTGACTGTGGGAAATGAGGGCCTGGGCCATAGTGTCCATCCCCATTTACTGCTTCAGATCCTGTCTCCAAACTCCTAGATTTTTTATTTATTTATTTATTTTTTAAAAGATTTTATTTATTTATTTGACAGAGAGAGAGATCACAAGTAGGCAGAGAGGCAGGCAGAGAGAGAGGAGGAAGCAGGCTCCCCGCTGAGCAGAGAGCCCGATGTGGGGCTCGATCCCAGGACCCTAGGATCATGACCTGAGCCAAGGGAGAGGTTTTAACCCACTGAGCCACCCAGGCATGCCCCCAAACTCCTAGATTTAATACAGACTCACTACTTGTGAAATTCATCTCTCTCTTAACACTAGAAAAAAATCCCTTAAATCTTTTTCTATTGTACTTTGAAAAGGGGAATTTATGTAAATATGTGTGTGTCATTTGCCAGCACTAAGTGAGTGATTTTCCAGTGTCATATACACTCTGGAGAAAAAGTGTATATGTTTTAATCCAGTTCCTACTGACTATCTCACTGTATTCAATGAACTTGACCAGATGACCAAAATATCTGTCCATTTAGCAAATGCAGAATGAATCTCATGTGCCATGTGCTGGGGTAATGATGGTATCGTGTGAAGGCCTCGATTATGGACTATGCCCAGGTCTAGGCCAGCATGATCAGGAGAGGATGCCCTAACCTTTGGGAGCTGGGTGCACTAGCCAGGACGTGACATTGGAATGAATTTGTTTGGAAGGAGTAGATGCTCGAAGGCCTAGCAAAAGGAAGGCACTCTACAGATGGCAGAGCAAAGCTGAGAAGAGAAATGTGTTTGCTGTGTTTATGTGTTCAAGTGTGGATGGTGTGGAGATGGGGGGGGATGTTGGCTGGAGATTGTGGAGAGAAACCCGAATCATTATGACGTGCCCTGGCTGGGACCAGAAGGGCATGTGAGTGAGAGGACTGAGGCTGGTGTTTAGGCTGGGGCATATCACTGGGCAGGAGACCCTGTAGAAGAGGGGAAGAGGCCATGAGGCCCTGAGCTCTATGGAGAGGAGCTTTAGAAGACAACACAGGTAGTTAACGCTTTGAGCAAGCAGTAGCCTGCCAGTGGTTGTCAGACCAAACGCGGGGGACAGCATGAGCAGGGAGAGCGTGCGTGCACAGGGGACTAAAGACTGAGTAGTTGGGGAAGACGGTGTATCTGGGAGTCTGCTGGGAAGTAAGGCAGTAGGCTGTCACAGTAGCCAGTGTGGCGGAGCCTGAAAAGAATAGAGGAGAGGTGACGAGGACATGTGTGTCACATGGGAAAACGAGATTCGGCTCCTGGTTGGACAGGGAGAGCATGGTGAAGCAACAGTTCAAAATAATTCTGGGGTGTACATCCAGGTGCCTGTGAAATCGGCCCATTACAAATAGGGGACCTAGGAAGAGGGACCCTACAAAACATTTAATGGCTAATATTTGGAGTTAACTGGGTCAACCTGTGGTCTTACTTTTGGAGGTGATGTTTAAGATAGTGGGTAGATGGGTTTCTAGTGAGGGAGAATTTATACAAGGCGCAGTGAGCGACAAAACTTGAGAAATGTGCTTAGTGTTGGAAGAATCAGAATCCTTGAAGGAGAACTACTGAATGTCCACTGAGTGGTAGACAGCAGACTGGAATGGTATGTTATATCTTCCTCATTTTACAAATGAGGAAACAGACTCAGAGAAGTCAAGTAACTTGCCCAAGGTCACACAGCTAGTAGGTAACGTAACCAGAATTTAATTCTGGGCTGACTCCAGATGCCTGGCTGACCTTCAAAATGAAAATGGATCTGGAACATTTCTATCCTCAAACATCTACTAGGCTTGTTTTATAACTCCATACTCTTTTACACTAAACATCTATAACTCTTGTCAGTTTGACTAAAGGCAGGGTCAAGATGGCCTCTGGGAGGATTAATTCCCTGTCATCATTTGCTAAATTTTCTTCTTTTCCCTTTTCTGAAAGTTCTGTGCATGTTTATTTGAAGAAGGAACTTAGTGATAATTTTATCTTAAGTGATAAATACTACTTGAGAACATCAGCCATGCTGGGTTTTGGGGAACTATAATCAGTTGGGGACGGGAACATGTCCTGCCAGACACTTTCATGTATAATGTTGCCTATGGGGGTGTGTGGGTGAGCAGATTCATTATATGTTCTTTTCCCTTTTAAGTACTAATACTCATACTAATGACTCTGAACCAAATCCCTTGCATGTAGCTGGCAGTTGTTGCATGACTTAGAGATTAGAAAGCAACATCAGAGATACATGCATGTACTCCCTCTCGGTCAGCTTCTAGGGGAGGTTAAGGGGGAAGTCCTGGGCTTGCCTGCCCAGCCCTGGCAAGGACCCAGGCCGGGCTTCTTGCTACTATGAAGGAACAGGTTCTAGGTATGGCCCAGCTCTTCCGGTCCCACTGAGCTGCTTCCCTCATACCCTGATCATCCCACTGTCTGCATCAGTGCTCAAAGCTGTTCTCTTCCCTAGAACCACTTAGCTGCAAAGTGTCCCTGTCTCTGTTTATCAGAGCAGAGCCTGGAAAGGTCTGGCAGGGACCAGGCAACAGATGGGAGCAGCCTGGGAGATAAAGATTTAGGAAAGCCACTCTCCCCAGGCTCCTGGAGGGTGGGGGAGAGAAGTGGTGTGCAGAAGGATGTGCCTGTTCTCCAAAGCGTGTACGGACGTGTTTCCCCCGCTCTCGTGGGATTGCAGTGGGCTTGGGCTCTTTCCCCCTTTTGGATTTGTGTGTCTGATTTGTGGGGAAGGGTGAGCAGGAAGCAGGAACTCCTGGATACAAAGGCTGCTAGCCCTTACCATGGTTGAACCAAGAGCTTGGATTTCCAGCCTCCTTGCTTCAGCCTGACCGGACAGGGGTGGCTGCTCATCTTATGTAATGGTCACAAGAAAGTCCTGCCTTTCTTTCTAACCTTGTCAATACTGCAGGACCACACCAAGCACAGTTTTTGGGTCAGGCCAGGTGTGATTGCTGGCTCTGTCCCTGACTAGCCAGTGGTAGCCACCTCCCTGAGCTCCTTGGCTCTGTGTGTGTGTGTGTGTGTGTGTGTGTGTATGTGTGTGTGTGAGAGACAGAGAGAGAGTATGTGTGTAAATGTCCGGGAGTCAGAGTTTTGAGAATGAGTTCTCCTGGCCACATTAAAATGTTTTCTGGCCAGCATTTTGTTTCAGTGTTTCTAGGACTTTCAGAATTGGAGGAGACCTTTTAGGATCATCCCATTCTATGGTTCCCACTCTAGTCTCCCTGAATGAAGTATTGGAATTGCATGGACTGCATATTGGGAAACAAAATGAGGTATGTGAGTTGTTTTGCCCAGAATTTGGCTCATACATAGTCATTAATCAAGTTTACTTATTTACAACCCTGCCTCCCATATCTGATTTTGACTCATGGTAGTTTTGTAGGTTCAAAAGTATAAATGTAAAGCTTTAAAATATTTAATAATTTTTAAGGAGATTAGCCATGGAAAATAAGACTAATGTCCCATTAGTCATAACCCTGTGCAGCAGCGTTCACTTGTAGCATGGTTTAAGCTGCTTGGGTTTGAATCCTGGCTCTGCCATTTATCAGCTGTGTGACCTTGGGCAAGTTAAATCACCTCTCTGAGAGTACCTGCCTCACGGGATTGCTGGTGCCTGGCAGGTACCTCAGTTTTTATTAAAACAGGGCATATGTGTTCATAGTTCTTTCTAATAGATGGCTTCAGATAAATAGCACAGGCTCAAGGAAAGCTATCGGGTGGGCTAGGGTTGGATGTTGTCCCTAGAGCCTCTTCTGAACGCTGTGAGGTCCATTACAGTGATGGAGTGACTGTGGGACTGAGGCCATCACACAGGCAGTAGATGTGTGTGGTCAAGGCTATTCAAGGACAGACATGGTAAGGCAGCATTAAAGAATGTTCAAATAACCTACAATCTTACCACCCCGATTAAACCAGCTTTGGTTTTGTGTGGTTATTTTATCTGGATTTTCACATAGTTTAAGCATAACATCTGTGCTATTTTGTGATCCATTTTCAGCTAACAAGTGTATTTTTCCTGTTTCTACCTCGCTTTTCTAAATATTTAATTGCAAAATAAAGAAGGAAGTTCTTTTCCATTAAACAGAACTAACTGAAGTGTTTCAGAAATTTCAAAACTGTTCAGTTCTTATGGGGGGTGGGGAGACCTCACTCCCCGGCACAAGGTGAAAAGCTAAGGTTATTCTTTGTTTGCATATGGGATTTTCTCCTCTTTCTCTTGCTCACCATAAAAATTCTGTGTTTCACAGTAAGGGTTGTATAACAACTTCCCCAGCTTTGGGCTAAGTTTTCTTACTCAAATTCTTTTTAAGCAATGTAACTTCCTGCTCAGAAAAGGACATGTATTGGTTTTATGTCTGCAATGGGAATATTTAGTCAGATATTCAGAGAGCTTTTTCCCACAGATATTTTTATGGGGTCACTGTTTCATCCTCCTTTCCTTGAACTTTGGTTTGTTGTAAGAGCCTGCCAAAAGCCGAGTTCTCATGTGAGGAACCGTGCCCAGGTCACAAATAAAAGACGACATTTAAACTAGATGGAAATGTATAATTGAGAATCTCGGTTTTCCCATCCTTCCTTCTCAGGTTGGAAGAAACGCACTGAGCAAGTAGTGGTGAGAGTTAGCCTAAGCTGCATGTTTGGGAATTTGGACCTGGGAAGGCTGGCCCGTTCTCAGAAGGGGTGCTGGGAGCTTCTAGGCACTCGCATCTCCCTTTCTTTGGAGAGTCTTGGTAATGATCAAATGTACCTTGGGTCCATTTGAGCTAACAAAGAGTATTTTCCCGTGCTTTGGTTTTTGTTTTTTTTGTTTTTGTTTTTTTTTTTTTAGTCTTGAGCCAGCCCTTGAGACTTTGCTATTGACCTACCTGGGTCGGGTTACAAGAATGTGGCTGTGCCTTGTAGAAAAAGGAGATCAAGGAGCCCTGGGTTGGGAACCAGAAAGCTGCATCATGTCACCCTCATATATTTATGAGGTATATTTAGGCAGCTCAGTTAACCATCTCTGGGCTTCCATTTTTCTCACTGTTAAGGGGCTATCCTTTCAGCTTCCCTTAGGGGATGCAGATGAGAATTGCACAAGAAAATGTTCTGCAGTCTGGAATCCTTGGGCAGATGGAAGGTGGAGATGGTGTCCCTTTGAGACCCATAGAGACCTGTGTTGGCCGAGGTGATGGGAAGTCCTGGCTGGGTCTTGATCATGGAAATAAAAGCCTGAATTGCAAGGAATGAAGTTGGAAATCTTGCCAGAAAACATGTTTTCTTCAAAGGATTCCCAAAAGAAGGAATGGTGCTTTCCATGAGAGAAACCTCAGACCATCACTTCAGACAGTTATGGTTGGATTCCTGCCCCATAACCTGAACGTACTACCAGCTCATTTATCTGGAATCATCTCACATAATTTTCACCCGGAATCTTCCCCTAGGAAGATCAGCTCACAGGTTTAGAACTCGTTATGTAGAGTTCTGTGCTTCCCTTTTTTCTTCCTTAAGCTGACCTCTCTTACTCTAGAAATTTCAGAAATAGTCTGCTGATAGCCATATTCCTTTTCTCAGTTGAAAATTTCGGTAGTTAGCTGTTCACAGTGCGTGCTGTTTTTTCCTGAGTACCTTCCAAATCTTCCTCATTATGGGCTTTCTCTATTCATCCTCATACTTTTCCTTATTGCCCTTGCTTCAAGCTGTTTACACGAAGCACCCAAGACATAGAGATCAGAGATACGGGGTCAAGAGCTACTGTAGCTTTAGGAGAGTTAGCCCAATTTAGAGAGAATCGGTTGTTTTTGAAAACCATTTTGTCACATCTAGAAGCCAAAAAAAACCCAAAAAACAAAAAACCAACCAAAAACAAAACAAAACAAAAAAACCCTGAAACCAAACCCTTAAAATTATGATTTATTTTCTTAAAAGATGGCTGTTTCTTTACGTGTATAAAGTACCCGTGCAAGTACATTCTGAGTGTCCATTTGAGTTCTCTTCTCCTTGTAAGTAAGGCCTAGAACAAAAAGGTTTAAGTTGCCAAAGGTGTATGGAACTGAGACCTTCAGTTTATTCCTTAGGTTTGCCCAAAAGCTCATTTGAAAGGAACCTGACCTAAGGAGGGTGCGGACCCTAGACTTGGGTATGAGTGTTTTAATTATTCAGGTTGTGTGTGCCTTGGGGCCCTTTCAAACTGGAGTTAAGGAGTAGGAAATACCTTGTGGGTTTAACTGCCTTCTCTGGAGGAAGTTGAAGAAGGCCCTTTCTTGGGGCACCTGGGTGGCTCGCTCGGTTGTGTCCAACTCTTGATTTCAGCTCAGGTCATGATCTCAGCATTGTGAGATGAAGCCCCACCTTTTGAGAGTCTGCTTGAGATTCTCCCTCTCCATCTCCCTCTCTCCTTCCACCCACCCCGCCTCTCCCCTGCTTGCTCACTCTCTAAATATATATATATCTTCTTTAAAATAGGCCCTTTCTTGGTGGCTCAGTGGTGGGTTTCTTCAGGGGTGGAGATAGGTAGTGGTTGAGAAGGGAGGGGAGAAATGGGATGGTGATGGGGGCTGCTAACTGGTTGAGCTGAGGGCACCCACATAACTGTCATCTGTCATGTTTTCTAGTTATGCAAAAGCTTTAGGAGTGGGAGGGTATGGGATGGGGCTTTTTTTTTTTTTTTAACAACACCTTTTACTGCTGTGTCTATAGCCAAAGCTATTTAGCAGTGGTAAACACAGGCAACTAGATAGGGATCTACTAGACAGATCTTAAGAGACATAAAAGAATTTGTGAATTCCAACCCATCTAATCTGGGCTGTCAGGCATGTGATAACTTTATAGCATTCTTAGCATGCCAGATACTTCTACCTTGGTACTATTTGTTAAAACCCAGTAAACTTAAAAAATCCTCTTATATTAAAGAAATAATAAACACTATCCTTAATTAAAATGGGTAACCCAGCTTTGTTTCTAGAGGTTGGAGGAGAGTGGCTACCATTTGACTAGGTAACCTTGGAATCTCATTGACTTGGTGGCCTTGGGACCCAGCTCTGCCCTTAAGAGCGACTTTTTAAAATCTGTTTTCTCAAGTATAAAACGAGAATAAAAGTAATAACACCTACTTCATAGATTTACCATATCAAGGAGGATACTACACCATGCCTGGAATGCAACCGTTCTTAGGAATTCTCTCTTTTCTTTTTTTTTTTTTTTTAAGATTTTATTTATTTTTTTGACAGAGAGAGAGATCACAAGTAGGCAGAGAGTCAGGCAGAGAGAGAGGGAAGCAGGCTCCCTGCAGAGCAGAGAGCCCGACGTGGGGCTCAATCCCAGGACCCTGAGATCATGACCTGAGCCGAAGGCACAGGCTTTAAGGCGCCCCTGTTCTTAGGAATTCTAAGTATAGATTCTCAGTTGTAGAATTAACCTGATAAGAAAATTCCTTATAGTATCTTGCCATTCCACATTTTTGGGTTGTCTTTTAATGTCAGGTTTATCTAAATGGTTCCTCTTGTTGGTCATCGATCTCTATAGTGCTAGAACTCTGGAGCTGTATCCCCCACAAACTATTTTGTTGCTCTCTCTTCTTTTCTTCTGTTGGCCACAGCCTGGAATCTATTCTTGGCCTTTGATATTTCACGAAAATGCCATTTTCATTTCCCTTTTTCATTTTGCTATAAACAGCAGAGCTCTTAAGTATGTAGTTTGAGTTTTGACAAATGTATACATCCATGAAAACCTCATCCAGGCCAAGACATACACAGTACATTTCTATGCCCTGGAAAGTTCCCTCCTGCCCGTCTGTAGTCAAAATGTCAATCCCTATCATTTTCACATTTCTAGGTCCTAGATTAATCTTGTCTTCTTGAACCTGACATAAATGGAATTTCAGGTCTTTTTCTTTTGTTTTTAAATTTATCTGAGAGAGAAAGAGAGCATGAGCATGAGGGGAGGGTGTGGGTAGGAGAGTGGCAGAAGGAGAAGCAGGCTCCCTGGTGAGCAGGGAGCCTGCTGTGGGGCTCCATCCCAGGACCCTGGGGGAGACTCTTAATGCACTGAGCCACTCGGCTGCCCTGAGATGGTGGTCTTCTCCTTCTCCTTATTCTTTTATAAATACTTCTTTGTTTCTTTGTTTGAAGTAATCCCTATACCCAGCTTGGGGCTCAAACTCAGGGCTCTTGTGACTGAGCCAACCAGGCCCCCCCAAGGTCTGTCCTTCATGCACAGTGTTGTGGTATTGCTGCTAGTAGAAGTCATTTCCTTTTTATTAACAAGGGTTATTCCACTGTATGAATATACCACAGTTTGTTAATCCATTCCTCTCTTGATGGTATTTCAGTCGTTCTCAGTTTTGGGCCAGTCAGTTAAAGCTGGTATGAATCTTACCATTTTCTAAATATTTGATAAGGTTAGTGTCTCCTCCACTTAGTAACCCTGCAACCCTGGGCAAGCATGTTAATCTTTCTCCCTTGACTTGTTTTCATCTGTCAAAGGGTGGGTTGAGAAACAATTCAGGGTGGGGACCACCATTTTCTAAAAAATGAAATAGAAGGAAATGGAGAATTTTGTGAATTTAATGGCAACTCATACATTGCAATGCACCTATAAATACATGTGTGTACTGGGTAACAATATAAAATGTATTTGCTATGAATTGTGAGCAAATCAGTTTACAACACACTGATTTGTATGTGTGTCCCTTATAAGCAAGGAAGTTGGACACCTGTGAGGTTTTTAGTAGATGCGTAACTTTGCCCTCAAGTATCTTACACAGCCACACTATTTACAATCACTTATGTACTCCTTGCTATAGACCAGCGACTGTTTCCAAATCTTTACATATAAAATCGTAGCGCCCTTACAACCATCCTGTGAAGTGGGTTATTGTCCCCATTTATTAGATGAGACTTCATATCAACTGAGACATCAGCTCTACAACTTTCCTACAGTCACAGAGCTAGAATGGTAGGGCCATGATTTGAACCTAGGCAGTACAGGTCTAGAATCTGGGTTCTAGACCATGTTCCAGAGAAGATAAAGACAAAAAGTCAAGTGACATATGTCCACAAATGCAAACTAATAATTACCTAATTAATACAGTGCTCCTTTTTATTACAGATATGAGAAATGAGTGTTGGACGTCGAAGAATAAAATTGTTGGGTATCCTGATGATGGTTAATGTCTTCATTTATTTGATTGTGGAAGTCTCCAAAAGTAGCAGCCAGGAAAAAAATGGAAAGGGGGAAGTAATAATTCCCAAAGAAAAGTTCTGGAAGATCTCGGACCCCCCTGTGGCCTACTGGAACAGAGAGCAAGAAAAGCTGAACAGGCGGTACAATCCCATCTTGAACACATTGGCCAACCAGACAGGGGACGTGTACGGGTTTTCCAACATAAGCCATCTAAATTTTTGTGAACCTGACCTCAGGGTCATGTCAGTAGTTTCAGGTTTCAGCAACTTGCCAGACAGATTTAAAGACTTTCTGCTGTATTTGAGATGTCGAAATTATTCACTACTTATAGATCAATCAGATAAATGTGCAAAGAAACCCTTCTTATTACTGGCGATAAAGTCCCTCATCCCACATTTTGCTAGAAGGCAAGCAATTCGGGAATCTTGGGGCAGAGAAACCAATGTGGGGAACCAAACGGTAGTGAGAGTCTTCTTACTGGGTCAGACCCCGCCGGAGGACAACCACCCAGACCTGTCTGACATGCTGAAATTTGAGAGCGAGAAGCACCAAGACATTCTTATGTGGAACTACAGAGACACTTTCTTCAACCTGTCCTTGAAAGAAGTGCTCTTTCTCAGGTGGGTGAGCACTTCTTGCCCAAATGCCGAGTTTGTTTTTAAGGGCGATGACGATGTTTTTGTGAATACCCATCACATCCTGAATTACTTGAATAGCTTACCCAAGAACAAAGCCAAAGATTTGTTTATAGGTGATGTGATCCACAATGCTGGACCTCATCGGGATAAGAAACTGAAGTACTACATCCCAGAAGTCGTTTACACTGGCGTCTATCCGCCTTATGCGGGGGGAGGCGGCTTCCTTTACTCTGGCCACCTGGCCCTGAGGCTGTACAATATAACTGACCAGGTCCTTCTCTACCCCATTGATGATGTTTATACTGGAATGTGCCTTCAGAAGCTCGGCCTCGTTCCAGAGAAACATAAAGGCTTCAAGACATTTGATATAGAAGAGAAAAACAAGAATAACATTTGTTCCTATGTAGATTTGATGTTAGTACATAGTAGAAAACCTCAAGAGATGATTGATATTTGGTCTCGGTTGCAAAATGCTCACTTAAATTGCTGAAATATATACAAACTAAATTTTGCCTAGAAAGACCTATCTTGAATAGTTCCCATGTTGTGTTCTTTCACATTAGGGGTAACTTCTATGTTAAACCATCAAAATTGCCTTTATTAGTAGTATCCATTTGAGGGCCTCTCAGCCCTCCAGTGTGGTACTTTCTGAAGAGGGAAAGCAGATTATAATTTTTTTTATGGAGGATGTGGTGGGACGATTGGTTCTGATCCTTCCTATGCTAATGTCCACTGTTTTCTAATTTGCCTCCCTTCTCATCTGAAATCATAAGCTTCTGGAATTTGACCATTTTAGGTTATTTATTTTTTATCCTCATATGATCATATCCCAACTTTCCATTATAATGAGTGAATTATCTGCAATTTAGGTGTTTATAAACGAACATCTTGGCTACAAAGACTTTGTTGTATGTGATCTAGTGGTTTTTGTTGACTGGAACTCCATTTATTTTCATGAAATTTGGATGATTTTTTAAATTGCCTAGAAAAATTAACCTCTGTCAAAATTTTCCACTACCCCAACAGTATTTTCTTGTGTTAAGGTCAGTTAATTTTGAAGAATTAGAATCACTGTGTGACATTTATCTGCTTTACCTTGTTATGGTCTTAGGGCCATAATAAGGAGAAAGTTTAACTGTTCTTGTATTTGTTTTGATGGGTGGTATCATGATAGTTCTCAGATTTTAGTGTTTGACAGTAATGAGTATGATTCTGTAACGGTCAACTGAAAATTGAATGGACCCTGGCAACCATATTGTTCTTATGATTTTTCAGTGTGGACCAGGAAAGCGTATGTCATTTCTGAACTTTAAGTGAAAAGATGGAAACTGCAGATTTTCTCATGAGTGGATTGTCAGTTTAAAACTCCAGGATTCTATTCTTGCCATATTTCCACATGCCGCTTACACAAAATTATTCTTGAGTAGTGACTGCTTCCCTGTCTCAGTGTGGAAGTGCCTGTGTTTTTATTTATTGTTCAGATCAAAGACCAAAACATTTTCTTAAATATATTTTGTGTAATATTTTATTTGTATAAAGTGTTGTTGATGAAATATTTAACTAGAGCATGGTATTTTAAGTGTTAAGGTGTAACATATGTTAAATAAAGCTAACTGTTACTTTTGAATTTTAAAACTTGGCTTTTTTTTGGGGGGGGGGCTACAAACTACTAGAGTTATAAAATTCTGCCAAACTGTTGCTTACATATACTATCTTATAACATGCTTTATTGAAATATTTTTGTGTTTATAGAGATGATGCTTATTATAACATGTGATACTAGAGACTGTAAGAAGATGGAAATAAAGTCACTATATTTTTAATTTTCATGTGTAATGTGTAATAATCTATGATTTCTTTTTGTTTCCTGTGTTTGATTATGTTTTCCCAAAAAAGACCATTCCCTCTGCCCCGAAACTATTGTAGTAGCACTGACCTATAACTTTTTCTCTGTCTCAGTGGGTTCTCTGTCTTTGCCTTTAAAATTCTTAGAAGTACTTCCCATCTAGAGTCTTTAGAGGAATATAAATACTTATTTATGCTTCCATTTGTGGTGAGTAGAAAATGTAATTGGAAATAAAGCAGCGCCTTTAAAAATTTTTTGGGTATAGTTGACATACAACGTCACGTAAGTTTCAGGTGTACAACATAGTGATTAAACTTCTCCATACATTATGTTGGGCTCATCACAAGTGTAGCTACCATCTGTCAACTGTACAACACTATTATTATATCATGGATTATATTCCCTATGCTATACCTTTTATCTCTGGGGATTTTATTCATTCCGTAATTGGAAACCTGTATCTCCTTCTCCCCTTCTCTCATCTTGCCCATCCTCCCACCTTCTTCCCTCCAACAACCATCAGTTTGTTCTCTGTGTTTATGGGTCTGTTTCTGCATTTTGTTTATTCATTTTTTTTTAGATAGTGCATATAAGTGAAGTCATATGGTATTTGTCTTTGTCTGACTTATTTCACTTACTGTAATACTCTTCTAGGTTCATCCATGTTGTCACAAATGGCAAGATCTCATTCTATTTTATGGTTGGGTAATATTCCATTGTGTGTACTTACCACATCTTTACCATTCATCTGTGCACTGACACTTGAGTTACTTCCATATCTTGGCTATTGTAAATAGTACTGCAGTAAACATAGAGGTACATAGATCTTTTCAAATTAGTGTTTTTGTTTTTTGTGGGTAAATACTAGTAGTGGAATTACTGGATTGTATGGTATTTGTATTTGAAATTTTTTGAGGAACTTCCATACTGTTTTCCACAGTGGCTGCCCAGTTTGCATTCCCATCAGTGGTACATGAAGGTTCCTTTTTCTCTACATCCTCGCCAATACTTGTTATTTTTTGTCATTTTGATTCTAGCCATTCTGGTAGGTGTGAGGTGATCTCTTATAGTTTTGATTTGCATTTCCCTGATGATTGGTGATGTTGAGCATCTTTTCATATGTCTGTTGGCCATCTGTAAATCTTCTTTGGAAAAATGTCTATTCATGTCTTCTCTGCATTTTTTAAATTGGATTGGATTTTTTGTGAGTTTTTGTTTTGGTTTTTGTTTTGGTGTTGTAGACATTCTTTATATATTTTGGATACTAATCCCTTACTGGATATAGTGCAAATATTTTCTCCTATCCAGTGGGTTGTCTTTATTGTTTTGTTGATGATTTTCTTCGCTGTGCAAAAGCTTCTTATTTTGGTGCAGGTCCCTATAGCTTGTTTTTGCTTTTCTTTCCCTTGCCTCTGGAGACCTATTAGAAAATGTTGCTATGGTCGAAGAAGATGTCAAAGAAATTACTGCCAATGTTTTCTTCAAGGATTTTTATGGTGTCAGGTCTCACATATAGGTCTTTAATCCATTTTGAATTTATTTTTATGTCTGGTGTAAGAAAGTGGTTCAGTTTCATTCTGTTGCATGTAGCTGTCCGGTTTTCCCAGAACCATTTGTTGAAGAGACTATCTTTTCCCCATTGTATATTCTTGTCTCTAAAGGAGCATCTTAAAAACTACTGTCCTAATCCATGTCCATTTTGGGGTTCATGTCCTTTTTAAGGATATACTGAATTTAAAGCTTTCCATGTACATTGGACTCCATTATGGTTATCAACTGATCTTTAAGACTATGAAGCCCTCTCTTGATGCCTATGAGATGGGTTCTCCCCTGAGCCTCCACTTCATGGATGCTTTAAGCATCACAGTCTAATTAAGAACTGCTCAATTGAGGCTTCAGCAGAAACACATTTGGACCTTTTTCTTGGCTATTCCCAAATACTGATTTTAAGTTTGAAGGTCAGGGTGAATGAGCATTGCCGGGTTTTAAATTTTCATAAACCCAGGCAGGTGTTAAGAGGAAAAGGATGAAGGGGACATCCTTGACCTTGGTTTCCTTTCTAATTTTGGTCAAGGGAGAATGGAAAGAAAGGGCAAGAGGTTGAGGGAATACTTTACATCCCCTGGAAGTTGAATCCAAATTTAAAAGCCTCCGCAAGTGTGGCCATCTCCTACTACCTGTGATTGACAATGGTCTAGAATATTTGGTGTTCTGGGTGGTCTTGGTCCCCTCCAATGCAGATAGCGGAAAATGCATTTATTTACTTACTTAAAGATTTTGTTTATTTGACAGACAGCGAGAAAGGGAATATAAGCAGAGGGAGGGGGAACCTGATCTAGGGCTTGATCCCGGGACCCTCTGATGATGACCTGAGCCAAAGCCTGCCGCTTAATGACCAGGTGCCCTGGAAAATGCATTTATTAAGACAAAGGATGACTTATTCTCACTTCTAGGAAAATGAATAAAGCCTTTACTTGGGCCAAATGTTAATTCAATGTGATTTGCCTTCTTAAGAAAAATGTCAGATGAAGTAAAAATTCTTGTTTGGAACAGATGAAACACGCTTCATGCTCTGGGCTGTGATTATTGGATAAATTCGTTTTTTCCTTAATGTTAATTATATATTGGTTATATTTTTTAAATGCTAGGGACATCTGCCAAGTAATCTTGAAGCTGATCTTCACCTTGTTAGAGTTAACAGTAAATCTGCAAAATTGAAGTATTTGTCCAGATTCATTCAGGTTTTAATGCTTTGGAAAGGTAGAGGCCAACGGCATTTCTAATATTTAAGAAGCAAAAAAAATCTTGCCACATTGTATATGAATTATTAATTTTAAGATGTAATATTTTATTTACCATTAAAAGTTCAATATAATTTATATTATATGATATGCCTCAATTGCAGAGATATTAAAATGTGAAATACTACATCTTAGAATAATCGAAATAAAGCATAGTGTGTGTGTGACATGCATATATATGTAAAATTTAAAAGCTCTTAAATTGAAAACATAGAGTCCTGTTGAGGAATATTTCCTGCTTCTCTCACTTGTCTATGTGACTTACCCTGCTTAGCAGTTTCCACCCAAAAAACCATGGTGACTTTCAAGCTTTGGCAGTTGCTTTCTTCCCGCCTAGTGTGCATTGCGAAAGGGGAGGTTTAATTGCTCTGAAGCAACAAAAATAAGAGTTTTTAATTTGATTGTAATCCAAGGGCTTATTTCTAACTCAGAGGCCTGGCAGTTGGACCATGGTGCTCATAGCTTCTGGACAAGCTGCCCTACATCAGGGGAATGCTATCGTCCTCATCCTACTCAAGCAGTAAGCCACATGAAGAAATTGCATCCTGAGTGCTAGCAAGGGCTTCTCATTGCCCTGGTGACCTACCATCCATGATATGCCTTTTCCTGGCCCGTCTTCAACTAATATTCCCTTCCTGTTCACCACGAAGCCCTTCCCCAGACTGGTTTTCTTGACCATTCATTCTATTGAAATGTCATCAGTAACCCTGATCCTGGCACCAGCTTGCCCATCTGCTCTTTAACTTGAAGCAAAATGAAAAAAATACTCTGCCCTTGGTTTGGGTTCTTCCAGAAAGAGACCTTAAGAGAAGGATTCTAGGGGCGCCTGGGTGGCTCAGTGGGTTAAGCCGCTGCCTTCGGCTCAGGTCATGATCTCAGGGCCTGGGATCGAGTCCCGCATCGGGCTCTCTGCTCAGCAGGGAGCTTGCTTCCCTCTCTCTCTCTGCCTGCCTCTCTGTCTACTTATGATCTCTCTCTGTCAAATAAATAAATAAAATCTTAAAAAAAAAAAAAGAAGGATTCTACTATAAGTAGTTTCTTGGGTACATGGTTAGGTGAGGAGGTGGTGTTGGGAAGGAAGGCAGCCAACTGCCTCCACAGAGCTGGAGCTCAGCCCAGGTGAGCCCAGCTCACTCTTGAGAACAGTGTCAAACATGCTCCAGAATGATCCCTCTTAAGGCTGAGGGGGCTGGGCTATTGTTTATAACCACTTTATTGAGGAATAATTTACCCACCAAGATAGTGACCCATTCTGAGTATACAATGATTTTTAATCAATTAGAAAGTGCTGTAACTTGCATCGCAATCCAAGTACAAAAATAATTTGGTTTTCAACAGTGTGCTCTGAGGTCCTGTGAAATCTGTCTCTTGCTTCAATAGTGTTTGGAGAGAACAGACCCAGGGAATCCTTTCTACCAGCCTCCAACCCCCTTCCAAACTTTTTCTCAGTGACAACCTTTGAAGCCATCTTGGCCATCCTCTGCCTCTGGGACTAACCAACTCGCTGTTTTGAGTTTAGCTCCTTATTATCCGTCAGATGTGAGCTCCCAGTTTCCTCAGAATTATTCCACTGAGGTAGGTGGAGGCCGCTCTCCACCCCCCTGCCCCCATGCTCAGCAGGCCTTGGCAGACCTCCTGCACCTGCTTCTCTCCCGGTTTCTACGTTGACCTCGGCGATGTGCCTCTGGAGGTCCCAGGCCACTTCCTCCGCGTGCTGGCGGTGGGGCGGGGGGGGTGGGGCACGAGCGTGCCCTTGAAGTGCATCTTGAAGATGCGAAATCGGCGAAGAGGCCGTGCCCTTTCCTGGGATGTGCGGAAGCGGTCCCAAGAGGAGTGTGGTAAGACCCTGGATGCCCCGGACGTCGCCCGGGTTCTGGAGAGGAGCCAGAGCCCCGCCGGTCTTCATCTGCATACCCTGGGTTCTGCGCACATAGGCCCCATCTCTGGGACTTGCTGGAGAACCACGATGAGAAGGCGATCAAGATGTGCCGCGCCCTAACTCACCTCCACAGGCCGGCTGGCCTCCCAGGCTGGGCTGGGCGAGGATCTCGGGGAAAGGATCACACTCCAACATGACGAGGACCCCAGCAGCCTTTGAGGGGCCCCACTGGCGTCCCTCCTACCCATCCGGTGCCTGAGCCTGTCCCAGCGGCCACGAGGCAGCTTTTATCTACCCTGGAGCCCTCTCCCAAGCCTGGGCCATGTGGAAACAATAAAGCGTTCTGCAGCAGAAAGAAAGAAGAATTCGTTTCCGTCTTAACCATTCTTTTGCTTAGCCCTCTATAGAAATTATTTTGGCCACGTTTTTTCTTTTTTAATTTCCCAAACACTATCTTGTTCTTTTATTACTCTTCTTTCCATAGCAGCCTGTTCTTTGTGGATGCAGTGACTTAGATGATTTAGCTCCGTTTCATTTTGATAATTCTTAATGAAGCATCTCAGGCCTTAGTTATGCTGTTTTTCATCTTAATTTTTTTTAGAGATATTATTTGGGGGAGAGAGAGAGCACAGCGGGGGGTGGGGGGGGCAGAAGGAGCACACTCCCCGCTAAGCAGGGAGCCTGACCTTGGGCTCAATCCCAGGACCTGAGTGGATTCTTAACCAACTGAGCCACCCAGGCCCCTGTTTTTCACTTTAATTTTCATGGAAGAGAAAACTAAGTGATCCTTGGCCATTTCCGTGAATGAATGTACTGAACTGACTTGTATAAGCTCCTGGGGAGCATTTCTTTTCAAGGCTCTTGGCCCCAAAGACTACTTGCCTGAACTGGAAGGCCGAGTGCAGGTCTGTATGAGCAGTGTCCTCTATAGGCCCATATCCTTGCAGGGATTGAGCTGGTAGACTGGGCCCCAGATGCTGGAGCTGCCTTTTCTCCTTTTTGCTTTCAGTCTACTTCAGGGTGTTCTACTCAGCTTCTCCTCCCAACCTGAACATTATGTCTGCTCAGTTTAGGAAACATTTCTTGGCACGTGAGCACTGCGCTCATGATCACCCCGTTATGTGTGTGTGCGTGTGCGCATGTGTGTTTGGAAGGGTTGGTGCATCTGCTGTGCAGCCAGGCCCCCAGTAAGTCATCCCCACTGCCTCCTCCAAGCTGGGAGCCTTTGTGGGGCTCCCCTGGGAAGGCCAACCCATATCCCTGCAGTGTTCTCTCATTCATGTTCTGGTCCTTATCCAGTTTGTCCAGTAATACAATTGCATATATTTCCCATCTTTCTGTTGATGGTAGCATCCTTGTTGCCAGTGCTGTCTTGGGTTTCTTCATTTTTATATCCCTTTACTGTCATTTCAAGGTAGGGGGCATTTCATTTTAGTAGGGGGCAGAGGCCAGCATTTCCGACTGCCTGTTCTCCTGAACTAGGCCAGGAGGTTCCAGCCCTGTTTCTCGTCTTTCCTGACCTCTGTAACATTGACCTCCTCCCCTCGATACTCTCCCCTCTGTGGTGTGAGACAGGCAACCGTTATCATCTCTGTTAATCTGCTGGTGGCGACAACTGGAAGCAGTCTGGAAGGGCCTGGGCCAGAGCTGTTTTCTTCTGCCTTGGGCTTCATGCAGCCCTTTGTGCAAAGCTCAGTAGCCAGAGAGGTGACCTTGGAAGGGGGCTCTGGGTATCATTCACAGATAGCTGACCTTGCCCAGGATGTACCCCTTTAGCTGCCAAAAATTCCTGGGTGGGTGGGAAGTGATCAAGCCCTCCCAGCCTCATTTGGCCCCACCCAAAATGTCCTTGGACACTGGAGGAAGGCCCACCAGCCCTTACCTCCTTCAAATCAGTAGCCCCCTGGGCTCTGCCTCCTCTTGTTCTAGGATTCAAGGCACTAGGGTCAGAATTCCTTTCTCCACTTGTCCCACCTCCTTGCAAAATGTGGCACAAGAATGAGGTGTAACTCATCATTGGATAATTTGTTTCCAGTCTGTGGGGTGGACAGAAGGGAATGAAAACAGAACTTGGCTGGCTCAGCACAAAGACAGCCAAGGGGCAGGCATGCAAGGGCCTAGCAGGAGACCTAACTGGGCAGTGACCCAGCAGCCAGATGACGGGTGCCAAGGTCCTGCATAGTGAAAAGGTGCAAGTACCACCTGTTTTGCTCATTGGAAACTTGGGGACTAATGTGCGTGGCCCTGGAGCTGCAGTCAGCCCGAAGGCCAGGCCTAAGGATTCTAGCAGCAGTCTCTGATCTGCTGTTGCCCTCCTGGTTGGTGAGATGGGAGAAACCCAGAGAAGCACAGAGAAAGGTAAAGAAGATAATCGAATGTAGACAGATGCCAACTGCTTAGACAGCAGTAATGTCATACTGAGTTTTCCTCTGTGGGATATGAGAAAGGAGTGGGGGACGTTGACGGATGATGTCCAGCTTAAAGTTGGTGGGAAATGCCTTTATTTATTTGATTGTGAAAGCCTCCAAAAGTGAGTCACCATGGAAGGAATGAAGAAGGAGGGCTGTGATGCGCTGTCAAGAAAGCTGAGAACTTTCTCACTCCCCGCCTCCTGCTGGGTTGAATAACAAGACAGAAGATGCAGAACAACCTCATTGTGAGCCTGTTGGTGCACGAGGGCTGGGGACGAGTGTCTCATCGTAGGCAGCCGTCTTGCGGTCACACCTCCAGAAACTGCAGAAATGCTTCTCGAAACGGGTGCTGGTACAGTCCTTGCACCTGAGGACCCGCTTAACAAATAGGGGCTATTAGAGCTGTAAAATCCTAGCTGTGGTGAATGTCTGACAATACGGAAGACAAAAATACTCTCTGCCTTATCCAAGGTCTTGGCATTTTTCACTGCTGGTAGACCAATCCACTAACGTTACTCTTCTGAGGGGGGTTGATGTGTTTGGAGAAATCTCACACTTAGAAAAGTTTACATTCAAAAATAATTAAACATTAAATTTTGACTTAATTTTTGACTTCCAGAGAAGTTGTAGTACAAAGAGTACCCATCTTCCCCCAGCAAACTTCCCCTAACTGTGTTGCAATGGTCACAGTCAGCCCTGGATGAACCAACAACAGGAAATCAACATTCTGTTGCCTACACAATTTTCTGTTCCAGAATCCTGTTCAAGGTCCCACATAGCAAGAAGTTATTTTTCCTTGGACTCCTCCAACTCGCTGCAGTTTCTTCACATTTCTTTGCCTTTTATGACTTTAATACTTTTGAATAGTTGAATGTCCTTCAATTTGGGTTTGTTTGATATTTTCTCACAATGAGAATAAGGTTGCGTATTTTGGGCAAGAAGACAACAGAAGTGATGTTTTGTCCTCAGTGCATCATGTTGGGGGTTTCTGGTGCTGTAATGTCCTATTCCTGGTAATTTTCCACATGTTCACCAGGTTTCTCCTCTGGAAGTTACTGTCTTTATCTTTGTAGTTAAAAAATATCTCGGGGAACATTTGTACATTTAAAAGTTTGTACATTTAAAATGTACAAATAAATAAATGAGTTCACGCTTGTGAAGTGCTTAGAGCCTGGCACGTAGTAAGTGTTCAGTGAGTGGTGGCTGTTGCTTTTTTTCATCACCACTGTTGCTCCCTCTGTCCCTGTTATTTCTCTGGTTTTCCTCCTCTGGTGTTGACTACTTTTACTGTTCCTTCATTATTGTCTTCATCCCATGCTGATCCACCTCTCATTGGTCACTTCCTACAGTGCTGTTGGCACTCTCATTCAGAATATCTGAAGCTTTGGAGTGCCTGGGGGGCTCAGTCGGTTAAGTGTCTGACTCTCGGTTTGGGCTCAGGGGCCGTGAGATTGAGCCTGGCTTCGGGCTCTGTGTTCAGTGTGAAATCTGATTCTCCTCTCCCTCTCATACTTGCTCTCTCTAACACAAATAAATCTTAAAAAAAAAAAAAATTTTTTTTAAAGATAGATTTATTTATTTATTTATTTGACAGAGAGAGAGAGAGAGAGAGAGAGATCACAAGTAGGCAGAGAGGCAGGCAGAGAGAGAGGGGGAAGCAGGTTCTCTGCTGAGCAGAGAGCCCGATGCGGGGCTCAATCCCAGGACCCTGAGATCATGACCTGAGCCGAAGGCAGAGGTTTAACCCACTGAGCCACCCAGGCGCCCCAAAAATCCGAATTTTTAAGAAAGAGAGCTGAATGCTCCTCAGCACGTGGGGATCAGGGCGGGGCAAGAGCCTGCCATTACGGAAGGGTAGGCGCAAAGCCCCTGGGCTGAGAGGAGGAAAGGCTCCTCTGTCTTTGAAGAATGTGTTTATATTTTTTTAAAGATTTATTAATTTGAGATAGAGAGTGTGAGCAGGAGGGGCAGAAGGAGAGGGAGAGAGAATTTCAAGCAGACTCTGGGCTGAGCACAGAGCTGACCACAGGGCTCGGTCTCACGACCCTGAAATTACAACCTGAGCCAAAACCCCGAGTCAGACGCTTTATCAACTGTGCCACTCAGGCGCCCCCAAAATGTGTTTATTTCTGAAGTAACCATAGTTGCAGGGGAGGCTGTCCCATATCCCTTGTGGTGGGAGTCTGGACCAGAGGACCATAGTCACTCTCCTTGTGGACCTGGAACGGGCCAGAGGTGGACCTCCTCCTGTAGGGGGTGGTGGAGTTTTCTCTGGTGAGGGGGTGGGTTGCAGCACTGGGCAACCTTGAGGGGTCACACTAGAGGAGGAGAGTCAGGTCAGGGGTGGAGAGAGCATGTGGGAGAGATGTGGGAGAGCCCTGCCCTTTCTTCCCACACTGGACAAGACTGCCCAAGTTCAAGGAACTTGTTCCTTCTACATGGGCATGGTCAGGAGATGCCAGGGTGCCCAAGGACAGCCTGTTACCATTTGTTTTTCAGGAGGTCCCTTGTCCTACTCTAGCACACAGTGCTTTATTTACAGAACGGCTGTTCTTGGCAGCTTTCTTGGCCTTCCAGACTCTTCCTCTACTTTAGAGCATTTAGGCTCTATTTTTACTCAGAGAGGAGAAGTTTCTCATGTTTGAAAACAGCTGCCATATAGAGGACTGTTGTAGCTACTATTTTTGCCTGCCCAGAATACTTTCCTCTGTCCTAGCTCCAGGACTGGAGGGCTGGCCATGTGACTGAGCAGGACCTGTTGGAGTCCCCTGGGGCTAGGAAAGGGGAGCTGCTTTTTCTCGGGGTTGCTAAATGGGGCTGATGAAGTTACCCTGCCAGCTCCCTGACTATCTGCACCAAGTTTCACATTGGCCAAAGATAAGGGAACATGTGTGGAAGCAGAAAGGGGGAAGTAGAGACAGCAAAGGTGACCCCTGGGTGCATGGAGCCCTGGATCCAGTGCCACCCCTGCCTCACTGGCCATGTGAGCCAAGACCTCCCCTCTTTTGCTCAGGTTTGCTGGAGTTGGTTCTCTTGGTCCTGGCTGATACCATGACGGCCTCACTCCTTCTCTGAGTTTTAGGTTGAGGCCAGCCACGAGTGCCTCCAGATTCTTCCCCTGAGACACTGGTAGGCAGCTGGGGATGAGAGTTAATAGACTTGTCTTAGGACCAAGAATTTGGGCAGAAAAACTCGGGAAGCAGGGTAGTCCTTCCTTTCTCCCAGAGTGTATTCAGTACAGGTCTGGAGATCCCTGGACAAGTGTATAGCTTGTCGTTCAGGTTCAGGTTAAGAAGTTCTGTTTGTGTTCGCTCCGGTGACACATGAAGGGCCAACAACAACAAAGGGAGACGGTGTGCCTGTATGTGTTTTTGCACATGTAAAATCCTGTTGCTTGGGAGGAGATGCTGGTGGTGGGGGTAAAGATTGGGCAGGGGGAGGTGCTTAGCTGACCGTGCAACCTGAGTGTGGGGTGTGGGTCCTCTATGTGTGGGGTCCTACGGTCGAGGGAAGGAAAGCCTGCATCCAGACCCTGGCTCCCCCATAGCGGGTTAGTGAATAACGTGGCCCAGCTGTGAGAGGGAAGGCGGGTGGATGCTCATTAGAAAGTTCTGTGCTCAAAGCTGCCCAGGATTCTCTGGGCCTGAGCAAGCTGGGGCCCGGCAGCACAGCTGCAAAGGTTGGAACAGCCAAAGGACAATTCCCTGCTTTCATAATCATGGGGTCCTTCTTTTAAAAATGCTCTTGGTGTTGGCAGATGTGGGGAGGTGGGACCTGCGTCCCTCACTGGGGGAAGTGTTGGGGGTCTGGCTGTGTGTCAGGCACTCAGCTGTAGAGGGGGCCGTTCTGTGAGTCTGAACACTGCAGTCCACCTCTCCCAGTCCCGGTTTCTTTCTCCAGTTTGCCAGTGAGAAAAGTGAGGCTTGAGAATTTATGTCAGCCCAAGTGCACACAATTAGCAAGTGAGGAGCCAGCATTTATGCCTGGGATCTCTGACTCCAAAGCCCAAGGGCTATATTCCACTGTGGGACTGTCTCCCTGGGCCTTCTAGAAGGTGATTTGGGAGGCTATCATGATCCACCAGAGTGCCACTGGTGCTGTGACATTTCTGCCAGTCCCCAGCATAAACTTGTACTTACTCTTCGGCCTTTGACCCTTCTATCCAGGGATTTTTTGCCTCCATCAGCTGCTTCACCCAGGCTTTGTCATCCCAGAGTCTGACCCACACCCCGCCCTGGTGACTCATTAGGTAAAAGCCTAGAGTTCTACTCACAGACTTACCTGTTTGTTCAAGGTTTGTGGCCACTGAGAAGAAGTGTTATTAGGTGAGATAACTGAGACTCATAGAGCGTGTTGGCCTTTTAATTTTGGATAGGCAGTGAAAGGTAAAGCAGGCTAGTGATTGCCTAGGGCTTGGAGGTGCTGGTGGAGGGAAATGGGGCATGACTACTAAGGAGTGTGGGATTTCTTTTGGGGATTATGAAAATAATCTAAAATTCATTGTGATAATTATTGCATAACTCCGTGGGTATACTAAAAACCATTGACTTTGTACACTTTGAATAGGGGAATTGTATGGTGTGTATTATATCTCAAGAAACTTGTTAAATAAAATTGCACTGAATCTAAGGGAGAAAAAAAGGTATGTCAGGGACTCAGTTCCAATTCTTGCCCCAAAAGTCCCAGACCATATCAATCAATTCTGAGCTCCCCCAATACCAGTAAAAGACAAGACCTTCACATTAGGCTATACTGGATTTACTGCCCACTCCAAAAGGAGTGTCCTTTTGATGCTTTCCCCCCACATCTGGAGGCCTTCCCTGAATTGTCCATATACTTCCCAGTGCTGGTGATAAAGGTCTAAGGCCTCTCCTGATGCTGAAATTCCATAATTCTGATCCCATGACACCATGAGATCCCTGCCTGTCTGTGAGCCTGAAATGGCATCTCCCAAGCACTTCTATGTACATTCTTACTAAGTTTTTGCTGTCCTGATGTAAAACATTGACATAACATAAAAGATATATAACTCATAATAAGCCATGAGGAAGATATTGGTGGCAAACTGGATAGGGAGTGTAGTCAAGTTGAAGAATAAGATAAGTCACCGAACAAGAAAACTTGAAAGTCCCTGAAATTATATAGCTCCTATATGAAATGAACTTGACAGTTTTCCGCAAGTTTGGGAAAAATACAACAATATATATGATATTACAAATAATGAATTGTGAAGCTGAGCTGGAGAAGTGGAAAGAGGCTTTTCTCAACTGTCAGGGAAAAGCAACTTTTGTTCAAACATGGTAGAGGAAAGACTAAATTATCCTCCTGCTTTTTCTATGAAAAATTATTTCACAAATTTATTGGTATATGAAGAAGCAACCAGAGAATGTGTGGATCAAAAAGTGTAGGGATAAAGTGTTAAAGAGATAAATCAAACAATTGATGAAAATATATAATTTTTCTGGGTTTCATGATCCTTGTATGTCTAAAGTTTATATAGTTTTTAATTTGTTGTGATTTTCCTCCTTAAGAAAAAAAATGATGTGTATTTGGAGCTTTGTATACTTTCTCTTAGAGGGCCACAAAATTGCGTAAGCTTCAGGATCCACTGAGCCTGGATCTCCTCCACTTCCCATCAAATAGGAAAAAAAATCCTTGCTGCAGAGATCAGAATTTCTTCTTCCTACTTTTCCACCTCTGAGTCCAGCTCTATCTTACATATCCTTAGTAGGGCTCAATAATTTTTTTCTAAGTTTCATTCAACTAAAAACATTTTGGTTTTGAGGAGAGAAGGCAAAAGGGACACACGATCAAAGATGTCTGAAAGGTGGTTGGATGGAGGGGAAAATAGGGGAAAATGTGTAAACTGAGAAGATCTCAGAATTAGAAGCTCAGGTGGAAGTTATATTCAGAGACACTTCAATTAATTGAAACACTAATAGTTGACCATATATGGAGGACCCTGCATGGGTAGGTAGGTGGATTTCATCCAAAGTCTCCTCTTTCAACACCTGGGTGGTGATGGCAACTGTTCAGGCCCAACTAGAGGATCTGGTCCCTGGAGATTGGACTTGCCAGTGGGGCAGAGTGGAGACTGGGGGGGGGGGCAGACCCTAGTGTAAGTCTGGTCCAGCATGCAGATTGGCCCTTGAATAGTGTCATGGAGACCTTGTAAGGAGTAGCAGAGGGGAATCTGGTGTGGTAAATGTGGAGAAGGCTACTGGTCTGACTTGTCACTATGACAGGTATGAGGCTCCAGGTAAAACAGAAGGCTGGCCTGGAGGAGGGGATTGTGCTCAAAGGAGTAAAATCAAATATCAGACTCTGGGGCAACCAGATTGGGAATCCTGTGGTTCAAGAGCAGCTTATAGGCCTGACATGTGGTCTTGTGGACAGTACAAGTTCCTGCTGATGCTTAGGAGGCTTTCCAGCTATTGGCCTCCTGCCAGCTATATGACTGGGTAACCATGGCCAAATAGCACATAAAATCTCATTTACATAGTTCAGCATTCTGAAATTTCAGTTATTTACTGGTTGCTCTATGTGACAGTTCTTTCTTCCTTAACATAAGGACAGCTACTTGGGGCCATCAGGAATAGTAGGTTTAAGGAACACCTGGGTGGCTCAGTCTGTTAAGCATCTGCCTTCAGCTCAGGCCAGGAACCAAGGGTCCTAGGATCGAGTCCTGTGTTTGGCCTCCATGCTCAGCGGGGAGACTGCCTCTCCCTCTCCCGCTCCCACTGCTTGTGTTCTCTTTCTGTAAATAAATAAATAAAATCTTTAAAAAAAGGCATTAGGTTTACGAGGAAAGTGGTGTCCTTAATCTGATCTTTGACATTATGCTGGCTCTCATGCTTCTTACGCTGGCTGGGAAATACTAACAGGAAGCTCTTGAGAAAGTCTTGGGGCCCCAGGCATTTTCTGACTCTCAGTCCCAATGTAGATTTCGGATCACAGGCTGAGAAAGCCTCTCTTATAGCAGGGCTGTATTCCTAAACATCTCAAAAGATAATTGACTGTTTAAACAAAAATAATAACAATGTATTGTGGGGTTTACTAACATATGTCAAAGTAAAATGCATGAAAACAATAGTATAAAGGCTGGGAGGAGAGAAATGGAAGTATACTACCGTAGGGTTCTTATATGATATGTGAAATGGTATAGTATCACTTGAAGGTAGATTGTGATAACTTAAAGACATGCAATAAATCCTAAAGCAACCATTAAAATAAAGAAACAGAATTATAGCTAATAAGCTAGTAAAGGAGTTAAAGTAGAATCATAAATATGCTCAATTAATCTACAACTAGGCAGAAAAAGGAAACAAAGGACATATAGGACTAATAAAAAACAAATAGCAAGATGATAAATTGAAAATCTAATTATGTTGGGATACCTGGGTAGCTTAGTTGGTTAAGCATCTGACTCTTGATTTCAGCTGAGGTCATGATTTTAGGGTGGTGAGATCCAGCCCTGGGTCGAGCTCCCCCACTGTGCTTGGAGCCTGCTTAGGATTCTCTCTCCCCCTCTCCTTCTGCTCCTCAACCCTGCCACATGCATGCTCTCTCTCTATTAAAAAAAAAAAAAAGATAAAGAATGTCAGATTAATTATCAAAACAAGACCAAATGATATGCTGCCTACATGAAACACACTTAAATATAAGGTTATTTAGCAGGGGTGCCTGGGTGGCTCAGTTGGATAAGCATCTGCCATTGGCCCTAGTCATGGGCAGGGACTCAGGGTCCTTGGACCGAGCCCCTGCTCAGCAATGAGCCTGCTTCTCCCTTTCCCCCTGCTATTCCCCCTCCTTGTGCTCTCCCTCTCTCTCTCTCTCAAATAAGTAAATAAAATCTTTAAAACACACACACACACACACACACACACACACACGGCTTTTAATCAATCAATCAATCAATCAATCAATAAAGTTACTTAGGGTAAAAGTAAAAGGATGGAAAAAGATACATGCCAATTTTAGTCAGAAGAAAGCTGAGGTGGCTATGTTAAGATCAGACAGAGTTGATTTCATAGAGATAAAGTTATTTTAAAATGACAATGGTGTCAATTCATCAAGAAGATACAAAAATCATAAATGTTTATGTGTCCTAACAGATCTTCAGAATACATAAAGCGAAGACTAAAGCAGGGAGGAATAAACAAATAAAGTGTGGTTGAAGATCTCGTTACCCTTCTATCCAGGAAGATAGAAAATCCTTAAGGATTTAGAAGATTTGAACAACATTATTAATGAACTTGACTTAAAATGTTCCACCCAATAAGAGCAAAACACACCTTTTCCTTTTTTTTTTTTAATTCAAGTATAATTAACATAGTGTTATGTTAGTTTTAGGTGTACAATATAATGATTCAATACTTCTGTACATTACTCAGTGCTCATCACAAGTGTATTTTTAATTCTTTCACCTATTTGACCCATCCCTCCACCTACCTCTCCTCTGGCAACCACTAGCTTGTTCTCTATATTTAAGAGTCTGGATTTTTTGTTTGTTTGTTTGTCTCTTTTTATCATTGTTTTCGTTCTTAAATTCCACATATGAGTGACATCATATGTTGTTTATCTTTCTCTGAATGACTTATTTCATGGCATTACAATCTCTAGATCTATCCCTATTATTACAATTGTGTATTATTTTTCATTCATTCTTTTTTAAAGCTGAGTAATATTCCATTACCACTTTTTTATCCATTCATCTATAGATGGACACTTGGGCTGCTTCCATATCTTGACTGTTATAAATAATGCTTCAAAAAACATAAAAGTGCATATATCTTTTTGAATTAGTGGAATTACTTGATCATATGGTAATTCTATTTTTTTCCCATTTTTTTAAATTAACATATAATATATTATTTGCCCCAGGGGTACAGGTCTGTGAATCATCAGGCTTCCACATTTCACAGCACTCACCATAGCACATACCCTCCCCAATGTCCATAACCCAGCCACCCTATTCCTGCTCCCAGCCCCCAGCAATCCTCAATTTGTTTCATGAGATTAAGAGTCTCTTATGGTTTGTCTCCCTCACGATCCCATCTTGTTTTATTTTTTCCCTCCCTACTCCCACAACCCTTAGCCCT
>NW_022631044.1:9130339-9160339 GCF_010015895.1 Lontra canadensis | reverse complement strand
AATATCTAGTGTTATGAAAGACACCCATGGGTGGGTAATGATCTCAGCAGCTACACTGACAGTTTCTCATGTTCTAATTCACCTTCAGAAATCCATGGCATCAGTTTTTTGGCTAAAGTAATGTCAGTTAGTGACATTTGCAGCAAGTATAAAAAAGACCCCCCATGGCAGCCATTTTTATTTGATTCTTAAGATCCAAAGGCTGCTGAAAGAACAATTGAATGAAGTTGAGGATTGGAGAAGCTTGATTTTCTTGTTCTCTGTGAAATGAAACTCTAGTCTTTTTATTCCCCTTCCCCTTAAAAGCAAAAGTCTGCTAGGGGGTTGTAGCTGTGTCAAAGCCGCTGGGATGCCACTGCTGATCACTTTAATTACTACGACTAAGGAGGGTAAAATTAAAAGTAGCACCATTGAAGCAGTGGAAGAAAGCTTGCCTAGATGTCGGTGAACTGTGAAATATAAAAATTGCATACCAATACATTTTTATGGAAAGGAAACAAGGAATTACATTACTTATTCTTGAAGAGTTTGTCCTTAAATTGTTCAAGTTTTACTAGTGCATCTATCTATGGCAGATTGTGGACCATTTCAGAACGATAAGGAAAATAGTAACTTGAAGACATGCTGTGAAAGGACTAAATATTTTTTCAGTTTATGTCCAAAGTGGTTAGTTCTGATCCATTTTCTATATCTGAAAATACTTAAATTTGTTGTATTGAAACACAAGCTCTTTGCACCATAACAGGACTTTTGCCTAATTCTGGAAACATTAGTAAAGAGAAAAGCAAAGCTTAAATATTCTACATTTAGCACTTTTACGAAGGCTTATAATTTAAGATTGGGAACCTAAGTTTTAAATGAATAGAAACAAGTTAGTTTCTCCTCACCTCTATACAGAGCAGTTTAGCCTGATTTGTAAAGCCCAAGAGTAAGTTAAAAACAGGGTTTTTAAAAAATTACAATATCAGTAGGGCCTCAGAAACATTCTCTGAACACCAGTTATATAGATAGGACCAGTGCTTTGAAATGAGACAATGAGTTTCATTTTTACTATACCATTTACAAGATGTATGACCTTGGGCAGTGTTTTTAAGTGAGATTCGATTTCTATCAAATCAGAGAGATAGTAGTTACCTTACAGAATTTTCAGTACTGAACAAGACAGCATGTGTGAAAACAGTGGGCATAGGCACAGAGCTACTATTTACCAAAACATTTGTTATAACCTGCTTTGTAAAAAGATGATTGTGGGGAGGGTTGCCTTCCAAAAATACAGCTTGCATTAAACCATCCCAAAGAGTGCATCCATAATACAAAAGCTAGATTATCCTATATAACAGTGTAATTCCAAATAATACTGTATGGCAAAAGGTAAATGTCATCAGACTCATTCATAGAAATAGGAAGCCTGACTACTTCAGTTTACTTAAGTTTTTTTAGACTCTGCAGGTAAATGAAAGATACATAAATTTCCTACTATATTGGGTTTTTCAAGTGCACTTTTCTTTTTAGTGACATCCGTCTTCTAAATTACCTTACTTCTGCATCCCAGTGAAAATTTTCCTTTTTTTTTTTTTTTCCAGCAGTCACAGTAAACGGATGATTTATTTATAGCTAAGTAATTCACTTTTGTCTCTTTCAAATGCAGAGCAGTCAAAACGGCAATAATACATTTCTACTTAGGTAGGTTCAACAAACCATTATTGTCAGAAATACTCATTATCTACATATTTGAGCAGTTTGTGCTGGAAGGTGTACAAAAATAATCTTCATCTGTACTCTCTGGTCATTTTGTTCCTTTGACATGAACAGTATGTCTCTTCTGAGTAAAAGATCCTATAGATTTTGTCGCTATTCTGTAAATATTACTGCAAAAATCAACTATCTTAATGGAGCTTATATATAAAAATTAAAATGAAATAGTTTTACTTTTAATGAATCTGGAAATTAATACTATCAATTAAAATTATTGCATAATCAATTGCTATAATTACAGGCTTTTCCTTTTGACCTTAACACTTAGCTTCTATTTTCTCAGTTGGTTCTTTGTCTTAAGGGAAGTTAATGGATAAGAAAACAAACAATGCAGATATGCCATCCCACTGGAGAGCTCTAGGCCCAGGCAAAATTGTCTCTGTGGTGTTAGGACATTAGTAGAAAAGTAAATCAAGGCAATCTGATAGGGAACTAGAATTCTGTCAATCAGGCTCAAGATTTTGTGCTGTGTCCATAAACTTTGTTTACTGTAGGGTTTTATGAGTTGTAACCTGCCCTTGCAGTCTGTTAATGAGGCTAAATCTTGCTACTTGAGAATTGAATTACAGCACACCTCTGGGCTAATGGTTATAAACAGAAAGTCCCATTAGGGCTGCATTCTGATTTGTTCATTTGCATTTTTTTCTATTGTATAGAGAACAATGATGGGTAAATAGGTACAAACAAACAATTTACATGGAAATTGATAAAGTGTCCCTAATTAGTATTTAGAGTTGGTTTTATTAATGATTGCCTGCATTAAATTGCACTCTTGGTAAGCTCTCAGAAACATTTGCAGATAGGAGTATTATTGGTGGGGGGAGGGAGACAAAGAGGAGGTAGTAGCTTGTGAGGAAAAAAAATTAGGTTCCCATTTCATATTTGGAAAGGTAGAATCATTTATTTCATTTTTAACTCAGTTAAGATGACCCAAGACCACTTCATCTTAGTCTGAATCATCGAATGCCAGCTCTGCAAGAAGTTATTATTCACGCAGTGAAATTCACTTAAACCTGGTTGCCTGAGGCATATCAAATAATGGTTTTTATTAGTGCTCTTAACTTTTCTTAAGTTTGAAAGATGAAAGTTTAGTAAAAGCTCAATTTTCCTCAGTTGGTCGTGTAATTTGATAATTTTTGGCATCAAATATTTTAGTGGTTAAGAGCAAGGGCTCTGTAGTCAAACAGACCTAGGCTGGACTCCCAGTTCTGAAATCGATTCTAGTTTTGTTGTGAACTTGAAACCCTAAACCTAAATATTCTCATCGGTAAAAATTGGAGTGTGAAAATTAAATGAGATCATGCATATAAAGCACTTAGCACATAAAGCTAAGATATATCAGCAACTGTTACCAGGATGACCATTAGTGGGCATGTATATCCTTGTACATCCTTTTATTCCTAGCATATTTTCCAGGTTCAGAAGTATTAGTAGAGAACTGCAGATTTATGCATATTACTCTCCCATCTTCAGTCTCACCCTGCCTGATGCATACTACTTCTCTAATTACAAGTAAGCCTGTGTCTCTAAATATTAAGAAAATATTCCTCATGTTAGATCTCTCTTCTGCTCCTTCCACAACTACCACTAACCCGAGAAAGTCTACCACCTCATCTTTTCCTTCCTTCTCCCCTGATTCTTCTTTAAAAATAAATTTTATTATAAAAGTAGTACATGTCTATTACAGAAAATTAGGAAATGAAGACAAACCAAAGTAAGAAAACAAAAATATCACATTTCCACACCCAGATAGCTCCATCATAACAACTTTGCAAATATCCTTCCAAGTCTTTTTCTATACATATATATTTATATGTGTATTTATTTTGCCAAAATGACAAAATAAGGTTATTACCATATAAACTTTTTTTTTTCAATTTGTATTTCCTCTCATTTAATCCTATGGTTATATTCAGATTTCTATAATTGATTCAGCAGTGTCCCTTACAATTTGTTTGTCCCAACCACTGTCTAACCCAGGATTGTACATTGCATCTAGTTAGGTTTTCTTTTGTTGGTGGTGATGTTGATTGGTTAGTTGGTTTTTGTTGTGTGTTTGTTTTCATAACTTTCTTGTTAAAATGACCAGGTCAGTTATCATGAATACCATAACTTTCTGGATTTATTTGGTTGCTTTCTTGCTGTGTCATTATCATGTTTCTCTATCCCTCATGTATATGATCAACTGGAAGTGATTTAGTGGATTCACTTTAAACATTTGGGCTAGAATATTATTGGTGGTGTGTACTTTATGTCCTTCACATCAAAAAATTTAACATATGGTTGACCCGACATTAGTGATGGCAAGATTTAGATGTAGATTAGTGGTCCCTAATCCCCGATTTAGCTCTGCCATTTGGTTCTCTACATTTACAAGTACGTTTTCTCCTTGCAATTAGGAAATAATCTCTGTGGTGTTGCTTAAGCATATGTTCTAATTACTATTGCTCTGTAAAAACTACCCCAAACTTAGTGGTATAAAAAAAAATTGTTTTGGGGTGTCTCAGGGGCTCAGTTGTTTAAATGTCTGCCTTCATCTCAGGTCATGATCCCAAGGTCCTGGGATCAAGTTCCACATTGTGCTCCCTGCCTCTCTCTCTCTCTCATGAATAAATAAATAAAAATATTTTTTAAATTGTTTTTATGCTCTCAGATTCTGTGGGTTAGGACTTTAGACAGGGCACAGTGCTTTTTCTCTGTTGCACATTGTCTGGGGCCTGTGCTAGGGAGACTTGAACAATTGGGGGTTGACTCAAAATGGGTAAAGGCTGAGGTCTTCTGAAGGCTTCTTCATTCACATGTCTGGTATGTGGGCCAGGAAGACTCAAGGCTTAATTTGGCTCACATGACAGCTGGGTTCCCAGAGAGTAAAAAATGCAAGAATTTTAAGAGATCTGGGCAAATGGGGTATGACCTTTCCTACCTAGCCTTCAAAATCACCCACCACTCTTACATATTCTACTGATTATAATACAAGTGCCTAAAGCTGGCTGAGATTCAAGGGGAGAGGAATAAACTCTACCACTTGATGAGGGAGTGGCAAGGTCACATTGCAGAGAACATGTGGAATGAGAAATACTGTCATGGCCATCTTTGGAAAATACACTCTGCCACAGCATAATATGAATTATCTAGATTCCCATCAGACATTTATCAAAGAACTTTAACAACTATTAATAATCCGTGCCAGATTCATTCTTTTATGAATGACAAGGTTATGTTTTTGTAATTTTACCTCTTAAAAATTATTATAGCTGTTATTATTATATAACATAGAGCTTTCTCTCATTGACTGGGCCTATTTAGTTACCCTAAAATTCAGTTCTTGCTAGAAGGAGAAGATAATTGCTTGATTCTTTTCCTCTAATTATAAGTTTTCAGAGGAGTTGTTTTAAAAACTGCCTCAAATGAATGTATACGTCCTCCTAAGAACTTAAAAAAAAAAAAATTTCCCCTTTATTCTTTTCCTCATTCTATTTTCCCTTTTTTTTTTTTTTGAGATTTTATTTATTTGTTTGACAGACAGAGATCACAAGTAGGCAGAGAGGCAGGCAGAGAGAGATGGGAAAACAGGCTCCCCGCTGAGCAGAGAGCCCGATGCGGGGCTCAATCGTAGGACCCTGGGATCATGACCCGAACTGAAGGCAGAGGCTTAACCCACTGAACCACCCAAGCGCCCCTATTTTCTTTTTTTTTTTAACATTTTTTCTATACCCAAAATGGGGCTCAAACTCCCAACCCCAATATCGAGAGTTACATACTGTACTGACTGAGCCAGCCAGGTGCCCCATCTAAGAACTTTTTGAATATCACAGTGAATTAATGACTTTTCATTGATTTCATGTGTGATTTCATTGATTCAGTTCATTGCAATCATTGTTCTTTTTGATACTGAAATTGTTTCAGTTTGTCCACTTCAAGCATGTCTGGGTCCATTTGATACCCCTGTTAATCTGCTCCCATTAATTTTGACAGCTCTCATTTCTAGTCATCTCAAAATGTGTGGAAGAACTGCTTAGATTTGAGCTCCACCAATCTGGTGTCTACCCCTGCTGTCCCTAATAGTATTGCCTACCAAGTTTGATTGCCCCCCCTCCTTTTTTAATTTATTTGAGAATGAGTGAGTGAGAGAGAGAGAGCACAAGTGATGAGGAGGAGCAGAGTGAGTGGGAAAAGCAGCTTCCCTGCAAAGCAGGGAGCCCAGCATGAGGCTGCATCCCAGAACCCGGGGATCATGACCTGAGCTAAAAGCAGACACTTAACCAACTGAGCCACCCAGGCGCCCGTTGATTATCCTTTATAATGTTCAGACTCACTAACCTTTCACATTTACTGCAGCCATTTTTCATGAAAGTCTCTTGTACTTTGATTTTCATGATATATCAGCATTCTGGTTCTTCTGCTCTTTACATCCTTTTCTTCTTCTCATCTAAATACAGATATTTTCCACATTTTAGTCAGTAGCTCCCCTTTTTCTCTGTATCTTTCCAGGTACTTGCAAATATTCCTGTAGTTTCAGATCTGTAGTCATAGTTTGACTTCATTCCTAACATGAATTTCACTTCCCAACTACCTCCTAGCATTTTCACTTGGATGTCCAGCCAGCCTCTCAAACCCAATCTGTCTTACTCCTAACTTCCTCTCCCTCCCTTCCTATAGCTCCTCTTAGTTTATTTTTAGTGCCTAAAGCTAGTGCCCCAGTTTTACTAGCTGCCCAACTTCAAAACTGAATCAGCTTCTTTCTTTCCACCACATCTAATTGGTTACCAAGAATTGGTATAGGTACCAATTCTACCTCTAATATATTCGTACACTGTCTCTTTCATTTCAGTTGCCACCATCCTACTTCTGGATCTCATTACAGCTTCCTTGGACTGTTATGAGAGCCTTCTATTTAGTTTCTTTCCAGATTCCCTGTGCCATCCTGTCTTATACACTGTTGTCATACTCATCTTTCTCAAATAGCACCTCTGGTTGGTCATTCTCCTAGACACACATACTCAAAGGACATACACACAAAACCAAACCTTTAATTGACCCTTACTTTCTTTATAATCAATCACCCTGTTGGACGGGGCTTCTACAGTCTTATCTGCCCAGCTTTATTTTTCTTGCCTTGTCTTTCTCTTATTATTTTTGCCCTGTGCTCAGGAAAACTAGACTATGTGCTTTTTCTCCATTGTACTCTCTTGACTCTGTGTCTGTGTGTTGTTCCCACCTCCTAGTTTCTCTAACAGTGACTACTGTTTCTCTAACTTCTGACTACCATTTCTATGCCTCCATGATGCCGTGATCCCTTCTGTTTTTCCCTCAGACAGAAATGTTCTTTTTTTTTTTTTTTAAGATTTTATTTATTTATTTGACAGAGAGAGAGCATAAGCAGGGGGAGCAGCAGGCAGAGGGAGAGGGAGAAGCAGGCTCCCTGAGCCTGATGTGGGACTCAATCCTAGACCCTGGTATGATGACCTGAGCCTAAGGCAGATGCTTAACTGACTGAGCCACCCACGTGCCCCAGAAATGTTCTTTCTTCTGAACTCTTGGTGCAGTTTGATCAGACTTCCTTATTGTGACCATTTTATCTTGCTCTATATTAGAAACACTTGAGAGTATAAGTTACAAGTTTTTGTGTTTGAAATTTCTATAGCAAGTACCAAGTACAAGCTATGTCCTAAGGACCAGATACAAAGATAAATTAGATGTTGCTCCTTCCTTCACGTAGCTTAGTTCTATTGATAAGGAGGCATTTGTACAGTTAAAGGTAATTTGACAGTTTTTAAAAGTAATAACACACACACATACACCCACAAAACTGTAGTTACACAGATGAAGAGCTTTATTCCACCAGTGGGGAGGAGGGAAGAATAGTCAGGGGAAATTTAGTGGATTTAAAATGAATCTTGAAGAATGAGTTAGAAGTTAAATAAAATGGGAGGACATTCCAGGAAGAGGAAATGACATATGCAAATCTCTGGGCATGAAATTATACTGTACAAGCAATTCTGTGTGAAATGGATGTGAACTTTTATGGAGGTTGGGAGAGGTTAAGGGTGGATAACACTGCCAAAGGTATGTTGGGGCCACATTATTTCAAGTTTGTTTGCTATAATGCCGTATTTTATGTATTTTCCAATTTACAATGAACTTTCACGTTGATTGTTAGTATTCATTATAATCTTTTTTTAAGTAAGCAGAAATTTCAGTTATTATCTTTAGGTTTTAGTTATTTTAAATATTAAAATACCATATTAGATTTTATTTCTTTTTTTTTATTTCTTTTTAAGATTTAATTTATTGGGGGGGGTGCATGCACAAGTGGTGGGGGAAGGGGCAGAAGCGGAGGGAGAAGCAGACTGCTTGCTGAGCAGGAAACCCAGTGTAAGGGCTTGATCCCAAGACCCTGAGGTCATGACCTGAGGTGAAGGCAGATGGTTAACTGACTAAGCCACCCAGGCACCCGTTACTTTTTCTTCTTAATGTGCATTTTGGGGAGAGAGGGAGTAGGAATGGGGATAGTACATCAGTACCCAATTCTGATTTAAAAACTACCAACAACTATAACTTGTATAACTAATATACTATCTCCATTCTACTCCAGCCCCCTCAAAATACTATTTCTTATATATGATCAATATACTGTAGCAGCATTTAATAATATTGAAGATGTCTGTTAGCCAGTGCTCTCTCTATACCTTTATTAGAAAATAGCAAGTTAAAGTCTATTTTCAAAAAATAAGGTATTAATTGAAATTCTGTTTTTAGTATTATGACTTTTTTCTGTAAGCCTGATTATTTTATTAATAATAGTCACTACTATTTTCTCAGTTATATATGTTGCCAAGCATTCTTTAAAGGCTAGTTTGAGTTTTTAGCAGATATTTTAATACAGTAATTTGTAAATATTTTTTAAAAATCTGATTCTAGGATGTCTTTTAAAAATGGTGTGACATCCAACTGATATAGAGCATCCTATTTATAATGTGGGCCAAGCACCATGCTGTAAACCAGTTACTATCATGATGATCAGATTGAAAATGAAATTGCATTTCTGTCAATTACTGAGTTGGCAACTGTTCAATATATCTTAGCAGCAAGATGAAGAGCGACGTCGGCAGCTGAGAGAGAGAGCTCGTCAGCTAATAGCAGAAGCTCGATCTGGAGTGAAGATGTCAGAACTTCCCAGCTATGGTGAAATGGCTGCAGAAAAGTTGAAAGAAAGGTCAAAGGCATCTGGAGGTGAGTTAAAGAATCTTGTATCATATTCTACAGACAACCCAGAAATCTGCAGTGAACCTTCGGGACATTTTATTCTTACTTCAAAATGTTGCATCAAATACATAAGTTTCTAACCTATTGATATGTTGCAAAAAACCTACAGGAAGCTTAGTAAATCAGAAGATAACTGCTGCTGTTTTCCAAATCAACTTGTTGGTTTAATTCTTAACTTTCTTAGAAGTACTTTCTTAGAATATGATTTAGGAAAAAACTCATACAAACTTTGGTTTATAATTCCCCACGATGCCTCATTAATTGTGAGTAAAATGCAATCAGGTTCTCAACATCAAGGTCACGAGACTTGTTAGTGGTGAGCTTTGGCATGAAAGATTTTTGTTCGGACTCGGGGATCTTTAGAAAGTAGCTTTAACAATGATCTGGCCTCTTAGCCTGATGTGTAAGGATTTTGGGTAAACCTCATATCCATTTCTTCTTAGTCTCCTTATTCTAAGAAGGTCTTCTTCAGTATCTGCAAAAATTATTCTCAGCTTGATATTAGGACAGGACTATAGATACAATTAAGGAGAATTTTGATTTTGCCTCTTAATGCTCAATTTGGGCATCTTTGACTTGGAACTTTTTACATTTTTGTTTAAGAGGAGTATACTCAAGAGACCTCTGGGTTTTTGTGTTTTGGGTGGGTTTTTTTTGTTTTGTTTTGTTTTGTTTTTAATTTGAAAGGTGTATAACCTATTTATCTACCAAAACATGCCAGGTACTTGTCCTGAGTTAATCTTAGAATGCTAAGATCACTCTGAAAAGTAGGCAAGTGTGGACTCGAATAAGACCTTAGAGAACTGAAACAGAAGCTATTTCAAGGTCGATGATAAGTTTCTTCAAAGGAAACTGAAACTTACTGCTGCTACTTCTAATTGATTCCTTATATTAAAAACTTCCTGTTATAGAGAATTCCAGTTAAGGCCTATAGCATATAACTTTCCATCCCATAAATTTGAAAACTGCTTTCCTAAACAGCTGTGTATCTGTCCCTCTGGTCTTCTCAGAATGTTTATTTTTTTAAATCCTTCATCTTACTTTTCAACTCCTATCATTCAGAATTTTTATTGCAGTTTCTATACTGTCTACCACAGTTTTATAGTAACATCAGTAACTATTCATAGCTACATTTATATAATGCTATGATAATTTGCTTTCATTTACTATTAATAACAAGATGTTTCTTTGGCATCATAAAAGTTCCAGGTATTCTAAGTAAGTCATAAAAATCTTTGCCTTTTTATATCTCAGAATATAGGGAAAAAACTCATATTCTTAACCCTCCATATAAAATATTCTAAAGCTACTAATGCTCCCTTTCTGTGGCATCATAAACTCATAGGAGAAACTCATAAACTCATCATAATAATAGGATAGAGAGGCATCCAGTGTCTCTTTTAATATTTTTTTCAGTGGTGAGCAAATAATAATGCTATCTTAAATAAGCTATAAACCCTAGGAAGGCTAAGAATTAAAAGTTTTAATTAATTACTCTTTGCTATTACTATTTTTAGATAGTTTGGTTAATGTTAAAATGAAGTCTCAGGGTTCAGGCAGATGTCACTGGATGACAATTAAGGTTTTATCAAAGACCATGAATGGAGCTCATTCCAAAGTCTTCTCCAGCACTGGTGCTGACTGGTCTTTTGCTGCTAACTTTCTTATCCATGTGCTCCCTCCTGATCTGTTGTTCTTTTCATGAGATCTTTCAGCTGCCTCTTCCTTTATACCTTCTCATTTTTCCTTTCTCCTCCTAGTCTAAGGTGCCACTTGATCTGCTTTTTGGAAGACTCAGGCACACTGATCCTCATCTTTTCTTTCTTATATCTATTTTTATATCTTCTTCATCTATTTTATTTTTATGGATAAACCTTGTGCCCCCATCAATCAGGTATATGCCTTCTAATAATCAAAGCCAAGCTTCTTCATTTGTGAAGAGTCATAGATAGGAAGGGTCATCTGTATAACCTGTCTTACCACTATAATCCAACCCCAGCTGAGACTAAGCCCGGACTAGACTAGGTAAAGAGACTTCATCAGTGTGACAACCCAAAGAATGGGTATCTTCCCTAATTGGTAACTAGGGAACATGAAGACCTGATTTTGGCATCATTCTGTAGTCAACAAAGTAAATAAAAACAAATGAGGAATGGATTTGCAGAGGTAGCAAAGAAGTATAGACTGAACAGGGGAAGCCAGGTGAAATGAAGAGGGAACGGGGTTCAGTTGAAAGCTAATGAAAACCGGAAGAGTCTAGACTCTGTTCCCTAAGAAGATCAGTGTGATGTCAATCTCACGTATACAACAGGGATGATAACACCTACCACACAGGACCATTGGAGATGCTACGTACAAATAGCTAAGTGCAAAGTCCAGCTGCTCATCCATTCTCCCCGTGAATGAGGTTAGAGGTTTTCCCAAGTTTAGAGCAAACTAGCCCACAATTAAACAGGTGACAGACTCATTTTTCAAGATGTTAATCGGTCTAAACCTGGATCTTCAGGGTCCATTTCTCCTATGGGACACGCTATATTTTGGATATTGAAAGCAGCAACATATCAGATGGAAGGCTCTTGATCAGAGCTAAGGTTGACCTACAACAAGTGGAGTAGGTGTATTCCCTGACCTCAATAAAGGTATATAGATCAGACTAGGTTTGCTCTGGCCTCAAGGTCTAAGCTGAAGCTGTTGAGGTTGGGAGTAGGGGAAGAGACTGTTAAGACAAATTCCTGCCTGACATTCAACTATTATACATATGCATTTATCTAATGAGCCATGAGAGTCACTGTGCTAGGCCAGGATTTAGCAAACTTCCTGAAAAAAAGGGCTGAAGGTAGATATTTTAGCCTTTGAAGGCCCTGTGGTCTCTGTCTAAACTACTCGTTACTGGCCTTGTAGCCTGAAAGTAGCCTTGAACATTATGTAAATGAATGGGCCTGCTGGTTATTTACCCCAAAGCTGTGGTGTGCTAGATTTTTCCCCCATGCTATAGTTTGCCGACCCTTGCATAGCAAATTAGAAATTCACTTCGGTTCACAAGAGTCTAATTCCTAAGGGAAAATGACCTTATGAGGTTGATAAGTCAGGGGGGGAAATTAACAAATTAGTATCTACTCTTCTATTATCTAGTGGGAATCATCCAGTCTGAATAAGGAATAGTGTGAAAGGAGAAGAGAGAAATGAGTAGGGACCAGCCTAGATGGAGAATGAGGGTAGGAAGATTCTGGAAGCAGTGTTCCAGAGGGACAAAGGAGAAGGATAGTCAAGAGCTGAAATAATAACGAGGAAACACAGCCTGGGGATGTGTTGAACATGATCATTACTCAGACTCATTGCCCAAACCTACTTGAAAAGCTTGCTTTTTTCTGTTCCCAAGCAGCAACCTGTCTCAGTGAGGAAAGGAAACTTAGTAAATTTGAGAATTAATAAGCTTTTATTATGACCAAATAAATTTTAAACTTTTGTTAATGGTCCATGGCCACTTGGAAGGAGGCATCTATCCTGTTTTAAGATTATATTATATCATATATTTACTATATAATATATGATTTATTAAACATAATATGTATTTTATTTATTCTATTTATTTATTTATTTATTCTATAGTTTATCACTTTGGTCTGAGTTAGCTTAGGGTCTCTTAACTTTTTAATGGACATTTTTGCCACTCATTGACTTAGATAAACTGGTGTTCTTTGTTTTTACATTTCAAGTGTATAAAGGAAATTTTTTAAAATTTCATCCATGAAAATGTTTGTATACCTGTATTGTTTTTATTTTAGTTATGGCAAATAGACATCTAAATTTGTTAAACCAAAATGAAATCTTATAGGCCTTCAGTAATTTTTATTTCAGCTTCTATTAATAACTATACTTGTGTTTTCTGTCTTATGTTTGATTTCTGTAACTTTAAAAATCATTAATGGTATAGGTACCTTCAGTGAGAATTTAAAAATCATGATACAAATGAGAAAATTTTTTCCGAATATATTTTCTGAATATATCTTTATGATCACCTCAGTGTCTTTATGTAAAAGTGCTTTTTTTACTGTCACCAGATTCCCTTTTTTTTTTCTCATTCAACTTATTTGTAAATGATAAGTGTTGTAACACTGGCCTTATTGCTATTAATCATACCACTGGGATTCCCATTTTGCTTATAGTGCTGCTCAGTGTCAGCTGGAATGCACTGTCTCATTCCAGTGCATATCCAATCTCCTTTTACCTTTTTTTGCATACATTATATATGCCATATTTGTAAACAACTTCTGTTGGGTCTCTAGTTTACTTTCTGCCATGCTCATCTACTAAGTTTTCAGTTATTAGCCATAAAGATAAGTAGATAAATAGATGTCATAGACATATACATGCTATCTCACACACACATGCACACGCGCACACTTTAGTTCTGCTAGAATGCTTTTAGACTATTTCCATAGGTGTTAAGAAATCTATAACATTAATGTTGAAAAGAATTCAAGGGTATGTCTTAAAAACTGAAGCCAGTGAATGGAAAGAAAGTAGAAATCCATTCTCAAGAAGACTTGAGCTGTATAGGAGATCAATTTTTACTCTTGCCCTCCTCAATAGTAATCCTTTTATCTAAGGTTAGCCATACATTTATAAACACTGAGTTAACTCACTCAGCATTGCTGGTGAGTGGTAATGTAAATAGAGTTCATTTTGCTGGAAATAAAATGAATGGCACCCATTTAACATCACACAGGAAACAAGGATTATATACATGAATAATGAAAGGAAGGACAATTTTCTACATATCCCTGGAACCTGAAACTACCCATATCTGACCACATTTCCAGACTGAGCTCTTTCTCTTCATTGCAATGCCATCCTTCTAGTCACTCAGACAGGAGGGTCAATTTTGATGTCTGCTTCACCCTTCTCCTCCTCACTATCCCTCCCCAGCCACCAACCATCCAGCCAGTAGGTTTTCAAATCACATCATACCCACTCCCAATTCTTATATGCTAGGTTAGGCTCTCTGTACTGCTTGCCTGGAGGTTATCACAGTCTACAACCTTGATTTCCTGCCTCCAGCCTTTCAGTTCTCCAGTCTGACATCTAGGTCAGCAGTCTTGCTCCCATGAAGGATGATTTCACATGTATAGTACACACCTGTGGGCAATCCCTTGACCACTTTTTTTCACATAAGAAAGCATATCAGAATGTAAGCAAAAGTGATACTTTAGGAATAATATTGAAGTGCCTGTAATTTATAAAAGTCATAAACTTCAATGCATGTATTACTACTAATTATTTTATACATATTGACAACTCATTACAATAAGACATTTAGATAGAAAATGGCTTTTATAGGCTACTCTTAAAGAACACAGTGCTGATCATGTTAGAGCACCAGTATCTCTCCATTCCCATTAAGTAGAATTTAAACTTCCCATTCTGCCCTTCAGGGCCCTCTGGACTTTTGCCTTTCAAGACTTACCTCCCTTTATTTCCTTTCAAGTATACTTTGAAGGTTAATGCTTCCAAAGAACAATTCCTGGTACTGTTGGCAAAAAGTAATCTTTCATCTTTCGCATTTGCTCTGTAACTTACTTTTAGCCCCAAACACTTACCTGTCCTACATAGTTTTGTAGTCTCTTGAATGTATACCTTTAAAATACAATTAAGTGTCTTTACAATTTGGTATCTCTTCAACATCTTGCAGTGTTTTGCAAATTGTAGATACAGTATGCAGAATGAATGTCGAATTTTATGATTTCACTCTAGGTTAATTATGGTCAGTAATAATCAGTAGAGGCTGGTTGGCAGCAACAAAGTACTGCACTCTAAAAACTGATTGTAAACTCTCTCTGGCAGAGTAATACAAGGAAGTGTTCTAAACACTTATTTAGCACTCAGGAAATCCTTGTTCATTCATTTATGTTTATTGCAAAATTATTTAGAGAAGAATTTTTGAGGATAATGAAGATGCTAACATAAAAAATTCTCTCAGAGGAACCTGGGTGGCTCAGTCGGTTGAGCGTCTGCCTTCAGCTCAGGTTATGATCCCAGGATCCTGGGATCAAGCCCCAAGTCAGGCTCCTTGCTCAGCAGGGAGTCTGCTTCTCCCTCTCCCTCTGGCTGCCCCTCACCCTGCTTATGTGTGTGTGTGCACAATCGTGCATGCTCTCTCTCTCTGTCAAATAAGTAAATGAAATCTTAAAAAAAAAAAAAAAAGTATCTCTCAACTGATTGTACTTAAATAATGTAGCCAAGTATAATGCTTTAGCAATTTGAAGGCACTTAGCAATGTCTCCCCCGCCTCCTCAGGGTCATTTCTCAATCTTTTTTTCTTTGTTGTATTCTTCTAAATGGCTTACGTAGTACACAGAACATCTTCAATAGATGTAAACTATTATTATTAATACTGACGATCATAGTAAGTATTTACTTGGGGAGGCCCCAAATCAAACACAAAGGCATGCAGGGAAAAGGACAGATATTGAAGGATTAAGCCAAAACTATGGAATTTTGGAGTTTTTCAATTGTAATAATGTTGTAATACTTCACTTAATAAAAGTTGCCCGATAAAATGTTAACTGTAGAGTAGTAAGGATATTCTTTGACTTTCAGGGCTAGACAGGTATTTCTCTAAAATATACACTGTCAATAAAAAAATTTAAAGCTAAACCTCTAACATGCATATCCAGTTAGTGGTATGCTTTTTCAAATGCATAAAATTCAAAACTACTTAGCCAGTTTTATCACTTGGATTTAGAAAGGAAAAAAGTATAAAATAGAAAATTTTAACGTTTAAAAAAAACCTCCACTGGGGCACCTGGGTGGCTCAGTTGGTTCGGTGTCTGCCTTCAGCTCAGGTTATGATGCCAGAGTCCAGGAATGAGCCCCTCATTGGGCTCCCGGCTCAGCAGGGAGTCTGCTTCTCCCTCCGCCCCTCACCCTGCTCTTCTGCTCTCTTCCTCTCTCTCAAATAAATAAATAAAATCTTTAAAAAAAAAAAACCCTCCACTAATTAATTGTAACCTAAAACATTTTACTAAGTGTATTAAAAAATAGTGTAAGATTCCTCTTTCCATGTATTTAGTTTTGCATAGGTTTCCCAGGTGTCATCTTCCAAGATGTACTGTTCAAATTGTTTCTGAATCATTGCAGAAGGTACTGTCTATTCTATTCTTCACCTTGTCTCTTAATTTTTCCATAATGCTTTTATGATAATATTCATTAATAGTAGAAAAGCATTCAAATCTTCATGCAAATGATTTAAATATAGCTACAAGTTTATGAAGAATGATTTGTTTCTTTATAGATTTATATCTAATAAATGCTAAAAATGTATAATTTAGAAATACCATTTAATGACTTTATTACCAAATCAACTTTATTTTTGTATGCTGTTACTGGAGATTACTTACACGTTACAACTTAAGATATAGGGACTTGATGAGCTCAGTGACTCAGAGACCACGTGTGGTAAATTGTCAAAACTTTTGTATCTGCTTTGATGTGACAATTCAACTTTGACATGTGAATGTAAAGTATAAATGTTAATCTAATAGTGAAAAGTGACTTAAAACTGATTTCTTGCTGATCTCTATCAGACCATATTTGAGTAACTGTCATTAAAGTTTTCTACTTTAGTGTTTTGGATAAATGATATAAAATAGAAATAATATACTAACATTATTGCTACATGTTCCTACAGATGAAAATGATAATATTGAGATAGATACTAACGAGGAGATTCCTGAAGGCTTTGTTGTAGGAGGTGGAGATGAACTTACTAACTTAGAAAGTGACCTTGATACTCCCGGTAATTTCAAATTGTATTTTGCATCCTGCTGCATGGCAAACTTTATCATTATATTTTTATTATTATCTCATCAATAATGATAACAAATTCTTTTTGTAGTCTTATTACATCTTATGCCCTCACAAATCATTTAGCTAAATCCACTTTCCATCAAATTTGTGTTACTTTGTTTTAGATTTAATGTTAAAATTAACAGTACAATTGGAATAATAAATTGTACTTTGCATACTAAAGTTTATTCTTATATTTTCTATTGTATGAGATAATTTATAAGCATTGAAAAATTGGTTTCCCATCTCAGCCTAAATATTTTGATGTGTTCTTGTGAGGTATAGATGTCATACATATGGAATACTTCAAATGTAAATGTCAACCATGGATCAAATTTTCTGACGTGGTTTAGAATTGATGGTCTTAGTAGTATTATTTTGCAAATTTTGTGCTTATTTTAAATATTTAAATAATACCAACAAATTAATTTATACTACTCCATATCTAATTACAATAAGACACTTTGAAAACTGCTTATATAGATTACTATTAAATTAATCTCATATCTTATGTCAGTAAATATTATATCAATAATCACTGAACTGTTGTTTAAAATATAAAGATTCTTACTCATGGTTTAATAGGTAAGTATTCCAGATGCATTGCCTTTATAAGTCAGCATCTGGTAACAACCCAAAGCTTTGTATACATGAGAGGTTCCATAAGTGCTTTTTGAATTAAATTCTTATAGCAATAAAGAGTGGTGACTTAAAGGTGAGGAGGCAAAGTCCCTAATTTGTCTTTTCCTGTAAAAAGCTGAAGGGTGTAAGAATATGTATTCTTCTTCCCAACCCTGGCATGCCCCTTCAGTGCTAACCTGCTTGGTTTCTTCTTCCTCTGTTTGAAATCATGCTGTCATTTCTCCAAGAAACACTCAACCAGGGTCTTCCTGACTGTAAGGAGCACCCAAGAAAATCCATGCCCTTCCTTATTAGCTCTCTCATGGTCTAGTGTTAAATTATACTTTTACTAAATAGAAGTCAGCATATTTATAATTGTGCAAATCCAGGGGAATGCTGATATTTAAGGAAAATTTTTGAATGTTTAACCCAAAATTGGGACTACCTTTTACTTCTTTCTATTTAAAATATAGTAGAACTTGGTAAGTTCGATTTTTTTTTTCTTTTTGAATGAGTTTTTTGTTGTTGCTTATTCAGCCCCTCACCACAACCACCACCAAAGTCTCTATCAGAAACCAATAACACCCCTTTCCTGCTGAGGGCATCCATAGGTACAGATTTAAGGCCTTATAATTCAATTTATGGAAGTATAAAATCATTGTCAATAAGTGACACGTATTTTCTGATTTTGCAGTAGATTACAAAGACAGAAAAAATTAGCCACTTCTTAGGTAAGGTGAAGGGAGTTTTCTGGTTTTAGTTGTAGCAACTTGACAGAATACTTTAAAGGTTGGTTAATATTAGGGCTAGGGACGTCTGGCTGGCTCATTCAGTAAAGCATGGGACTCTTAATATCTGGGTGTCATGAGTTTGAGCCCCACATTGAGTGTAAAGATGACTTGAAAATAAATAAAACAAATTTTTTTGAAAATGGAAGAGACACTCCCAATACTTCCAATCACATTAAAAAAAAAAAAAAAAAATAAATATATAAATATATATATATATATATATATATATTTAGGCTAACAGGCTTGACTCTTATCCTTTTTTTAAAAACTCTCCTACTTCATGTATGCCAAACAAGAAAACACATCTCAGTTTTACCTATTTTTGGAGTTAACTAATATATTGTTTATAAGTCTCAAGCATGCCAATAAGTCTTGGCATATGCAAGGACAGACTTTGTAATCCAGAGTATAGTTTATTTCATGGCAATAAGAAATAGGAATGCAAATTGGAATCTGGAAGCACGTAGCATGTATTATGATTTTTAGCCTTTCTCTATTTTTCCCAAAATTCTTTTTGTAATATGTATGTAAAAGTCATAATGTTTTAATAATAAATTGTTTAATCTTTATCTTGATTTGACCATAGTTCATCAGATATTGTTTAAAAGAGAGGCCTGGCAATATAAACTGACCAATTTGCATGAAAGTAATGATAATAGCATTTATTAAGAGTCTTATAATTAGAAAACTTATTAATCTTTATGAAAAATATCACTCACCAAATGGTTGGCATGTCTTTTTACAACCGTTTTATTAAAGAGTTGCTTTGAGTGAATTTGTTTAAATGAAATTATTTGTTTCCATTTGTTTCTGAATTATTTTATTATTAAAGATGAACGTAGCTGCTAAAAATAATTTGAAATTATTTGTTTTAAAAGTGATAGCTATATTTTATTTATTTTAAATTTCTATCCATATTTAATACATTCTAAAATGTGATTGCTGTATTTCTACCTTCTAAGACTAAGGTATTTTTTAAACATATGCCCTGTTTCAATGCTGGGTACCTATGTACACTCTTAAACATTGGATTCTAGCAATGTATACATGACTGAGATCATGTTAAGAACTTATTTTAATATGGTATTATGTGTATAAATTTAATATACTAGAAGAATTGAAGCTGAAATAATATAACTTAAGAGTAAAATGTATTGCCTCTTTTAAATATCTACTTAGGAGTAAAAGGTATTGCCTCTTTTAAATATCTACTTTGTAGATAGCTTATTTTATTATGTATAATCTATGCAGTTACTTAGATACATGTATACATCTAATACAGGCTTGGGTCTTCAGGTAAGCATAGCCGCTATTAATTATATAGTATAACTGAATGGTCTTAGTTATATTGACTTTATTCTTTAAGGGGACTGATTTGGGGGGAAATATATATATGTGCATGTGTATGTGTATATATATGCAAAGAATATGCTAAGAGACTAGATCTTAATTGTTCCCACCACAAACAAGAAGTGATAATTATATATGATGTGATAGCGATGATAACTAATGCTATGGTGGTAATTATATTGCATTACATAAATGTATCAAATCAGCACATTGTACACACTAACCTTACACAAGGTTATAAAACAGTTGTATCTCAATAAAAGAAAATATAGGGGCACCTGGGTGGCACAGTCGGTTAAGCGGCTGCCTTTGGCTCAGGTCATGATCCCGGCGTCCTGGGATCAAGTCCCACATCGGGCTCCTTGCTCTGCAGGGAGCCTGCTTCTCCCTCTGCCTGCCATTCTGCCTGCCTGTGCTTTCTCTCTCTGACCAAAAAAAAAAAAAAAGAAAAAGAAAGAAAGAAAATATAGGGGCCCCTGGGTGGCACAGTTGGTTAAGCGTCTGATTCTTGATTTCGGCTCAGGTCATAATCTCAGGGTTGTGAGATTGAGCCCCGTATCAGGCACTGTGCTCAGTGAGGAGTCTGCTTGAGATGCTCTCTCACTTTCTCTCTGCCCTTCCCCCTGCCAACATACATGCACATGTGCTTTTTCTCTCTCTCTCTCTCTAAAAAATAAATTTTTTAAGAAGTGTTCTTCAAAAAAAAAAAAAAAAGAAGAATATGTTAACATACTAAAGACGGCTCAGTTATACTATAGTTATATAGTGCATATTACAGTTTATATATATTTGAAAGTTCTGCATTTGTCAGGTCTGGTATGTTATCTCACAAGCCTAATTAATGTATTTAAAATGTAGTAATATTTTTATGATGTCCCCTAAATTGATAGCCTGCACATCTTAATGCATCTTAGTCACTCATAGTATTTGTCTGTTTAACAGAACAAAACACTAAGTTTGTGGACTTGAAGCTAAAGAAGCTCCTAGAAGCTCAGCCACAGGTGTCAAATTCACTCTCCAGTGCTGCACAGAAAGCCCTAACTGAGAGCTCAGAGCAAGATATTAAGGTAAACCTCAGCTGAAATATTTGACTCTGTATCTGTGTATTCTAGCTTCCTCTGGCACTTTATAATCCTAAAATCAATCTTACAAATTCTTCATGTTAAGATTAAGATACAAATTTTTTTATTGACTAGCTAACCAATTTAGTATCAATATAGTAATCAGTATTCATATACTGTTTTCCAGAGAAACTACTACTTTAAATTGATGTGTTGGTGAAAGTAGAAACTATTCTTGACTTCTATATGCATTAATATTTTACTAGGAAGAATATTGCTAAGAGAACTCCAGCATTTTTTTCTGTCATCCTCAACCTTTGACCTGTTTAGGTGAACTAGAATTAATGTTAATACATGAAGATGGTATGTGGTTGTATATAGAGATACTTGCTGGTGTTTTGTGCCAATATAAATCTTAACTTGTGCAAGAGTTTAGCCAAAATGCCACATGAGATTATTTAGATTTACGCTATTTATATTATCCCCCACGAAGCCATCCATCTCCCTTTTCCTCACATGGCCTCATTAATATTTCTGTAGCTTTAGGGCACTTCTAGTGCTGTATAACTTTTCACCCACCTGCGGACGATGGGGACTGTCCTGCTGACTGAAAGGATTTCCTTTGACACAGAGATGCTTTGAAGTCCCAAAACAATGACTTTCCTTGGTTTTCCCTTATATTGTTGGTTTCTATAAATTGGTGATGAAAGTGTGTGGCATCACCAGAGGACTTTTGGTCTCTGTCTTTGAACAAAAGGAAGCCTGGATCAGGTCTGATTTTTTGCGTTCAATTTAGCTTTCTGCAGTGGATTTAATGCAGAATGACGCTGGCCTAAGAATAATACAATGGATTGAAAGGGCTAACTGAATTAGTGGGTTTAGAGGAATACATTTGTAAAGTGGCAGAAGTCCCTAGTCATAAAAACGTTTCTTAAGATGGGATTTGCTGGCTAATCGCACTGATATTTTAGCATGTTGCCAAGCCTCAAAAAATGCAGCCGTGTTTGTTTATTTTGATAAAGACTCGAGTTTTAAACTATTGGGCAATTATTATAATGATAACAGTAAGAATACACACTTTTCTTAAACAAACAAATAAATAAAAGCCAAAATTGTTCCTGTCCTAGCTACAGAGCTAGCATACTATAAGCATGATCCCAATAATAAAGATATTCTATAACTTCAAAAATGAAACAGGTAATTTTATTCTTAAGGTTTAATTGTCTAAATAGATAAAATTGGTTTGGCTTTCTAAATAAAGCTCTTATGTAGTGATTTTTAGAGTTACTTCAACAAAAGGTGTGCTTTAAACAGCTTGTCCTAGTGTGAATCTTTTTAGTTAAGAATTTTTAAATGGTGCTTATAAAGAACATATAGAGTCCATCTGTTCTCTTGAAGCTTTCAGCATTGATTTGGGGTTTTATTTTTTTTAATAAAATGCAGTTTACACGTTTATAAATGAGGCATTCTGTGTTTGTGGAAAAGGATAAACTGTTACCTTCCCTTGAGGATTCTGTATCCCAGGCCTCCTTGAGGCTAGAGAATAGGCCATTGGAGGAGTCCCTCATTACTGATTGTCTCAATGCAGAGGAAGGGCAAAGTCTTGGTAGCTTTTGATAACCAGTTTCAGCATTCAGCAGGCTTAGCTATTAGTCATGCATCTTAGCCTTTCCCTATTTACTTTCAAAACACTTAATAAAAATAATAAAAGATTAGGTATAAAATGAAATATTTGTTTGGTACACAGCACCTCGGTATCTGCAGCTTCCACACATCGCAGTAGTTCAGTCTTCTGGGATATTTCTTGTTGATAGAACCATTTGAATTTGTTACCAGTATTAACATAGGAAGCTCTGGAAAAGATAATTGTAGTTTCCTTAGCTGTAAAGGGCTTACTTACAAATCTGGCTTTGGAAAGTTATAGCTGATGAAATGCAGTTCAGTGGGGTAGTATTATAATCCTACCTTTTAGCCTTCATCCAGCATTAGTGGTTTATCTCAATGGGCATAAAATTAGAAACTAGTTCTTCTTGTCGTACAAGTCTGTGGGACCGTACAAACTGAGGGGGCAGAATAGTGGGGGAACAGACAGAAACAACATGGCTTTTAAATGATATCACTGGGAGAAGACACAGGGGTTTACAGTGTCTAATGAATCAAAGTTATCAAGAGTGATCCTCTGTCTGAACTATGTCTCCCAAAGTTTTGGTTCCAGGGAACAGAACTTGTAGTTGAACTATTTAGAGAGGTCTTTAAGATCCTTTTTCTTTCAAAAAGTTTCTGATTTGTCATTATCTCAAATCAGTAGAAGTTGTTTTACTAATATGTAATTTCATGTTTATATGATCTAGACTGTCTTACTATGTTTTACTTTTAGAATGGCACAGAAGATCTCCGGACTGAGCGATTACAAAAAGCAACAGAACGATTTAGAAATCCTGTTGTGTTCAGCAAGGATTCTACAGTCAGGAAAACTCAACTTCAGTCTTTCAGTCAATATGTTGAGAATAGACCAGGTAGGAACGCTTTTAAAAATATTTTCCCATCTTATGATTTAATAGTATCTAGCTTTGTATATATATTTTTTACATATTTATATATATACTTACATATATAAATATAAGCTGATAATGTAAATCCACATTTCAATACACAAATATCAAGCTTTATAATAATTTTACATGTCTTTCCCCCCCCTTTTTTTAAGAGATGAAAAGGCAGAGATCAATACAGGAAGATACAAAGAAAGGAAATGAGGAGAAGGCAGCGATAACTGAAACTCAGAGGAAGCCATCAGAAGATGAAGTGCTTAATGTATATTAATTTTTTGTGTGGTTTCATGATTGCTGATAATACCAAACTGTATGTGGAAATAGTGCCTTTATTTGTTAAAATGAGATGTTAGGTTTTTTAAGATGTCAATCTCCAGTGCATTCAAAGCAGAGTGAGAGGGGTGCACTGTTGAATTAGTCTGCAGTGTGGTGATAATTGTCAGATAAAAAAAATGAATTTTTCAGAGTTCCACAGCCCCAGCTTCCTTGAGACATTTCCATCAGGGCACTTCCCATAAAGAGATTCCAGTATTGATCTACCAGGAGGATTTTAATTATTACAATAGCAGATACCGCAGAGCTGCAGTTAGAGGGAAAAGTCACATGAGACCTGCTAGAATTTCTCAGCCAACCCATTTTGTTGGCTTGGGTTAATGGGTGTTCAACCTTTCCATTATCCAGATCAGCCGTGAATTACTAGCTGAATGATGTTTGCATTAATATAATATATATGGTAATTTCTTCACTTAATTAACGGGGAGGTTCAGCTCAGTAGGGGTATGGGCTGATCATGTGTAAAATTGATTTGTGAGGGAAATATTTGATAGACCGCAGGGAGAAAGCTGCTTTTGATGGACAGCTGCGGGACAGAAGCAGGAAGAACAAGTTTTAACTTGAATTTTTGTCTGGAAGCATAGCTCTCTGTGGCAGTGCTACTTTTTTATTATCTATAGTTTGTGTAAATACTTTCATTGATTTTACTGTTAAAATAGTCTTTGTTGGATTTTTAAATCCTTGTAAGTGCACTCAGAATTACAAACAACAAACTAGGTTTCTCAAAACTTCTCATTTTTAAGTTGTACTAAGGTTTTAGTATATAGAACAGCTCACTGATCTATCATGATGGAATATTTTATATAATTTGTAAGTTTCAGAATACTTCAGTATACTATAAACTCACACTAAAGAAATACAGTTTTTCTGTATATACTAAAATAGTAAAATATAATAGTAAAAAAAAATCTTCTTTACTATATTTAGCTGAGCCAGTCAGTTAAAAACAATGAAGTTTATGTTTTGCTTATCATCTTTGCTTTCTTATATCTTTCTTACTGCTGTTGTCTTGGCAGACCACTATGTTTGTTTTGTCCCTTTGATGGGAATGAAATTTTTGAAAATGCTCTGCTAGGTACAAAAAGCATTCAGCAGGTTATTCAAGATTTTAAAATTACCATTAACATATTCTGTTACAATTTTTTTGTTCTACTTCATATCAAGATGGGAGAATATCCATTTTTATGAATCTTTAAAAAATACAGTAACTTACTTGATATGCTATCCTGAGCAACTCTCAGTTTTATAATTTTGTAAAATATATTTTAGCTTTAAGTTTGTCAAGTACCATAAATCAATTTAATAGTAAGCTGGTATGAACTGAGTTCATGTGTGAATTTATTAGTTTCAAAGGTATATGTTACGTGTGTGGTTAGATGTGTTTATTGATCATGAGACTTCCAAAATATGCTCATAATTCTTGATTTTGTTTCTTGTTTAAGGAGTACCAAAAGATAATTCCTCATGGCTTCTTAGAGACTAATATGCTTCTAGGTAGGGAAGGGATTTGATAGAAGAGATTGTTCACATTTGTTTCTCTGAGTACATAATGTTGTAAGTGCTGATGTTAGTAATGGTGATGGTGAGAGTAATCACTCAAGCATTTCTTCAGTATTCCTCAGCTACTTAGGCAACTTAGCTCTAGAATAGGTATTCCAAAGAGAGCTATAATTAATCTACTTGTAACTATTCTGTAAATAATAACCATGCCCCCTAATGATTAAAATGTTTAATATGAAAGTAAAAATTAAGACTGTACTGGTATATTATAGTAGAACTGCTACTTCAAATAAAACTTCCAAGGATAATTTTTTAAGCACAGATGATTGTAAAAAGTAAAATTTCAAGTTGAAATCTAAGTTTGGTTAGATGGAAGATTAACCAAATCAGTGTACTAGTTGCATTAGATCCTATGTAGCAAGGTTTGAAACCACCTGTCAAGTTAGAATTCGCAGCTACAATAATTAGTGATACGTCAACAGAATGACATTTTCAAGTACAGGAGCCAGCTGGAGGGAAAACTGGAGATATTAGAAACTTCTCTTTTATCGCTTTTAAAAAGTATTTTAAATAGTGTATTTACTATAAAATCAAGAAATGTGTCTCTTTAATTTTGTGCTTTTGTAAGAACAAATCTGGGTTGTTTTTTTGTGTTTTTTTTTTCCCAGTAGATACTTTAAGAATCATTTACTTAGTAAAGCTCCATTTTTTTATATTGCACATTTGAATGAAAGTGTCACTGATATTTGTTTTGACAGTCACCAAGGGGAAAATTATCTTCTATCCTTGTCCATGCTTAAATAACTCTGACTTTACTCCAGGGGGAATTTTTTTTCTCAGTGCTAACTTTTTAAATATGGTAAATCTGGTTGTTGAATTATAAATGAAACAGCTGAGATTTTCTCTATTTACAAAAGTTTTGCTATACATAATGTATATGAAAATTTTTTGAATCACGGGGAGTTGCTTTTTCATACTAAGGGTGATACTAACAGTGTATTTGGTTCTCTAGGTAAGTGCTTTACTAAGTGTTTGTAGAAAGGAAAAATGCAACTTACAAGTGATTTTTTTTTCCTTCCTGTTTGTTCTCGTTAACAGAAAGGGTTCAAAGACACCAGTCAGTATGTTGTAGGAGAATTGGCAGCACTAGAGAATGAGCAAAAGCAAATTGACACCCGTGCCGCGCTGGTGGAGAAGCGCCTTCGCTATCTCATGGACACAGGTACGGTGCCCAATTACACTGTAAACAGTTTTGGCAAATTGAGCGTTCACAAACTCTTATAGAGTTTTGGAAGTGTGAATCTTTGAAGCCTGAATGTTCAGCAGAACTGCCTTGAAAATAAAAAGGCTGCGATTTGCAGCCACCTCTCTGGGCCCTGGTGATAAGAGTGCCTTCATGGGAAGTGATAACTCGCCCTGATACCGTGTGAGCCAGCACCATTGAACAGTGTGCTCATCCATGCAGAGTTGGAATACACATCTGTGCCTCATTGATATGCCACTGCTTAAAAAAAAAGTAAGATCTTCACTGTTCTACTGATTCATTGGGAAAAAAAAAGATTTGGCCAGCTAAAGCCATGTACTGCATGAAACAGAGCACTATGCATAGGGGACGGCTCCGTGGACTAGATCACTGAAATTTGAGAATACTATCTGGTTACTGATGCTCCACAGTTTGTTTGTTTTTTTTTTTCCTCCAAGAGAACAGGTTTTTAAAAGTCTGTAATAGTTTGTGTCACAGTTGCATTTGAAAGGATTAAGGTATATAGGAAGGTTTATAAAAATGGGTTGGAACAGCAAGTTAGCTCCTAACCAGAGGGTAGATTGGCATTTAATGCTGATTGCCAATAGTGATTGTACAGATCTGAGTGCACAGTGAGCTACTGGAAAAAAGCAGTGTATGTGTACATGTGTATTTTAAAGTGATATATATATGTATTTATTAAAAATGCTGCTCCTACAAAAGGGGTAAAAATGAGAAATATACCCAAATTATTCATACCAAATTAAAAGTAAATTATATTAAGAAAAAAAATCTCAAAATGTAGGAGTGGAAAATTCATTCCTTCAATTAATTGCTCTAATTTTATTGGCTGTATTAAAGTTAGATTAGTAAAATAGTAAAGTAGGTTAGTAAATTAGTAATTCTTTCCTGAACTTTTTCTTCTGTATTACCAAAAATATATTTACAATAAAAGAACTCCTCCAAAAATAAGCATTTATATGGGACATTTGAAAATGCCTACATTAGTGAAATCAGAACATATTAGAACAGGAAGAGACCTTTGGCTTTATCTGGCCCAGTGGGTTTCAAACTGTTCTGTGGAGCCCTAAAGCTTCTTCAGAGGCATCTTGGGGCTGCCAGGACAATAAGAGAGCAGAAAGCAGACAGGCATCTGGATTTCCTACCTTACTTCAAACAGAGCAGCTCTGAGTTTATTTATTTGAAGTAGCAGGCTTCTTGGAAGAGTTCATTTAAAGAAAAGGTTCTGCTTAAAATTTAAAACAAAAAAAAAAAAAAAACCACCCCAATTTATTTTTTGAGAACTATTGCTTAGCCTTCTTATTGTGCAGAAGAAACAGAGTTACAGGGAAAGCTCAAGGTCACACAGATCGCTAGACTAGAATTCAAGTCACCAGAACCCTCTCATACAGGATCTTTCCCACTATACTAGATTACCTAGAACATGTTTATTGTTGTCCTTACAACTTACATGTACACTCGGTCTTACACATTTATGTAGATTCAATAAGTATCCCGTAAACCAGTATATTGTTTCATATTTGTATTTTCCCTTTGTTTTCTAGGGGTTTTTGAAAATGTTCATTGTGTTAGCTATATAAAGAAATGTAAATACCAAGTAGTGTAACTTCTATATACAATTTTAAAGTACTACCTTTAAATATTTTGAGGAGGCTAATTTCTTTTAAACACATTTTTTCAATGCCCTTTCCTCATTGTGTTGGATAAATGAGATGTTACTATACAAGGAGCCTTGTGCCACTAGGAAAAAAGCTGGAAGTTTGGTTTCCTCCCTTTTTTCATACTTGGAGCATGATTTATTGAAGATTTTAACCAAAACAGACTCAAGTTCTCCTTCTCATCCCACGTAATACTGGTGAAGATTTGAAGTGGCCCCTTTCCACCTACAGATGATTTATTTTCTAAAAGTCAGTCATGGACTACAGATCGATTCTAGACTGCCTTTGGGGCTTGATTTTCCTTACTGCGTAAGACACAATCTGATCTGCACTGGGTCAGCTACTGCTGATTCAGACTAACATTGACTTCGTTCCTCAACTTGATAAGCTCCAGCAATTATCCTGGACTGTATTGACCCTCCTCCAGACCAAATAATTGTTTCTCAAGATTTGCCTAAAGCCTCGTTTGCATCTGAAGTAAGAGGGTGTTAGAAAAAGAAAGCATATATTCATCCTTTTCCTTTTTGGGGTTCCAATGCTTCCAACTTTTCATTTATAGTAGTTAGTTCTTTCTTTCCTGATGTATTAGACTTCTCTATGCAGTTTCTGAATCTCAGCCTCAGAACTAAGCAGAGCAGATAGCATCCATATTCCTTCTATGGTGAAACTGAGGCTCAGATAGGGAAATGACTCATTTGAAAAAGCATAAGTAGTAATGGCTGAGTTAGGGGTTAAACTTAAGTTTTTGGGTTTTCTAGCTCTTGAGTCAGTCCTTTTTTTCCCAGCATATGTTCTTTACAGAGCAAAACATACTTTATCTGCTATTTCAGTTTTTCTATACTTCTAGATAGTGACTATATACAAATTTCTTTATTGATTTGAAACTCGCATATCACAAAGTTAACCATTTTAAAGTGTACAATTCAGTAGCAGTTAGTACATTCACAAGGTTACACAATCACCGCCATTTCCAGAGGTTTTTATCATGCTAAACAGAAAGTCTTTACTCGTTAAGCAATAATTTCCCATTTTCTCCTCTTATAATCCCCTGGAAATCTCTGATCTCCTTTCTGTCTCTAGGAATTTGCTTTATTCTAGATATCTCATGTACATGAAATCAAACAGTAGTTGTCCTTTTTTGTCTATCTTCTCTCACTTTACATAATGTTCTCAAAGCTCATCCATATTTTAGCAAGTGCCACTACTTCATTCCTTTTTATGGTTGAATAATATTCCATTGTATGTATATAACCACATTTTGTTTATTCATTCATCCATGGGTAGACCTTTGGGTTGTTTCCACCTTCTGGCTACTATGAATGTTGTGTACAAGCATTTCTTTGAATCCTTATTTTCAGTTCTTTGAGGTATATACCTAGGATTGGACTTGCTGGGTCATATGTTAACTCTTAACTTTTTGACGAAATGTACTCAATTTTAAATGGCTTGCAAAGCTTATTTAGAAGTTGATTTTGCAGAATTGAGAATACATTTTCCGGAAGAAGCACTGTTTTTTGTTTGTTGGTTGGTTGTTTTTCAGTAGGCTCCATGCCCAATGTGGGGCCTGAACTCATGACCCTGAGATTGAGAGTCATATAGTTTACTGACAGAGCCAGCCAGGCACCTCCAAAAGAAGCACTGTTATTAGCATCCACAGGCCAGACAAACCCACAAAAACTTATTAATTTAAAATATCACTAGAATAACGCTAACAGTTGTCCTAGGCCTCAGTCCTCAATTCCCAGAGCTTAAGCATCTCTGGGTTTTAAGTATCAACCCCTTTAGCACTGAAACTCTTGCATCTTGATGGGGAGGAAGGTGGAGCCTGGATGGTGGCCTAGACCACTGGGCATTTTTCCTGGCATGTTAAGAGAAGGCTCTAACAGGAAACTAACAAAGGAATATAATAGCCTCAGTGGATCCTGCAGCAAGATGATGAAATGCCAGGGATGAGAATGGCAGTGGCAGAAGAAGGGCTTGAGATCCGAACATCCATTTTAG